>NW_022147155.1:0-328135 GCF_002938485.1 Sitophilus oryzae
ATTGTCATTTGAAAAAAAAAAATTACTGGCAAACTGATTTTATCAGAGTTTGTCAGCGACTGTCTTCTGAGTGTAAAATAAACAAAATCGGAAATTTTCCCCTTGCGGTTTTTGAGCAATAATTGAGGGTGTTTTTTTAAACTGTACTGCAACGAAATAACATTGAATTGTACATAAGAACATTCTCTATAAGTTCGCCTAATAAATTTTTTTTATAAGTTTATTATTTCCGGATTTTTTTGGCCGTTTCATGAGCCCTTTGGGGTGGTTTTCAAAAAGTTTGTTTTATAGCAAATTGACCCGTATGAAAGTTGTTCATAATAAATGGACAAGCAACTTTTCCCTCATGATTTTTTTGTAGCTTCATTATTTTTGGAGATCCAGTTCATGAACAAATTGGGGTAGTTTCATAATTTTTGTTTAGTTCTACAAATTTACCAACTTAAAGGTGTTCATATTAAAATTACATGCAAACTTCCCTATGATATGTATTTTTATTTCCCCAAAACGAAACATGGAATTCATCAAGAGAATGAATATTATAATTTTGTTTTTATTTGTATCGTCTTCTTTTGTGTGATGGACCTGGCGTTGGCTCCTCAAATTTATTGTTCGTTTCTTTCGTTGCTTTGTATGAAGTAAAAAAAAAAACTACCACCACTTGTTCATGCTTTGGGCGCTATCTCCATAAATAGTCAAGTTACAAAAAAAAATCATAAGGCAAAGGTATATGAACTCTTACTTTAAACGAGTTTCCTAGGGTGAATTTGCTGAAAAAAGAGTAACATTGAAAACTACCCTAATTTGTTCATGAACTGGACGCTATCTCCAAAAATAATCAAGCTACAAAAAAAATTCATGAGGAAAAGTTGCTTGTCCATTCATTATGTTCACAACTTTCATACGGGTCAATTTGCTGTAAAACAAACTTTTTGAAAACCACCCCGAAGGGTTCATGAAACGGTCGCTATAAATTTATAAAAAAATCATTAGGTGAACTTAGAGAGAATGTTCTTATGTACAATTTGCGTCTAATTATTTTGTTGTAGTACAGTTTAAAAAAAAACACCCCTATTGCTCAAAAAACGCAAGAGGAAAATTTCCGATTTTGTTAATTTTACACTCAGATATGACAGTCGCTGAAAATTTCTGAAAAAATCAGCTTGCCCGTATTTTTTTTCACTCTCTATACGGCGATACAATTTTACTGGATTAGAAGTATATAAGGCAAAAACCGAGGGAACAAGATAAATTAATAAGTAGATTTTGATTCAGTGTTAAAAGCTATTTTATAAAGCTACCATAAGGGCGTTCTGAACACTTTTCAATCATATCGGCTCGTTCCGTAACTGGAAGTATGTAATCGTTTCAGTTTTCTTTGTCAAATTGCACCTCTCTTACTCTTCTGACACCATCGCTGCTTACCATCTTCTCGTATTTCCACTCATAAATATCCCTCGAATTTGCTTACCGGACCACTACGTTTATCATTCGGTATCTTATTTATTGTTACTACGTCCAACCGTTGACTCTGTCATTTATCACTAAATGTACGTTGTGCTTTAGACGCTCTATGGCGCAAAAATTGCACAGGTGCATCGACTTAGAAGGAACCTAGATGATTCTGATAGAACAAAAACTTATATGATATATTATTTTTCGATTTTATAAATTTTTGTAGTTTTTTAGATCGTTCTTTGATGAAAATATTGGAAAAAACTCTCTGCAGATCAATTTTAATTTTTACAATGCACCAAATAATTTTTTAAACATTTTTCTAAACATCTAGTAATAAATTTTGATATAACTGTATACAGTTTATACTTTTATAGAATTATAAAAATCAAATATTATACGAATATACTTAAATTATTTATTTTCATATGGCAAGAAAAACGGACACCTTAAAATTTTAATATATTAGATATATATTTCTTTAAGTTTAATATATTTGTTCTAATGGGCCCATTTCGATGATTTTATAAGCAATTTGTAACTAAATTAGTTGACTTTTTAGTATCTCTTTCTAAATTAAAATTGAAAATTTCTATCTATCAATTATACGAGGGAAAAAAATGTTGATATTTTGGTGATAGTTTGAAACACCCTGCGGAATATGTTAAAAAGGCAATCTAGGTACGTCTTTTTTCAATGGTTTGTTTTTTGATACATCTCAATAGCTTTATTTTTAGTGGAGATATTCGTTTTTGAATTAGTAGAGAATTAGTAGAAAAATTAGTAGTAGAGATGGTTTTAAGTTCTGAAGTATCGGTTATTGCTGCTTTGATCATGGTAGAAATCAACTATGCTTTTTCAAAGACATTACATAAATCATAAACATTATTTTATAGGTCTGTTGACTAGGACCAAAAACCAAAGGATAGTTTTAATGTAAAAAATACCATAAAATATTAGTGTCTTCTTCAAAAGCGAATATTTTCAAAAAAAAAGAATGCTATTGAGACAAATAAAAAAACAACATATCAAGAAAAGATACACCTAGATGATAAATTTATTTTTAAATTCCGTGCTTTGTTAACGTACTCCACAGGGTATTTCAAACTTTCATCTAAATATCAGCATTTTGTTTTCCCTCGTGTAATTGAGAAATGGCAACTTTCATTTTTAATTTAGATAGAGGTACTAAAAAGTCAAATAATTTAGCTACAAGTTGCTTAAAAAATCGTCGAAATCTGTCTATTAAAACACAATATATAAAACTTTAAAATATATGAAAATTTTAAGGTACCTCTTTTTTGTACCGGTGAGTGTAGTTTTCGAGATAGTTTTGTACTTACTCCAGATATATTTTGATATTTTTATCTGATATTCGAGTCTGAAAGTAACCATCAGGACAGAGCAAAATATTACTCCCAACAAATACTTGATAAAACAAACAATTGAAAATCGGCTATGAAAAGCTTGTAGTACTTCAATGAGAAAGGAACTGTGATTTTTTTAGAATCAACGACTTCTCAACGCACGTGTGCCCCACACGTTACGACTCAACATAAATAGAATATTGCAACAACCATTTCTACCACTAGGATCTGAGAGAAAGACCTAAAAAGTCTGCCATATTTGCAAAGCTTCAATTTGCGTAAGTTGTGCATTCGAGAAAGTATCGAATGATAGTTTAAACTTTAACAATATCTTGTATTTTTCAAATGCCAGAACAATTTATTTAAGTTTATTAGTGTTAAAATAAGTGTGTAAAGATTTTTTTAAAAGAAAATTTAAAATAAAATTTACTGAGAAATAGCCCAATACACATGGTAATATTTTTTTCTATATAAATATTTTCTGTATGTACGAATCTTTCTTTCCGGTATTTTTTTAACGAAAACTTATCAGTTCTTTGAATAAAGATAATTTTTTTATCTCAATTAAATTAATTTATTTCCTATTTAGTACTCCTAGTATTTATCTATCTATCTATCTATCGTATGGCTAAACATCACAACAAAACATGGAATTACAATCACTGCAGAAGTAAAGAGCAGGAAACAAGTATGTGTGCAAACAATAATAATAGTCTGATAAGAGTCTAAAATGTACAAACGAATGCTTCTACTATGTGCCGGATAGTTTGTCTGCCGGTGTTGCAGTCGCATTCTGGGGAAGCTGACTTTCCCCATTTAAACATAGAATCGGCACACCTCCCATGATTTGTCCTTATCCGGTTTAACGCAGACCATATTTTACTTGGCATGTCAAAGCCTGGTGGGCTCTGAGATATAGCCGGCATATTCCCGGCGTGGTCTGGTAACTCTGATTCCCATTCCCTAATCCATGACTCCGTTAATTTATTCAGTATATAATTTATTCATTTTATTATTCCTAGTATTTAAAACCCAACGCCACCAGATGCATTACAAAAAACTCACCTCACCAATTACAGGCTAAGAAGAATGTAGAATGTTTAGGAGGGGAGTTAATCACCGCATCCTTACAGATCTATTGTATGTTCCCTTTTCTTGAAGATCTTGTGTATATTCCCCTTTCATCATACAGTCTCAGGGCTTTAACAAAAGCCAGTATCTGAGACGGCTACGTAGAGGACAGTTCTCCATCCTCGACATCAGCCTAAGCCAGTGAGAAGGTGTTCTGATGTTTCCTGGCCCATTTTCCTACAGAATCTGCATTCGCCGTAAGTTCTGAGGAACTTTTTCGAGTGTCTTACACCGTTAGCCGACTCCCATTCCAGGTTACGGCTGGAGTCTTCCAGGTTTTTCGGTTCCGTTTTTACTTGGTTTCGGCTTGGAAAGCAGAACGGTTCTGGTCCAGTTAGTGGAGTGTTCGCTCCGTTTTTAGCTACTTAGATCATTTGCTTTTTCACTGCCTTCTATCCCTTGGTGAGCTATCACCCAGAGTAGGAGGACTTTATTTTCTTTGCCTAATTTGTTCAGCTTCTCTAGGCATTCTTGCTACGATCGCGTTTAGTGCTGTTTGACTCTGGGATAAGATAGCTACTTCCTGTTTTCGATAGTTCTTATTGATAAAAAAAAATTGTACGCAAATTGTAGGCATATTTCGATAGCGTCGATTTATTCCTGAAGTATGCTGGAGTAGGTGTCCATTGATTCGGAGTATTTAGTTTTCGGTCCAAATACTCCTATCCCCGTCCCTGCTTTAGTTTTGGAAGTATCAGTGTACCACGTTCTAGTATGGTATTTTCATGCTTACAGGCTAAGTAACTGGCATAAGTTTCCCCAACACAACAACTTATGTTAAGATAAAAAAATTTAAGCTTTTAACAAAAGATAATGTTCGTTAATTAATTGCATTTTCTTAACTAATCTATAATAACAATTAATAGAAAAGGATATATAGATTTTAAATGCAGGTAAGAATAATTAAAATTTTTATAATTAGTTAACAATTTCAAGACTACGCGCAATTCCCATTAGGCACAGGTGCATAAATCCAGGTGGCTGATTGGTCGGAAATGGCAAAAACGCTTCTGATATTAATGGAATTTACATGGTATGAGGCTGATTAACATTTGTAGTAGTTGTTCCTAGATCGAACGCAATAGAACGGACTTTTCTTCGTGATTGTAAAAAAGGAGATTTTTGTTATGCAATATGTACTAATTAACAATTAACTGTTCTGTTGAGTTTTTGCTGGTTTCTCTTTGGAGCGTGTTAATAATAATCGTAATTTTCTCTGTTATTACGATAATTTAGTGTGAAATAAGTAGATGAAAATAATTTTATTACATTACACGATACTATAAATAAAATATCTGATCATGTAAAATTAAACAACAGTTCAAGAAATTCTGAACTACGGCCATCATCCTTATAATAGTGTAAAATTTCGAAGTGTCTTAAATCGACTCTTACTCATTAGATATTTGAACTCACATTACTTCTAACATATGTGTATAAGCAATACATAGATTCGATACCTTTCATAAGAGGGTGATGGAGATTTCAATAATCATCTATCCAGACACTCGCCTCGTCTAACCTTGCTTAACTTTAGCAATCTAGTGGGAATGATATAGCTAACTAGATTTTTTTATCCTAAAATTGCCCAATAGGGAATGTAACGGTTTTAAAATCCGCTACAATATTCTTTAATATCTAATGTAAATTATATATGGGTGCAATCGTTTTTTACCTGCTTCAATCCTGTTTGGCTGCACTGTTATCATCGCGCTGGTTGTGCGCATCGCGATTATTTTGAGACTCTTTTTGGTCGTGGATACTAATACCATCACAAGTCTGGGTTATAATTTGATCATTTGAAATTCCTCCTGATATAATATGCATCAGCCGTTAAAATTTTATCGGAAAAGGAAAGAGGTTTTACCAATCCAAATTAATTTGAAATACCCATATTTGGCCCTTTGACGACAAGATTTTCAAGATAGATGAAGTGCTGGATTTAAATAATCATAGAAACCCTCGAATGATATTTTGAGGGACCCTGTATCGAAGATAAGACTTCCCATGCTTTTTTAGTACCGTGATTTAAGACCTCCCATGTTTTTTTTTGTACCGCGAAATAAAGACTCCCTGATTTTCTGAGGCATGCCTAGTTTTGAAATCTGCCTATAGTGTTAGTTGGTTTGGACTCTCTTTTCTGACTTTGGTTCCCGCATGTTGTCTGGCAATACTACAATACTGCTGGGAAAATATAGTGTTACCTTTGATCCCCATCTCCTACAGTAGTTACTAGTACAGGACACTGGATCAAATCCAAACTTTTAATCCAAAAATGGAATAATATACGGGGTGTTCCATTTAAAAAAAATCATCCCGATCCACTCACAGTTTTTTGAGCCACTCTATAGAAGTTAAAATATTTTCCTGAAATACATCTTTTTACATACTTTAGGTTTGCACTTAAACAAATTTCCCAAGTTTTTTATTCTAGAGGCTACAGACGCCCGACACACTATTGCCGGACCCTGTTTAAGCAGTTGTCTTTTGACACCAGTTTTTCGCAGGATTTCTTCGTTCGAAATGTGATCGAGATACGAGATCTTAAATAGTCTGCGGAGAGTCCACATCCCAAATGCTTCGTTGCGATTTAGGAACTTTGCTTTGATTAATCGTGTTTCAGCACCATACAACAAGACGGGCCATACATAACACATAATCACTGTTAGGCTAAGAACATAGTGGCGCGACGAGGATAGCGGCGAGCAAGCAGCGCGACATCGCGTCCAAAACAAACCTGTGAAGACAAGTACGTGCGAACATAGTAAAGCGATCTGTTCGAGCGGTTAGATCGAGCGGCAAGATCGATTCAAATAATTTTGTTTTCGTCGCTCTGTCGCGCTGTAGAAAATGATAGATTCTGAAAAATTAATAGATTTAGTATTTGTAAGAGATTTTATGGAATCAGAAAGATAGCAATCACCATAACCGGTACATTTTAGATAAGTTAAGAAATGAAGTAGCAACACAAATTTTCGTAAAGGTTATAAAACTTGCTACTTTCTCGTGTTTTTGAAAATTTCATCTAACCAAATGTTTGCGATGTTACTGCCCAGAATTTTAGCCGCTGTTAACATTTTAAATTATCAATAAGCAAATGAAAATAATAAATTTGCACAAGTATCTCGCTATTCCTCGCCGCTCTACTATGTTTCAGCACCTCGAGGCTTGCTCGACGCGGGGTCGCGCTGCATGCTCGCCGCTATCCTCGTCGCTTCACTATGTTCTTAGCTTTAGTCGGAGGTCTAAGGGTACAGTCACACGGACGACTTTACCGCGACTTTTGAAACACAAAAATGTGGTCGCCTCTGGAGAGTAACGGATTTAAACGGAAATCCGGTGAAGCGCTCACACGGGCGACAAACTGCAGTCGGTTTCGGCGACTGTCGCCGTGCGTGGTCGATACCGTCCACAGAATTGTCGGCGGCCAGTAGTGAATCCAACTCACACGGACGTTTTTTCGACGACGGCGACGCGACAACAACAACACAACTGGACCAGATGATGGCCAGACCGACTTTTATTATAGTAAATTATATTATAGTGTCTTAACTATGATGCCGACTCCAGTCATACCTTTGCATTACTTTTGCATTACCTCTGTTGCCTGCGTATTGAACGATTCTTCTTCTTAAAAATGGATGAAGATTTCGACACGGAACTCTTTATAGAGGAAATCCGCCTTCTTCCTTGCCTTTGGGACTATACAAAAGATACATACAGCAATAGAATTGAAAAATCCATGGCATGGGAGACATTGTGCACGAAATTTTATAACAATTTCGAAGATAAAGAAAAAAAAACGAGAAAAACGAGAAAACGAGTGTGGTGTGGAGTGTGGAGAATGAAAAATTTAGTTGTGGTTCGGGTGTCGTCCATCAACTCACACGGGCGACTTCCCGACGACATTATTGTCGCGCAGTTGTGGTTGTAACGTCGTCGATAGCTGCGACAGCTTAAACACCGTTTTGTCGTTGGAAAGTGGTCCGTGTGAGCGTAGCCTAATAGTAAGCGTTGTTGTAGGAGGATAACTTGATACGTTGTTTTGACCATACCGATTCGAATTTTAATTTTCTAGTCATAGTCCCATTTGTTATTGACCACAAAGCCGAGATACTTACACCTATCCACCTGATCAATGATCTGGCCACTTACTATGAGGTAACATTTTGGATTTAGCTACTAATCACTAATGTTTTATTTATTTAGATATTAAATTTGAATAAACGGAGGACGCTAACGCAAAATATATCATGTCGTGTTTATCACATTACCCACAAAATAGAAACATTTCGTTCTTGCTGTCCGTTTTGCATAAATAAAGCAAGAAAGTATTTCATTACAACAAATTTTAAGTTAGTTAAACCACGTGTGGTAAAAAGCGTAACGTCATTTATGAATAGTCTTAAAACTACTGATACTTTTCAACGCACCATTAACGAGAGTGGTACTAGTAAATCACTTTTGAAAGGTATTCACCACTAAAGCCATCTGGGTCTATTGCTGATGCGTTATTCTGCACCTGTGTGTAGATTTTTAGTTTTTGTAGAAATAAAGAAATAAGTTACCTACCACAACAAAATATCGAGACATTGATAAATGAGACAGTCAACAGGTGGATATCGTAATAATAAATATTATAAAACACGATAAATTGTAACTTGGTAAAGACGTAACTGCGATGAAAAATTATGGACGAGTAGAGAAATATCAGAAAAAGATATGATCCGAAACGAAGCAAGATAATTTAAACCTAATATATGTTATATATAATTATATCCATGCATATTATTTATAGCGCTATTATTTGTGTAATAATTACACTAGTTTACAAATTTTAATATTTTTATATACTTTTGGTGAAACACCCATTTTCGTATTATACTATCTCCTATACTACGAAAAAGCTGCATTCGAAAAAAATCTATCACGTCACATTTTTGTACACTCAGAAGCAAAAAAAACGCAACGGAGAATTTAAAGTGTTATATTTTTGTTACTTTTAACCCTATATTTTATATAGTATATTAACCCTAGATTATACAGGGTTAATCGAGGGGTTGTTTTTTTACTTTAAAACTTTAAAACACCTTGTGCAATAATTTCGTCTGTAAATTTTCTTAAAATATAATTTTACAATCGGAACCATGACTCCTGAGCATTTTGTTTTTTAATTCATGTCAATACATGCTTTGGTTAATTTTTCAGAGCGAAATGAACTGATCACGATCAACTTGCAATTTTTAATTACCATTACTCTTGATGTATTTTTTTGAACTGGACGAGATGGTTTCCTTTTGGCAACTGTTGTCTCAACGTCATATTACCTACATTGGATAATTCTGTTCTAAATTTAAAACCGTTAAAACTAACGATACAGAGTTCTGGTTTCAATGTCAATAACGATAACAGAACCTACAACACAAAAAAACATCTGTAATACTCAAGCATACAAAACAGAAAATGAAATTCGTAAGAAATATCCTAATACATTGTATTGCCTCCCTTACGTTATAACTGCCTGTAATATAATGTCCGTCCATGCATACTGTCATTGTATGCATATGTATCATTGTGCTGTTTTCCTATTTTCAATGACCAAGCGAAGTCCATTTAATGTTTCTGGTACTGTTTTAGTGACTCTAATCCTCCTGTCAACCATTTCCCAAAACGTCGAAGATGAAGGACAGTCCAGAGTAGCACAGAGATTAGGTATCCTATGTTTAGTACCATTCCAAGTTGATGATGGAGTCTTCCAGATTCTACAGTTCCACATTGGTTTCCGTTTGAAAACAGAACGTTCTGGTCCAGTTAGCGGAGCAAGTTCTGCCCTTCAGCCAGACCATCTGTTCTTTCATTGCCTCTATCCCTTGGGTGAGCAGGCACCAGAGTAGGAGAATCCTATTTCTTTGCCTAATTTGTTGTCTCTAGAAACTGATTTTTTGTAGCCTGTCTGAAGTGTAAGAAAATACACTAACAGATATGTACAATGATATTCATTAGAAATGTATGCCTCGCTTCTTTACATATTTAAAAATTAACACTAAGTAGTAATTATTAAATTGAAATTTGACGTTACGAAAACCAAATTTTCTTGTTTCTTTAATTAGAAGAACAAAAATCTAAAAATGTATCAAAATTCAAGGTATAATATAAAGTGAATTTTAATTAAGGCTCTCTTAACTTTACTTTATCTTTTTACAGCGGAATTTAGATAGTCCTCGCATATTTTGTTGTATACAAAAGACTTGTCTTATATTAATAAAAACTGGACGATGCACTTTACGATGCGAGGAAAATGCTTAACATACGTTTCCTAAGACATTACCATTAAGCTAGTCCAGTAAAGGACCGAGCCGTCGCAATAAATAACACTAATGCCACTATTATATCCGAACGTAACTACTGAAAAATTAAAAAGTGGCTATTACCAAATACGACCATCTCTTTTAATTAAAATATTTAAGAAGAGTAGGCTCTTTAAGCCATAAAGCGGTATAATAAATGCTATTGTTTATTACCTCGACGTGGCATCGCTAAGCTTTATTTAGTACACGTGTTAACTATGATGTAAGGAACAAAGGAAATATTTGTACGGTTTTCTGTATTTTTAACTATAATAAAGAGAGCGATTTCTCCTATTTTTTAAATGTCCATTGTAACATCTATTAGAATACTAATTTTTGAACTTTTTTGTTGATTACTTGAATGCAACATTATAGTATATTTTTACATTTCTATTTGGTACAAGCGTACTCTGACAAAAATGCCTATACTTAAAAAATGTATTTACCTCTGTGGCGGATTTATCTCTTAGAAAAAGTTTATGGGGAATTTTCACACTTCATCAGAAGAAAATCTACAAAATAACTATTTCATTTTGTCGATTTTCTTAGAGTGAGAGTAGCGAAATACACAGACGATTTTAAGAAATATACCCACTTAATATTCCACTTGGCTTTTAAAAGTACCGTGTGATGGAACAAATCCGGAGTCAAGTTAGCTTGCAAATGACAATCGGGGACATTCACCATATAATTGCATATAAAATGACAGCGATCATTTTTTATTATGTAGAATAGTAGACCTAACACCGTTTGTTTAAAAACTGACTAAAACAAACAGAATATTTATGTGCTTTCATTAAATGTTATGGATGTAAATATATCTCTACTCCGTGGAGATCAGCTTGATGGAACATTTTGTAAACAATCAATGAAATTGGTGTGTATTGTCTTAATTTAAGTTCAATTTTTCCAAAATTTATTAATGGAAAATGTTTTTACAAAAAAAATATTTGTACTGTGTGAGTATATTTGAAGTGAAACTTCTTACTAACATCTATTAAACTGAAGGATTTGAAGGACATGTTAGAAAAAATGTAGTATGAAATATTAAAACAGTAAAAAATTAAAAATTAATAAATAATTTGATTCACTTTCACAATTTGTAATAAAATGACCGTCTGTCCGCCTGAGGACTCCATTCAGGTACCTCTATACACGTGCCGAGTTTGGTTCCAATCAGTCCATTATTAAGAAAAAGTCTGACGATTTCGTCCATTTAGAGGCATCAGTTCGAAACGTCGCGTCGAGGGCATCATCCTGTAGCCGGTCCCCAATTATGCCGAAATCGACCGACATTTTCTTTCAGTATAAAATCCTTAGTCCCACTCTGATGAAGATGTAAACGATACGTAACTGTAGAACTCTTAAATAATTATTTAAATTATTAAATTCTCCAAATTTATTGTAAACTATGTTGTAGGTGAGATGTGCGTGACATGGTATTTGAATAACGGTTTTACAGTAGACAATTGCAGAACATGACTATATTGTAGAATTTGAGGAAAGACCGAGATTATGTTGAAGCTGTAACAAACGACAAAAGCAAAGAAAACTTTCCTTTACCGGCGAAGTAACCAATAAAGCAAAAAAATGAAATGCACGTATATTATTTGGACGCAGATATTTTATGTTAATGCGGTGAGCAGATCGATTAAACCATAATCATAGGAAAAGTCCTGTATTTGAAAAGCATATTCGTTCAAAAAGCAAAAAATGAACTTTTGTTGAGTAAAGTATAAGGTAAAGATAAGACCCAGATTTGGGTACTGACTTTTGACAATTGTTTTAGCCCAACCTAAGTAAGCAACCGAACGTCCATGGATATTTTTATAGGGTATACACGTGTGGCAAAATTTCATTAGCAATAGGAGCTTTTCAATGCGATAAAAAAAGATGGTAAGGCTGCAAAATACACTGCAGTACAACAGAGACGGATAAAGTGTCTTTTCCCTACCATTGTATAGGGAAGGATCATAGAAGATACACAGAGTCATGTGAGGGGCGGGTCTTTTAAGACGCTTCTTCTGTGTGGGGCTACTGGCTACCAATAGAATAGAATGGAAAAAATAGAAAGACGAAGGACAGTGTTGCCATTCTGTTAAATCAAAATTATGTTGGCTTATCCTAAATCCCGAATCTTCTAATCCCATTATCTTGCCTACTTAATGAAATATGAAATAAAGTACAAAACAATTTTAAGAATGTTTCCTCTAGGCACATAACAACTTCTTTTTAAAACAAAAAGTAACATGCAGAAGTTTGAAATCATTTCTAAAATAGCAAGTGCAATTCTATGAAATGGCAATACCGTACGATCTTCCTTCCAGTCGCCCCGACACCGACCGGTCGGTCGGCGGCGGCGACAAAGGAAGGCTGCGACAAAGGAAGGCCGAAAAATTTTTATAAAGGAGTAGCCGAACAGGGTTGCCGGGTTTGTTAGATTATAATTCCATACGAGAACAAAATTCTCGGTAGATCTTCAACAAAAATCAAAAGTACAGAAACAAAATAAAATATAATATTTAAGTCCAAAATTAGCATTCCTATGTGTCGTAATACTAGATCGCTCAAATAAAATACAAATATAGTAAATATAACAAGAATTAGAAATAGGTAGGTATATTATATTCAGTGCGAGATTCTGAATCATACGTTCTACTCGCCTGGGGTAGTTTTGTTTTAAGGTTCGACATTTCGTGGTTTAGTGGTTTGGTAATTTCAAGGCCACGCTTTTGATTAGAAAATTTTGAGGTTTGGATATGAGAATGGGATGGGACAGTGATTTCCCCAGTATGGTCCTGGGAGATAAGCTATAAGGCTCATACGGCTGGGGCACGTCCCTGCGTGACATTAAGGAAGTGGCAGGTAAACGGTGGTTAAATATAGCACAAAACAGGGAGTCATGGAAAAGGATAGGAGAGACCTATATCCAGGAGTGGATGAATTCGGGTTGGTAGAGGTATATTATTTAAATTAAAAAAAATATATTGAATTATGTAGAAAGTATTGAATTATGTAAAAGTAGGGATAGCAGTCACTTTTTACCTTTGTACAAATTTTGATCAGTGATATCTAAAATTAATTTCATCTCAATGGGAAAGCTCTAGCAACTCTCAACTCTTTTTTCATATTAATATATTTTTTGACAGGAAAAGCACTAACATATTTATCCGTATTCAGTTTGTTTCTAAACTTAGATTTTGTTTTTTGTTTATATTTTTTTTGGGGGGAAAATATGGGTTTAACTTTAGTAGATGAATGAAACAAAATCTTTTCAAAAGATATCAACTTCTTCGGGCATATCGCCACTACCGCGCCTAATAAAGAGTAATAAGGATTTGTAGGAATATATTTGTCACTCTGCAACTAAACAGAACGATGACCTATGATTACTAAATAAAATTTAATAAACAATAATAAAGTCAGATTAGACTAAAGACGCAGTTGAACATATCCTTAGATTTTTGTTTAAATCGGTAGATCGGGAGCTTACAGACGAAACCGATAGACCTGGCAACTCTGTGATGGACTGAGGTGATGGCGTTTTGCGGAGGCGCGGGAAGGGAAATAAAATAATGGCGATAAAGGGCAGGTGGATGGGTATCATGGGTGGATGGGAGGCGGCGGAATTTCCAAAATTTGTTATCTTATTGGAGTTTGTCTAACTCGACAGTCGTAGTGAAGGAAACGGGGAAGTTGTTGTCCATCCTGTTTAAGCTTAGACTTTTATATATGTTTCATTCCAATGCATGTAATTCCCATGCCTAGATATCCAGCTACCGGACCTGTATAAAAATATTGTTGTTATAAAAAATAGTATATAAAAATCTTGTTGGAAACTGAAGAAAAAACGAAATAGTATACAACTAACAAATAACAATCCGGAGCTCCGCAGGGATTCATTCTGTTCCTACATTGAGGAATATTTTGTAAATAACTCTGTTGAAATTGATATGCCAGAGGGTATTACTCTCATTGGCTTCGTGGATGATGTAGCCATGGTAGTGATTGCTAATAACGAAGAAATATCTACTTATTAATAAAGGTAACACCGGTCTCTTGAGAATTTCTAAATGGATGGCACAAAAGGGTTTACAGCTTGCACCAAAAAAGACAGGCGGTAATTCTATCCACCAAACGAAAACTGGCACCAATTCTTTTTGATATTGAGGGAATATTGATCGTGCCTAAGGAGACTGTAAACTACCCTGGAGTCTGGTTAGATAATAAAACAACATTCTTTGAACATGTTACCCAAACAATCACTAAAGCAGAAAAAAATCTAGCAGCATTATTAAAACTAATGCCGAACATGGGGGGCCCTAGGGCATCAAAGCGTAGAAATCGTGTAAGCGCAATACATTAACAATTGTTATATACAGCTCCGGTATGGTGTATGGCAATGGACAAAATAAAAAAAAACAAAGCGAAAGATAACTCTGCAGCGCAAATTATGTATTAGAGTTTGCCGCGCTTACTGAACTATATCTATAGAGGTAGTTGGTGTCATTGCGGGCATCCATCCTATCAATTTATTAGCTCATGAACGACCGGATAAGGGAGAGCTCAAACAAATAGCCAGGAAAGCTGTGATGGAGGGAGAAGTGGCAGGATCAGTAGGATAAATGAAAATATGGAAGATGGACCTGGAGACTTCTACCCAACATGGAAAATAGATTGACAGACCATATGGTGAAGTGAGATACCACCTGACACAAATGCTGTATAGACACGGGTACTTCTGCGGCGGGCAAGCTCTGTGTCATGTTTATTTTATGGTGAAATAGACGATGTTGAGCATGTATTCTATTGTCCCAAATGGAAGGATGAAAGAGATAATTTTAAGGACAGTGGACTGGATTTCACTGAAACGCTCGTGATCATAAGCCTTGAGGGAGGTGAATTATTATAAGAAAACAGCAAACAGGTGTATAAATAATTTACTAAGTATAAAAGAAGAGGAACAACGCCACATGGCGTAAGCAGCCCCCCCCCCACATTGAAGAAATGCATAAGCGGTTCCGGCGTGGTGTGCTTACTTCAACTACTACGAGGAGGGTTTTTTTAGCCGGTAGGAATCCGGAACTACCCAAATTTAGGTATTTTATGGAAGATTTTTTACCTCTTCATCGAAAAAAAAGTAAATATAAAAAATTTAATAACGAAATTTTAAGGTATACGTCCATAAATCATTTTAAGCAAGCCTCTTACAAAATCTATTACTGCCGTCGAGTATGACTATAAACTTCCTTTAGAAAATAAAATGTATCGACAGTTATCTCCGTCTTTATATATTTTGTAAGTAAATTTTATATCCGTCGTACAATTTTAGTCCTTTATAAATCCCGTCATAGCAAACATAACTTTTCCATCCGACTTTAAAAAGCCAATTCCATTAACATACGCGGTAACTTGATCTCTGTGGACATTTATACCAGTTTATAGTATTATATCTGTTCGTCAGTCAGAACGGCTTGTTGGTTTGACTGTTAGGACCAAATATACGGATATATCTTTCGCAGCATAAGTTTATGCACAAGCTGTTAGAAATAAACCATTTTTTCTCAAACCGAAGAAAACAATTGGATGATCGGCAGCATGCCTGGAAATAGTAATAGAGATTGGTTAGAATTAGGTAAGGTATTTTTAAAGGTATTTTTTATTAGATAAAATACCATTGTAACATACAAAACGTACGAACTCAACATCAACATTGATTTGCCTTGTTCTGTCCTCTTTGTTTGACTGGCCTGCTTTTTGACCTTTGATGAGTTTTTCCCGCTCACTCTGAACCGAATGCACCGAATATTTAAATGTAGGAAAAAATTGAGTTACCTGCTTTTTTCCTCTGACCCTTGATATTAGGGTTTCCGGAACGGGAGCTGTTTTTCGGTACTTTCGGTGCTGACTAATTTTTGTTCAATGGTGGTACAGTTCATCAATCAGAAAGCAAGGTATGGGTTTTCAAAGTCAAATGGCTAAAAAATTAAGATTTTTAATGAAAATAATATCAAATTATTAAAATAAGTCAGGAAAAAATTAACATGAACACACGTAAAGAAAAAAGTATAGGTAACTTAAATTTCATATCAAACAACATAAACCAACTTAACTGAATTTGATACAAAAGCCCTAAAATATTGAATTAAAAATGCAAATATTTATTAAAACATAACATAATAAATATTATAGAAACTCCAAAAGAGGAAAGAAGCAAGAACAATAAGAAATACCATCATTACTTATTTAGAAGAGTTTGATTTCGGCCACTAGAAAGTATCAAAGGACTTTCTCACACAAAACAAAATAATAATTTTTTAATTATTGTTACAGAGGCCCGGTTCTGTCATGGCCAAAAAGATCTGAACCCTAACTGATAGTATTAATTAGAGTTTCCGGAACCTTATTAAATATTTTCGTTCAATGATTGTGGAGTTCCAAGAATAGTTAACCTAATAGGACTGCTCATTCAGCCAAAAGTTTCCGCCAGGTGCATGCGAAAACTACTCGCTTTGTGACGTCATTGTAGTCCTTGTCATGGTTATTAGTCCTTATCCGGCAACCAATAATACATACACGTGCATTATTGGTTGCCGAATGCAAAACGTTCATTATTTAGTTTATTTATTTAAACACCTTATATGTATGCAGTAGAGAAAATTAACTGTATAAATCGTATTAAATACTCGGATAATGCATTTTTAAGAACAGCAGTTCCCAGCATCACCTTTTTAGAGCTTCCATATTTTGCTTTAAAATAATTAATAAACAAAATCGTGGACATTTAGTAAGCACTTTGTCACAATCCACTTTTTTTTTTTGGTGAGGGGCTGGTTGAAAAATCTTTTATAAACGAATAGTGATCATTTCCATGACCATCTCGAGAGAGACGGTCCTAGAAATAACCCCTAGACAGTGTGGGACTCGGTTGATACCCACTAAAAAAAGTCCACCTCCGAGGAATCAGCCGCCGAAGAATGGTCACAATCCACAACACAAACTGAACGTATTTATACACTCTATAGCTCTAAAAACTTTAAAGACACCTTTTTCACATTTAAAATTGACAAAATAATTAACTCAAAATTTCTCAGCTATTATTTTTATAAGTTTACCATAGGCAACTAATAATACACACTATCATGACAAGGCTCTGACAAGGACTACAATGACGTCACAACTGTCAGCTGAAGCGAGAAGAGGCGAACTTACATCTTATGAGGATGAGCAATCCTATTAGTTTACCGTTCTTGGTGGAGTTCGCCAGTTAGCAAGCAAGGGATGGTTCTCAAAAGTAAAACCGATAAAAAATTGAGTTTCAAATGAAAATAATATCAAATTATTAAATCACGAGAAAGTAAACATGAACACAAATAATGAACACAAGCGAAAAAAATAAAAGAAAACATATAAGTAGCTTAAAAATTACACCAAATAACATTAACCAACCTCGAAACCAACTTAGCTAAATTTGAAAAAAAAACTTTACATTTTCAGTTAAAGATGCAAATGCCTATAAAAACATAACACAAAAAAATATAATTAATACATTCAGCAATATTATACTAAATAATAATAAAATAACATATTTAAACTCCAATAATTGCTAATAATCATTATAGAAACTTCAGAAGTAAGAACAGTAAGAGATAGCATCATTATTTAGAAGAGTTTGATTTCGACCGCTAGAAAGTATCAAATGTCTTTCGCACTTAACAAAAAATATGTTTTAAATTATTATTAGAGTCTCGAAAGTATCGAAAGAACCGGGAATTAATAATTTCGAGTCCAGGTTCTTTGATGTCTCAAAAAGAACCGGGAATTCCCGGTATTTTCGGTACCGGGATTTCCCGGTTATGAATTCTACTTCATATTATGTTTTCAGAATAACACTTTACTAGTGTTCTGAAAAAATATGAACTTTTGTAGTAAGGCAGTACGTATCCCACTAGTAAGGCTCACCAGGAAGGTGACAGTGGAAGAGAAAAATTGGAAACTGTCGTTGCTGTCATTTCTAAAAAAGAAAAAAAAAAGCTACAAAAAAAAGGCATTATTTAAAAAACAAATATTGTTGTTAACAAGAAATATCCAGATATTGTTTTGTAACGTTTTATAAAATCAACACGCTGTATATACGTTCCTGTAAGTTTATAGATTTTTGATTTATTTTCGCTATTCAAACGGCATTAAGTGCCTGCACATTGAGTAAACTTTCGAGGAATTTCTTCATTACAAAACACCGATCGTCACACATAAATTTACGGCGTTCCGCCGTAATTCCTTACGAGAGGCCTTAAAAAGCTAATTATGTTACGGTGCGCGTTAACTTATACCGTAACTCAATTCCTATGGACTTCGTTTCTGTTTGTCTCAGCAGGAAACTATTTGCTCATCGGGTTGCTGTAATTAGCAGATGCTTTATTATCGACAGGGTGTATGTTAAATATCGAAAGCAAAGAGATATATCACCGTTTTGAAATTGATATGTAAACGAACACGTCTATATTTCTTTCTCCAGAAAATTAAAGTTTACTTTCTTTTAACTGAAGCCAATGAATTTATATGTTAGTTAACATTTTTTTTTGTTTAAACTTCGGGCAATTAAATTTTTATGTTATTTCCTTTTCAGAATTGTGAATATTATTTTTTATTGTAAATTGACGAAAAAATACATAATTTATGTAAAATTTTGTTTAGTTAATTTTTGAAATGCCTTTCAAAAGAATTAGAACTACAAACAAAATATAATAATGTTTAAAGGTTTAAGACTATGTCTTATATAATAATAATAAAACTATCTTTCTGAATTTCAAATGACTTTATTTTTCGATCTACAGAACTACGAGGTTTCGGATCGTTCTATCAAGTTATTTGGATTGTTATCCGTTATCAAGTAGATTGATAACTGATAATGGGAAGTGATGTAAAAAATCTGAAAGTTCGTAATTTGGTAAATAAAAAATTAAAGACAGTAAATGTTCGACATAGCCGTAGATGAATTTACAAGAATAACCTAACCTAACCTGACCAAGGGATTAGTATTCACGATAATACAGGGTCCGTCAATAGTCCGTCGGCCCTCTGTTAGCTCCTTCCACTCACTTTACATAATCTATAATAAGATATTATTAAATATTTTTTTATAGTTACAGGAATAATCATCATCATCATCATCATTTTCAGATGATTCAACCAATTCCATTTATGGTGTAGCCTCCCTCACATACACTCTTTGTAGTTGAGCCCATTGTTGTCAATTGTTGGCTATGCGGGCCCAAGATCCCTGTTAATTTCCTAATATCATGGTCCCATCTTAGGTTCGGTCTTCTTCTAGGTCTCTTAATTCCTCGTGAGTACCATGCTGTAATTTTTGAGGTTCATTTGTTGTCCATCCTTCTTGCCAGGTTTTCTGTCCATTTTCATTTGAGGGATCTATTACCCGGGTCTTTTTCACTTCCACTCTATTACTTTATTTGGTCTCTTGGTTATTCCCAGCATATTTCGTTCCATTAGAGACCTCGCAGTTTCCTTATGATGTCCGTTTTAAGTGTCCAGGTTTCACATTCATAGGTCATGACTGGTGGTACATTGGATTAATGTTTTCTTCTTTTAGATAGAGTGGCATTCGAGATTGAATATGATTAAGTTTTATCCATAAGTACTCCACGCTAACTTAATTCTTCTGTTGACTTCTGGTAGTGGAAATCCCGAGCTGTGTATTAGTTCTCCAAAATATATGTATTCTTCTACTATTCCCAGTTTTGTGTCATTTATTAGAATGTCTTTTCTTTCCACTAGTTTTTAGCCTTTTTTTAAATATTAAAAATATAAGAAATGCCCTGAAATCAAAACTATACTAGATATTTACAAAACAGCAGGTCTAAGTTAAGGAAAAACTGCTAATTTTAGTGAGGACGCAGTCAATAATTCCGTAAATTTCAGTTAAACAGTAACTCGTAAGTTACAGTTTGATCGAGCTCGAAACAACAATGTAGCAGTTTCTTTCTGAGTAATTGTTTAAAAATCTGTTTAGATGTATATAGGTATTTTGAAGAAAATTCCTTGTTGATTCCAATGTCTAGTGATAGTAGTTATGTTAGTAGTTTATGTTGTAAGGCCTTATTGTGCAAATGATGTGGTTTTTGTTAATTAACTCATTCAAACTGTCTTGATGATGGCAATGAATTTCTCGAAAGCATTTGAAGAAATCTTAATATTATATTCTAGTGTATATATTAATAAATTTCGGTGTTAAGAATAATTATTTTTAAAAGTATTATGTTTTTAAAGCAATTGAGAAATGTATATTGTTTGATTAATTGTAATGAACATTATGTTATGTATGCTGTGATAATTTTAAAATTTAGTTTTGGATATTAATTATTCGACACTGTTTTTGTTATGACAGGACACTGATGAAGGTTATAATGTTAGCCGAAACGTTTGTGTTTTAAAACCAAATAAAAATTTTAAACCAAATGAAAACCTAATTAGCGTTTTCCCGAACCTAAATCCCAAGAAAATCAAACTTAGTATATTACTAAGTATATAGTTGTTCTGTACTTACTTTGCTATGAATATCGCAGTTTTAAACCAAACATGGTGTTTTGGTTTCTATAATATAAAATATTTTTTCTTCGTTTTGTATATTACTTCTTGTTTAGATGGAGAATTAAAAAATGAACAGAACAATATTAAGTATAGAGTGATTGACATCCAAATTAATGAAAAATTATAGAGAATTTATGGGAATATCTATTTAAAATAAGAAAGTCGTTGTCAAATACCCTCGTTTCTGCCCCATATTAAAAACATTTTTAATTAGATATAGAGATATCCCATGATCTTAGCATAAAATATAAATGTGAAAACATATCCAGTTTGGGTAATTTATTTCCCTGGAATTGTTTAGTCCAGATTTAGCCAGAGACATCCTACCATCTGCTACTATAGTAGTCCCTATATATCTAATTAAATCTACTGTCCACCATCTGAAACAACTTCTACCCTTAGCCCTGCCCCAAAGGGAATTTCACGCGACCAATTCCGCTTTAAGAGTTCCCATGGAAACAGCCTAATGGCGGTGTCCTTCGGGATTCCGTTCGGCCATTATCGTTCCGATAGCGGCTTCTGTCTAATTGCTAAGCGGCTTAGACGAGCGCGCACTAGTTTTCGAACGACGTGAAATAATTAATTGGCGTTAATTAATGGGAAACGCCGCTCTTTTAACGGATGCACAAATAAATTGATTGCCTCGAAAACTGGCAGTACAAAATTATTAAATGTATGGAAACAGGTAGTTACAATATATTATTTAATATGAATATAAAAATACACTCGCTGGGACGAAAAATGGACAACGTAAAATATTGACGTAATTTACAATTTAATATATTTTGTTTTAGTGGGCCAGTTTTGATGATTTTTTAGCTAGTATGTAGCTAACTTATTTGACTTTTTAGTATCTTTCACTGAATTAAATATGAAAGTTCCCATTTGTCTGTTATTCGAGGGAAATGAATTAAAGAGAAACAACCTTAAATCCTTAACGAACACCACAGTAGAATGGAGCTAAGAAATAACGGCTTGTGCAGGTTCTGTGGAGAATATGGAGTAACACCAGAACACCTCATCAGTAAGTGCGCCGAGACAACAACCGTTCGTACTATAAACTTTGGTACGGCTGATGTCGGAGATGGAAAGCTGCCCTCTGTGGAACCGTCTTAGATACTGGCTTTTGTCAAAGCCTTTAGACTGTATGATGAGTTGTAACTCGAAAGATCGCGGTGATTAAACCCCCTCCTAAGCATTCTACATTCTACCGATTAAACGAAGAAGACTTCTGTATATTGTAACAATATCCAAGATCTTGTACCCGGTATATACCCAATATACGAGCAAGGTATATTGAATTTGGACAAATACGGTATATACCCAAGTAAACTTGCTTGGTTAATTTAAGGTACTTTTAAACAATTTCTTGTTAAATTCGACATTAAAGAAACATCCAAGAATAAAAGATCAGAAAATCACCAGTTAGCCAAAGAATGCACCAGAGACTGTTGTCCCCGACGACCGCATAGTAAACACCCGGTAAAATACCATGTATGCATATACCCAAATTTTATTTACGTACCCAGTTGGGAATTTACAAGGAATTTACCAAAATAATAATGTCAAGGATATATCGCATTATACAGAACTAATAAAGAAATTCTTCAAACCTATCTTTTAGAAGAAAATAATCAAATAAATGTGATTGTGTTACTGAAATTTTCGTTTTCTGTAGGGCATTAAAATTTCCATTATCATTATCATCATCAAATATCAACCCCATTAGGTTATTGTTAATTAACTAATGTTTTCAATCACACTGGTAGTATATTTCTGCTACTAACTTCTCCTATACAAGTCCCACCAGTTTTTCGCCGTTTATTCTATCGATATGTCCGGACCATCCCACGCGTCGGTGCTTAATTTTCTGAATGATCCTCACTATATAATTCCTTAATTTCAGCATTATTTCTGATTATGAGATGTATTCGTTGATATTAGATACGGTCGTTTTATAAACCAAAGATTTTTCAGCGTATTTCCTTTCAAATTACCTAAGCTTTCGTTCGTTTTCTTTTGTGTTTTTAGTTAATATTCGGTGTCTTAGTCCTGGTTTCGTAACCGTAGATGAGAATATAGCATATAGCCTCTTACCACCTTGTAGATTTTGACTTCTGGAGGTTCTTGATATGTAGTATGGATTTTAACTTTTTTTAGTTCTTCTTTGGCAACGGTATACAAAGTAATTAAGACTCCTAGATATTCAAAGCATTCTACCATTTCTATATTGTAAGTGTTTATTGTTATTTTATGCCCAGGCAAAAAAATCTACACTTCTGAAAGATGCGTAAAACCTATATTAAATAGAAGGTGCGGAGACAAGAAATAGCCATCTTATACGACAGTCAAGCAACCTTAAGAGCGATCAATTCAGTAACCACCAAGTCGAAGATCGGCCTAGAGAAGCTCAACGAACTAGGCAATGAAAATAAAGCCCTCCTACTCTGAGTTCCAGTTCACCAACGGATATAAAGTAATGAAAAAGCAAACGATCTAGCTAGAAAACAAATATACTCCACTAACAGGACCAGAACCAGTGTTAATATTATCTATTTCATTTGCAATCTTTTAATATATTTTATTTTTGAAGATACTTTTCTATTCATAATAATAAATTATTTATAAGCATTAGTTTGGAAATTTAATTCTCTTAAATAGTCTTAAATTAACTTATACCTTAATTATTAGAACATATTGATCCCCAAAATATAAATATAAATTATAAATAGTTCTATTTTCTCTAATAAAACAGTTATTTAATTCTTAAAGTATATTAATGTAAATAATTTATTTGATTGCAAAATTTATGCGCTTCAGATTTCACTAAAACCATGGCTGATGTGAAAAGAATCCGACTTAGTACGAAGATGAGCAGCCGATGCTAGCTGCACTATGGGAAGATAGACGAGTTTCCGTTTTCGGGCACATGATTGAAGCGCTCTTTTGCCACAGAGAGGAAAGAATGCGGTTTCGGTATCTAAAGCAATTAAGCTTTTCTAGAAAGGAATGCAATTAGAATAAATTGTGTTAATTATGTGCTAAATTAGATAGGTAAAAATAATTGAAATTTGCGGCAATCAGAATCAAATAAATTGGCTTTTGTTACAATTATAATTCTTTCAAACATGGCAACATCGAAACAATACGATAGATCAAATGTGTGTGTAAAATCTATTGCCACACACTACTCATTCACGCCGATTCGAGGCCGGATATCACGGGAGTAAGAGTCGATTTAGATACTCGCCAAGTCGGTAGACCATTGGCCATGATATGGCCGAGGATCATGGCTAGGATTCCGTATCGGATAGCAAAGTACGCCCCGTCCCGATTATCTACCTTTTAGAGGTGGGAATTCTAGTTCTTCCAGAGAAACTAGTTTCTTAGTTCTAGTTCCTCCAGAGGAATAGTTCCTTGAACTAGGTCTTTAGTTCACAGTTAAATAAAAACACTAAATCACCACAATACACCAAAACACTTTTACTTTTACCTTTCACAACCTTGTTAGCATCATCAGCAGATGATTGGGTGGTGATTTAGTGTTTTTATTTTGCTGTGTAACACCAAAGGTTCCAACCCTCAACTGTAATATTCACATTAGTTCCCGACAACATTGGCATCCCGTTGCTTGCTCATGCATGGGTTTCGTTATAAGCCAGAGCAATTCATTGTATGATCTGTATAATTTTTATAGAGTACGAAATATTATGAGACGTGTAAATGCATATATTAAAAACATATAGGTAAGATTAATTGCAGATACAAACAAAAAACTGAAAAAGAAACTCAAATCAGAATTTCACAAACTATGTTACAAATCAATAATTGGAGTAAATAATAAAATACATAATACTGACACATGTAGGTGAAGCTAAACGATAAATATAAAGGTAAGGTGTTCTCTCTTATTTTACGAAAAATCGCATTTTTTCTCACTTCAAGCTCTTTATTTTTGTCTAAGAAGTCAGAATAACTACTTCGTTGTATAAGATATTTCTTAATTTTGGGGGCCTACAGTGAAACGTTCCCATTAAATATAGACAAGACCGTATTACCGGCCATAGACAAGACCGTATCCGTCGTCGTTGCCTTGTATTTTATATCGGCTCTGCAAATATAATAGATCCTCGTGAACTAGTATTTTATTTAGTTCCTCTCGTTCCGGGACCGGTCACATACGGCTAGCACTCCACACTCCGATGCTGGCCGACAGGGTCCTCGGAACTGCGGAGGGAAGAGTTCTTGAGGAACTAAACTTTTAAGAAACCGGGAACTAGTTCCTTTAATTTTCCGGGCCAGAATAGTTCACTGGAACTAGTTTGTTCATGTTCAGTACATACCTTTACTACCTCTTAATGGGACAGATCCAAAATGGATTCAGGTGTAGGTTCGGGGGTGTTCTCGAAGGGTCTTGACATCGCAAGGTCTTTCCGGCTTCTGGATAGATCAAGTGTTTTCCAGGCAGAGATACTTGTCATTTGGAAGGCCTGTATATGGTTGAACGAGGAGACACCTTATGATAAGTGGGTCTGATATAACCTTGCTTTGGGTTCCAGGCCACAGGAACGAGGCGAGGTTGCAAGGCGAGGATGCGAGCCTTGAGCTAGATGCGTCAGAGGAAATTTTTGCTCCCCTCAATACCATAAAAAAGACATTTACCACCATCTTCTGTCTATGGCAAACAGTAGATGGAAAACTTTAAGCACCTGCAAGATAGCCTGTAAAACTTGGCCCAAATACGACTTAAAAAATCAGGAGAGCTCATAACTAAGTCGCGTTAGGATATCGCCAGACTTACGGCGGTATATACGGAACACTGGCCAATTGGCGAACATGCGGCGAGAATGGGCATCCCTTATAACAAAGTTTGCCAAAGCTGCAAGGACCTGAAGGAAGGGGAAACGGTTCTGCATTTCCTGTGTCGCTGTCCGCTTTGTACAGGACCCGCAACTATTTCCTCAGTGGTTACAGCTTTGTAAATCTTGAAGATGTTGCCGGGAAGAGCATAACGGAAGTCACCCTTAATGCCACCGAATGCTTATAAACAGCTAACAGTCCAACTTTTCCATCCCTAGGGATAGGGTCTTACAGTGAATGGTATCAAAACGGCAATTCTGCTAATTGGAGTTCGACAAGCGGTCGCACTCGCCACTTCAAGACTTCAACCAACCAACCTCTTAATGGAGTGATAAAACTACAGAGTTGCTGTCTGAATAACTTTAACTTTCAAGTAATTTTTTTTTAACCAAGTGGCATTTAAATAAAATATTTTTTCTATTTCCATGACCAAAAACACGTTTTCAAGATAGAAAACCTCCACAAAGATGTATAAATGAAAAAAAAAGCAAAATTCTTATATTCAAATCAAAAGTTTTATTTTACTCTGAAAATGTTTACTTTATCTATATGATTCCACCTTCTCCAAGTATCAGAAAGCAAATTAAGTCCAATTAATGTTAAAACTAATAACATAAAATATCAGGAAAATAAGGCTACAAATCCTAATTTTCATAAAATACACTCAGAGTTAACAGTCAGCCTGAATGGTGTCCATCACGAATTTCTCATAAACGTATATTAAATCACTGTGCGTTTTTAATTGATGTATAAGAAATAATATTTATTGCCGCAACGCTATAGGCTATTAATTTCTATAATATCTGTACTATATCGATTAAGTTATGATGTTTTAAATTGTAAATTTTGAATGAACCATTAATATCTTCGCAGAATTCAGATTGGCAGCGTGTCATGTCTTTTATGGATACACTCAGTTTCAAGTTATAAGGTCATCTTTGAATAAGTTTGTTTTTGTCCCATCGGCCTTCCCATATTTATATAAATTTTTAAATAACTGTGTTTTTTGTAACAAAATTTATTGAGGTCTATAAATCAAAGCGAATTATTTTACAATAAAACACTAAGAAATATGAGGAAGTGATATAAATTACAAATTTACATATGTATGCATTCGTATATATAACCGTTTATTTATTCAATGGTTGATATTTATAAGTGAAATGTTTGTGGGAAAAGCATAAAGAAATTTTCTTTCATAATAAACTATTGATTTATTTGCAAAATTTAATAGATTTGTTTTTTCATAAAACGCACATACAGTTATGATTAATCCATCTCTATCCCTATTACTGTGATGTAATATAACAATTCGTACATCGTCTAATCCGCCAGCCGAACTAATTTAGCAATAAGTAAAATAAAGATTTCAGTTAACGTCTCCTTTTTGCTGCCAGGGCTAATCTGGACGGGGCCTACTTTGTTTACGCAGAATCCGAACCGCGGTCCTCGGTCATATCATGGTCAATGGCCTACCGACTTGGTAAGTGTCTAAATCGACTCTTACTCACGAGATGTCCGATCTCATCCGGCCTCAAACCGGAGTGAATGAGCAGTGTGTGTCAATAGATTTTACATTTTTGCCTCTTTTTGGACAACAGCACGATACAGAGTTTCGAACTGGTCACCCGTCCATCCACTAGTATCGCCTTACGTCGCTTAACTTCGGTATTCTAATGGGAACCGGTGTTTCAACGTAGCTAGGACGTTGCCCTTAGTAATAAGAGTTGACAAGATGTTTCAGATGTCTATCACCTACATCGGTCAAAATAGATATACATAGAGTATATAGAGTAGAATTTATTGGGCTCTATTTTCAGGATGAAGAAGCTGTACCAGGCTGTAACTTCCTGTTCTTTTTAGTAATGAAACACCCTTAACGACTTCAAACATATACAGGGTGTTTCAAAACAAATGCGAAAAACTTCAGGGGGTGATTCCTTGTTCAAAATAAAGGGTAGTTTGCTTTATAAACGTTGGGTCAAAAGTCAACCATTAGGGAGATATCGCGGTATTTTCAAAGATGGCGGAAAAATAATGTTTTTATTTTTATCTTGAAAACGAAAGAGATAGAACTAATGAAATTTACTGAAGCATTACTGTTATGAAAAACACACTTTCTGGTAATTTTTTCACTTTTAAAATGAGTGGAAGGGGTTGAAATAAACTACTCCTATCATTCTTGTTAATGAAATTTAAAGAAAAAACTTATCAAACGCAAAAAAAAATTAGTGATAGTTTAGTTTATTTAGAAACTTTTTATCTCTTGTGTTTTTTTGATAAAACTCACCGATTTGAAATTAAAAATGTAAAGCATTACATGTCAGGACAAAAAACATTTTTAGATAAATAATCTAGTGGGCAGCTGTAATTTTTTTAGGAAAAAATCTAGTCGGCCACTGTCACTTTTTAGGATGTGTCTAATATTGTTTTATTTGATATTACCCTACTGCAATACGTTATCTAGATTATTATTATTATCATTATTATCACTAGATTCTTAATCTAAAAATATTTTTAGTCCTGACATGTAATGCTTTACATTTTATTTTTTAATTTCAAATCGGTGAGTTTTATAAAAAAAAATACAAGAGATAAAAAAGTTTCTAAACAAACTAAACTATCCAAATTAATTTTTTTGCATGTGTTTGATAAGATTTTTCTTTAAATTTCGTTAACAAGAATGATAGGGGTAGTTTATTTCAACCCCTTCCACTCATTTTAAAAAAGTGAAAAAATTACCAGAAAGTGTGCTTTCATAACAGTAATGCTTCCATAAAATTTCATTAGTCTATCTCTTTTCGTTTTCAAGATAAAAATAAGAACATTATTTCTCCGCCATTTTGTACCGCGATATCTCCCTAATGGTTGACTTTTGACCCAACGTTTATGAAGCAAACTACCCTTTATTTTGAACAAGGAATCACCCCCTGAAGTTTTTCGCATTTGTTTTGAAACACCTTGTATATATAGCATATTATATTTGTAATTTTGAAATGCTTTTTGAATTATTTTGGTTTAATCATTCATCATCATAATATCTGTATACCGGGTGCGTCTCAAAAGTGGCTCACCCTTATAACCCTTTAATTTTTTCAGATAAAAAACGATTTGGTATGTTAATATATGACATAAATTAGGATTGATTTACGTATCCAATTTTTTTCGGTCACTACCTGTTTCACCAGAAATAACTACAAGTTTTGATATTTAAATGACAGCGTAATACTACGTAATCACATAATGATATTTTTTGACTTCTTTGATAGAAAATATCATTTTGAATAGAATGACAGCATATGTTAACTTTTGATATTTGCAATTAAAAAAATGGGTGTGTGTGCACCATGTACACATATTTTAAGTAAAACTTCTTCTTGCTTTTGTCTGTCTGTCTGTCCGTCTGTTTGGTTTCAATCGACCCATAATTAAGAAAATTTCTGATAATTTTGTCCATTTAGATTTAGAGGCATCGGTTCGAAACGTCGAGGGCGCCATCTTTAGGCCGTCTCCAATTATGCCGCAATCGTCCCACATTTTTCTTCAATATGGAATCGTTAGTACCACCCTGATGAAGACTGCACACAAGATTACACATTGTCTACCTTCCAAATTTGGTCGCAATCGGACGACATCAACTTTTGACGTTTCTTACGTCATTTTACGCTGGGACAATTAGTTTGGACGTAAGAAACGTCAAAAATCAAGTTGGCCTTGGTCCAATCTATCGACATACCAAATTTTATTTAAATCGGACAATTTTTTGATTTGATTCATTGATGATGGGGTTTCATGGTGCACCAAACGTCGTCAAAATATCATGAAAAGATGGGGCTGATGGGCCACATCTACATTCCGAGTTTCAGCCCCCTAGTTCACATAGGGCACGAGTTACGACGCTCCAAGATCGATACCATTTTTGTGACGCTTGGCGACCCTTCGCGTAACGCTAGCTAGTGTGTCGCGGCCTTGAATTTTTATTCCCATCGCGCGTAAAGAAGTTTCACTTCAAAAATAACATTTTAAATTTTAATTTAGAGTGCCATGGCCAGAAGCGACGAAGACAAACGAAGCACTTATGTATAGAGGTAAATTGTCTCCAATATACTTATTTTGATTCAAAAATATATTACTACTACTACTGCCATTACTCGCTGACGAGTATTTGATACGCATCAGAAGATGGTTACGCAAGGCGTTTTCTTTCATGAGCTTTTCCGTGACTGAAAAGCCCCAAAAATACATATTTTGTAGTATATGTCCACAATGTATATCCACAATCATCGGAATCGGTCAATGTTATCGCGGACGTAGCAATAATAATACAAATAGCACAAATCGATTTGTCATCTTTACTTGATACACCTTTAAAAAAGAAATTGATTTGAATATTAATATCAATTATATAATCATTTTTCATCTATAATTCACAACATCCTTTTACAGTTAATTACAACCAAAATAGCAACCATAAAGAAAAAAAGGCAATAAAAATGCCGTTGATGAAATGAGTTTAGTAATGGATAATGTGGTGGTTGATCGCCTTGAATCGTGTTGAAAAAAAATCGTTTAATCCCAAGAAAAAAAAACGACTAATTAGAAACGGCTAATCTGCAGATTAAGTTAGCTTGGTTTGGTTTTGACTATTTTTAAATATATTATATAATAATTATAGAAGCTCTTAGAAAGACAAAAGGATTTATCTCTATTTGGAAAGTATTTATGTGAATAATATTCATCAAGCAAGAAAGGCTAAAATTTGAAAAAAGAATCATTCATCACTCCTAAGTTGATTTTAGCCTCTTTTACATAGTTCTAATAGCTGGCGCCAGTAGAGAGTTCCATTAGCTAGCTCCAGTAGAGAGTTCCAGTAGCTGGCGCCAGTAGAGAGTTCCAGTGGCTGGCGCCAGTAGCGAGTTTCAGTAGCTGGCGCCAGTAGAGGGTTCCAGTAGCTGGTGCCAATGGCACGCCAGCTCTCTACTGGCTATCTAAATAGTTTTTCATTATTTTTTTTCTTCTGACAATGTGGGAGATATACCTCCATAAAACATTAAGCATAATTAGTTCTACTATTGGTAACTATTATATTTTACAGAAAAAAAATAACTTTTTTATTTTCCTATTGCTGAATCAAATTACTCAGCCTTATTTTTCGGAAGTATGCCTTGCCAAAAATCCTTTAGCTATTGAGCACCTATTTAAGAATATATAAAAAAAAATATTATTTGTTTCTGATACTATACTATATTGCATAAATAAAAAGTACAATACGATCTAAAAAACAGCGTCAAAGACGGCGATCTATGATAATTTTGGCGAGGTCAAGTCCTAGGCGTTATTTAATTAGCCCATACTCTTATTTATTTTTGAAGGTTATAATTTATTTTTATACTGAGTTAAAATGACGGTGTATTTTAAAATTCGAGAAAAAAATTTTTTTCGACGATATTTGTTGTATTTGATATACTGGTTATATATGCAAGTTTTATGTCAGTTTTTTATTAAATGATGTCAGAGCTTGATCTCGTCCAAATTACCATCGATTGTCACTCTCCAGTCGTCTTTACTGCCGTTTTTTTTCGATCATAATGTATTATACAGGGTCTCATTCCACACAGAGTATTGCAGCCACACGATTAGATTTTTAGAAATTGTGAGTAATAAGATCGTTGGAGGACTACTACAGGTACAATCTAAAATTATTTAAAAAGGTACTGAGTGTTCCAAATAAATAAAAAATGTTAAAGTTATATTTTTTTAATCGGAATACCCTGTATATTATCACATTTTTAGTTTCTATACGATTAAAATAAAGGTAAATTTGATTAACTTTTACCGCACTTTAATCTTACCGTTTCTGAAATATTTACGATTTTGTGAAAATAGGAGTCTCTAGGTTTTTAAAACCAAATAGTGTACTAAAGGTTTTCTATTTACTAAATTTTGTGTTCATTAGTATCTGTACTCTTTGAAAATTTGTTACATCTTTAAAAATAATCTAAAATGTCAAAATTTCATGAGTATATTGATAAGTTAAGTTTAAATTATAAGAAAATGCATTTTCTACGAAAACTTGAAGAGATAGGTGAAAAATGGTATAATACAATTTGATAGACAATTAAATTGTACGTCTGACTCACGTAAAATATACAGAGTGTTTTATTTCAGTTAAACAAGTTAGTGCCGTTTAAAACTAGTAATTATTTAATATAACTTTTTAGACACTCGGTATAAGGTAGTATAATTTTTATTATTGCAACACAAAATTTAGTAAATAGAAAAACTTCAGTACAATATTTTGTTTTAAAAATTTAAATACGCCTACAGAAATGAAGCATTAAAAATACACTCATTTTCACAAAATCAAAGAAATACAACTTTGATATTTTTAATTTATTTGAGACACCGAGCTCTAGACCTTTTGAAAATAATTTTATAGTGTAGCTTTAGAAGACCTCCAACCATCCCATCACTCAGAATTTCTAAAAATTGAATCATTTAGCTACAATACCCCGTGTCGAATGAGGTTTTGTGAGCGAATTTGATAAAATTCGCTGGTTTTCGAGAATTATACACTTGGTTACATCCAAAATGCAGAAAAAATAATTTATTCATTCGTTTCATAATCGTTTCATCATAACGACTCCATTATATCTGTTTCTAAAACCAATTTGCAGAAATTTCTAATAGCCCATTCATCATCATTACCACATCCACACGGAAATTGATCAAAAAGTGTATTTTAAGCGACTTTATGCAACTTTATTAGCAAACTTGATTTCGTAACAATGTAACTTTTGCAGTGTCCCCAAAATTCGGTGTGTACTAATTTATTTATGAGATGCGTCTAGACGCCTTAATGGTAAAGCCTTAAGCATGATAGTTGAAACAGATTAACATAATTTATAAATTAACGGCTAGATTTTTTCAATCTAATTTGTCACTGTTTGTTAGTTATAATTAGCCTGAGAACGATAGGTTGTCTTCTTATCATTTCACTAAGCGATTCATTAAATTATTAATTAAGCCATTAAAATTATTTATTTTAAATTAAAACTGTGTTGATATTGGATGTTATAGCCGGGTGTTGCATCGTCGAGCGGGACATAGGAAATCCCATGTAAATTTTAATGGGGTCAGTTATTAACTTCCCTAATTATTTTAGAGAATAATTCTATTTAGCCTATTGAAGAGCAATAAAATCCACATTCAAAAGAATAACTTTAGATCTTTTTGATTAGCCCGTGTACGAGTTATCGCCGATTTTCTTTTTAACTATTTCTCCTTTCTTATGGCCCAGTATTTACTTATGAGCACCAGTCAAGGTAAAAGATAACTGTCAAATGAAGTTGTCATTTCAGAAATTTATCTATTTAGTGCTTTATTATTATTATTAAAAACTCATACCTACATCGAAAATATTAGCCATGAATTACACTACCGAAGAAAAAGTATTGATGATTAAATGTTAAAAAAAAATAAAAGAAAAAAGAATAAATAAATAAAGGAAATAGTTATCAAAAGGTGTCGGACATGTTTGCTGCTCTGTATCCGAATAGACCGATACCTGGAAAATCTACAATCGCAAGGAATATCCAGAGATTTGAGATTTAATAGATAACTGCAGATGTGAAGCAAGGCAGAGGAACAAAGAGAAGATGCAAGAAATGATATCGACTTGGTAGTTTTATTATGCGTAGAAGAGAACGATGGAAAGATCAGCACAAGAAAACTTGAGGTTGAAATAGGAGTAGATCACACTACAGCGTTTCGAATTTTGAAACGACATAAATACTATTCCTTCAAATATAAAAAGCACCAAGAGCTACGAGAAGGGGATGAAATGCGGCGGGAGGCGTTTTGTTTTAATATGATGGAAAGAGCAAACACGGATAGGGAATTTTTAAAAAACATATGTTTCACTGACGAATGCACGTTTACCTTAAATAATGAACCCAATGTTCAAAATTATCGATATTGGAACAAAGAAAATCAACACAGGTTTGTCGAAACAAGGACGCAATATCCACAGAAAGTAAATGTTTGGGCAGGGATATTCGGACACAATATTATCGGGCCATTATTTCTTACGCGAAATTTAAATGCAGAATATTATTTGGAACTACTCGAAAATCATATTTTACCTGCTTTACATGATGCCGCTAGGGAAAATCAGGAAGTTTGGTACCAAATGGATGGCTGCCCGGCACATAGCCTGGCTGTTCGGGAATATTTAGACAATAGTTTTAACGGAAACGTTATTGGCCTAAATCATACAGTAAATTGGCCAGCAAGGTCTCCTGATATTTCACCAAATTATTCCTTCCTCTGGGGCCATTTAAAAAACAGGATATGCAAGGATAAAAAATACCCAAATCTAGACGAGTTAAAAAAAGCTATTTCTGCCGAATGCAATAGAATTTCAGTTTACCAACTAGCGAATGTAAGAAGAGAATTTTATGATCGCCTGAGTTATTGTCTAGCAGTGGATGGAGGAATATTTGAACATCTTCTTAAATCCTAAAGTTCTAACAATTTAATAGTACCTAAATTAATAATTGAATATTATAATAATACTATAATTAACCTTGTAATTGATTACTTTATTTTACTTTAATTCATATTAATTTGTATTTATAAAAAACATCTTTAAGATTTCCGAGCTAACTTCACGGCGTTTTTGTTTGATGTTATTCGGGAATTCCCAGAACTTGAAACCAGCCGATTCGATTGTCGTTTTCAGTGTTTTCACTCTGGTTTCCAGGATGAGTGACAAAAATATAAGAAAGAAACTGAGTGGTGCGGAATATACGAAAAGGGCTAAAGACAAAGCTGACAAACAACTTAGCCTAATTCAGAAAATACCAAAACTAGATAGTTTTTGTTGCTCCACGAGCAGAAGACTTAGCTGTTGATCGTCATGCGAGGACTGATGACAACACAGTAACTGGCCAAGAACGTGAGGTAAGAGTAAGTAAGGGTTGGTTAAGTTAAAACATAACATAACATAAGTTATAACATGTCTGGCTGCTATACAGGATTACAAGCAAAAATTAAAGAAATCAATCCATTGGCGACGTTTGTTCCATGTGCAGCCCATTCACTGAATCCTACTAGATTCAGTGAATCCTCTACTAGAATTCTCCTACTAAATCCAGTGAATTCAGTACATCCTCAGTTGACTATTGTGTAACTGCGACATCATTTTTTGACGTGAAACAGGAATTATACAACTTTTTTCGGTATCAATACAAAGGTCTTTGCTTGAGTCCAAGTTTTCTATTAAAAATTTATCAGTCACCTGCTAGAGTGCACGAGCAGATGCTAGTAAAGCTTTATACACGTCATACCATGAAATATCTGAGGTTTTGCTATCAACAGCTGAGTATGAACTTCAAAAATCTTCGACAAGATCTGAAGCAACAAATTTAAGAGATAAATTAATCGTGATCCTGGACAACGCTTCGTGAATTTACAGAAGTAACTGTAAATTCACTATAATAAAATGTTTTAATTTGTTGTTACGCTATAGTAATATTACAAGAAGTTGGCGATTTCAAAAGATACATTTACAATGAATAAGTAGGTAAATTTACTATGAGATACACATTTTTTAAATAAATTCATAAAGAATATTGATGAATATAAAGATATATTATAACATATTTACATATATGCTACAAATTAGCCATAAGTACAGCTATTTTACAAACGAGTTATAAAATTAACGAACACATGGTAAATTTACTGATTAATCCGTAGATTTACGGATTTTGGGTAGACTACGTTAATACGGATTTTCTAACAATTTAATATATAATAATATATGAGTAAACAAAAACGGCGTCAGAGTTGGCTTAAAAATGAAGATCGCTATTATTTCATATGTAAAATATTATGATAAATGTCAATAATCATCATTTCCAAACCAACTAAATGATTTTTTTCGATCATACGACATATTCAATATACCTATAAAAGAATTTTTATTCTTGTTTTTGCTTTCTTATTATTGAATTTTATATTATACTATTTTGCTCATACTGTATAGTAAATAATTAGCAATTTTCATCAATCTTTTATTCATTAAAGGAGTCTTGAATAAACGAATTATGATAAAAAGGAATATATATTTCAAATAATTTGCAACAAATTTAGACTATTGCGAATAATAATTTACCGATTCAACTTTCATTCAAAGGTCAGTAGAATAGATAAATCATAAAAATTGCTAGCAGATTATGAATAAGTGCTCATTTAAATGTTGAAAAAATAACTGTTAAATTATTTAATCTTCGCAGATGCATAACTGTTTAAGATTGTGTAATTAGTTATTAAAATGAAAAATAGATTTTTAAATTTACACCAGGTGTATATACATATATAATGTTACAACTTCTTTGATTATTGTAAGAGTAATATAGTAAATATTTTATTAATATTTGGACTATTACTGTATCTTCTTATAGTGCCATATTCTATACAGAGCGTAGGCCACTTCTCGCATGTACTTGTGATGTTTGTCATCAGTTGTTCTACAACATGTTCGAATGTTACCAACGTGTGTTTGTATTCATAAGAGACAATACTAAAATACGCAATAGGAACATAAAACCAAATTGCCAGTTTGTAGAGAAATATTTAGCAGCAGCATGGAATACTTTCAATCTAGTGAAGAAACAGAAACCATGCTGGTCTATTTATATTTGCGAAGTCGGAGAAGAATATATTGAGTATATCTTTATATCACACGAAACACAATCAGAAGACTTGTTGTTGTTGATACAGTTGACGCACTATCTCAACTTTAGAACGCCCACTTAAATTTCTGATGAGTGATATTTTAGAAATTCCTTTGCAGACAGATTTACAGGAACCCCCAACACTAAAACGCACTACTTATATTAAGTGTCCATCAAAAAACAAAGCATGGTGCCACTTTATTGCAACCACTGCAACCGAGCATTTTGCGCTCAGAAATACTGTGTGACTGGCGATACTTGAAATAATTATTGATTTGTTTTGCTATTATATCGTTTTCTTAACTGCAACATAATATAAGTTACAAATGTTTTAAATAAAAAAAACAAGATATTTTGTTTATTAATGTAAGTAAATAACAGGTGCCCGATAGCGTAGATGTACAGGCTCTCGTCTACCAATCTCAAGGTGTGGGTTCGATTCCCACACCCGGCATTTCATCAGCCGACTGTTTTTATTAAAATAAAAATAGTTTGGGTACCTAGGTCGACTCAGCCTTAAATGAGTACTTGGGATCCACAATCCTGAGGTAATAATAGGCGGTTGAAGCGTAGTGCTAGCCACATTACCTTCCTTGTATACCGAACGGCTCTAGTATAGCAAGCTGTACCTTGCTACTCCCAAGGCGTTAAACGCTATATACGGGAGCTATTATTATTATTATAATATAAGTAAATATCGTAAAATTTACAAATAGTTGCAGTATTTGCGGTATTGCCATCGTTAGTATTCTAGGGTTAGTGTCAATGAAGAACAATTTTGTAGATATTGTTAATAACAACCATAATGAATCGAACCTACAAGGAGATTTCTCAAGAGAGAAACAAATATTGATAATAGATTAACAGCAAATATTAGTAATATTTATTATAACTAGAAGTAATAATAAGAATATAATTAATATAAATAACAGATCCAGCGATAAATAAATTTATTGGGTGTTAAATCGAACAAACCTGCATAAATAAAATAAAATGCCTATTTAGGCTTTGTGATTATGCAAATGGTCATGTGAGTCATAAGATACTTTAATTTTATTATATTTATAGATCATATATTATCAGTTGATCTTTTCAATACGATTCCGACTTATACCTCGTTAATAGAAGCAATGAAATATTAGAGGAAAAAAACCAAATGACAGATAACTACGAGAATAATAGTAGAATGAAAATAGAAGCAATAAAACATCTGAAAAAATATATTTAGTATAGGAAATATATCGAACAGGAAATACAACATCAAACAAAAATTGGATTTTCAACAATGCAGTTGAGTAATAAATACAACAATAAGCATTATTAAAATACTCGAATATTAAAATAACAACTAGCAATTTATTGTCAGTGGCCCGTCAAGGTCGGTTTCCGAAAGAATTACATCGAAATACAATCATAGAAATGGTTGTTCTTTCTCTTTTTTTTCTTTTATTTATTTGGTCCGTCTCATTGGGTCAATTTCTATATTAGACCAGTCAAATTAGATAGTGTGTAAACTGACTTGAAACAGTTAGTTAAACGAGATTAATTTATTATAAAATAAGACCTATACTTCTAATTAACAATATAAAAGAAAGAATACATAATGATTTATAATATTTTATCCTGAAAATCGATTTTTGAATACCTCATCCTTAGACTAGGATACGGTATTCAAAGATTTGATTTCATTATAAATGGTGAGAAATCTTAAGACCTTAGTCTTTAGTTAGTGAAGGGAGAAGCGGATAATTTTTGAATCGAATACCTTATATTCGAAAATTTTTGAGAATCAAATTTTCACTACACATGAGGACATACCATAGCTTGCTAGATTACCAAAATATGTAGTAATTAAAACTCATAGTTTATGAATTATCGCTAGTCAAATTTATTTAATTTCGACATCGATTCACTGACAGACTATCAAAATTCTAAGGTACTTCTAGATGTTTTACAAACTTCAAATTTGAGTTTCTGGTTTATTTGAACTTATGGATTAAAAGTTATCTGTCTAGTCTCTCTACCGATAACTGACTTTCCAGTAGAGAAAAAGGTAGAAAACTAAAATTAATCGAAGCGGTCTCTTCTGATTTTATTTGTATATGAATGTACCAACAAGGTATCAAAGTGTACCAAATATTAAGGATTAGTACCAAATATTAAGGTACCAAATATTAAGGTAAAATAAGTGTACGAAATATTAAGGTACCAAGTGTACCAAATATTAAGGATTGTATCTTTTTTTCTATTCAAACTTCTTATATATTGCCATGCCAAAACCACGTTTCGAAGGCTTCCGAATATCCTCTTACAACAACGCTTACCATTAGACCTCCGACTAAAACTGATTATCTGCTATGTATGGTCTGTCCTGTTGTATGGTGCGGAAACATGAATCAAAGTAAAGTCACTAAATCACATCGAAGCGATTAAGATGTGGACTATCCGCAGAATATTTAAGATTCCGTATATCGATATCATTTCAATCGAAGAAGTTCTGTGCGAAAGCTGGTGTCCAAAGACAACTGCTTAATATAGTAAAGATCTGGAAAATGTCATATTTGGGGCACATTTAAAGAGGTCCTGCAAGGCAAAATTGAGGGTCAAGGAGGGCCAGGAAGAAAAGAGCACTTCTGGCTCCGGAACATCAGGTATTGGAGCGGGAGTTTAGTGGTAACAATATCCTTAAAATCAATTGAAGATAGTGAACCAATGATCCCCAACGTGCAAGCTTGCATATGGGACCGGAAGAAGAAATCGGAATGCATATAATTTTTAAACATTTACAAGGATAATTGTTGAAGAGTGACCTATATTGGAGCTTCTAAACAAGTACCTAAAAAGGCACAATCTGCTGGTGAGTTTTAGTTGGATTTTGAAAGAATTCCCCAATTATTTCGAAAACTGAGACTGTCTTGCTTAATTATTTACTTCTGTGGGCAAAAAAGCAGTATTATTATCTAATTTGCGTTGACTATCGACTGCACCACACTCTTCTAGTTCCAACCAAAGATTTCACCTGTCTTCTCCGGGCAAAAGGACACACAAAGTTGCGAAAACGTGCCGGCTGCTTGTTAGGCTTTGTGTAGCAATTAGCGCACGGATTTGACAGGACGGGCCGAGGTCCTCCAGGTCACGTTGTATATGTAACGTCGAGTGTTGCCCGTTGTTCGCGTATGTTCGTTGTCATCGTCGCAGTCTCAGCCTTACCGTAGCATTACCATCCCAAAAGATTGATTTTTAAGGAGCACGCTCTAAACGAGATCGCAATTTGTCAAGTGGAATTAATTAAAGTGATATTTATATGTTGTCTAATATTCCACAATTTAAAGTAGTATAGTAAAAATATCTTTGTAAACATATTTATATCTACAAAATAATAAATCTATCTACAAAATTATTTTATCTACAGATTATTCAACGCCCAGATGTAACATACTCAAATAAATATATGAGGCATGCACATGAATAGTAATACTACAGGAATATAATATTAGCTAGCATACAGATTAGTACGGTATTATTACAGTAATACAATATAATATTACATAGGTTGCCTCTTAAGTTTTTACAATCGCTTGTTTCTTCGGTTGTACTGGACACGTCGCAACCATTCCATTAGAGGATCGAAGAACTGTTAATGCCGAATGATATACAATAATATGTTTGTCAAAGGTCTTTGATGAAACAAAGGTAAGGAATAAAAAACGTCGCATCATTCTGCACAACAATGCCAGTTCCCAAAAAGCACATCAAACAACTGAATATTTGAATGAAAAATTTAATAAAAAAATGAATGCCTCATTGCCCGTATTCACCCGATTTATTGCCCAATAACTTTTTCTTTCTTGTTCCCCACTGTTAAACAAAAGATGCGTGGATAGCGATTTTCATCACATCAAGAGCTGTTGAAGACTTTCAAAACCATGTTTCTACGATAGAAGCTTCATAGTGGAAAAAATATTTCCAGAATTGGTTTGAGCGCATGCAAAAATATATAGACCTCAAGGGCGAATATTTCGAAAAGCAATAAAACACTTCGTTTTGAACTTGTTCGTTTCTGTTTCACCTTTTGTGAACATTTAAAAGGCAACCTATGTACTGTAGAGTTAATGTTAACGTGCATATCTTATGTGTTTGTTTGCATTTGGGGCATCTTGACGTTGAATATACTTTATATAGCTATTAAGATCGGCAAAAAAAAAGTTTTTTTAATTTCACTCAAAATTAGTTATTTGGGTCATAAATGACCTAAATACAAAATATTTTCATGGTGTCTGTCTGACGATGACTCAAAAACCGCTGAACCGATTTTATCCAAATTTGGCACAAAAATACTGTGGCACCCGAGAATCTGGCCATTAGTTTTTTGTGGGGCTGGGGGGTTGGTAAAGAGGTATGGGAGGTGGTTAAAAATTTTAAAAAATCATAACTCAAAATTACAGTAGCTAGCGAAACGCGGTTTTCAAATTAAGATTAGGAATAATATTTGCAACAAAATTTGTAATAACATCAAAATCAGTCAAAGTAGCAGTTTTCGAGATATTAACATATTTTAGTATGGGCGGCTATACGTGCCTCCCGGCGCCAATTTTTTCATAAAGCCTTAAAACACTTTTAACAACACAAAACTAGTTGAATTTCTGTCTTGGAATATGTCTCATTTGTCGAGTATTTTAGATTTTAACACTTTATCTGTAATAAGAATACTATTGTTTCATAAGCTTGGATAAGTTTTAATATTTATCAAAAAATGAAACTTCAGATCCATTATTTATTGCAGAATTTTCTGAGCTGCTCTAATTTCCAAGAGTTTCTTTTTAAAATTCAGGTAAACCAAGCTTAATGTTTTTTTTTATTTCTTGTTGATTTTTGATATTTGTTAATAAGAAATGAATTTGGATTATGTCAAGTTGCAATAAAATTAATATCAACCTTTAACTACCAGTGTAAGTTCTAGGGGATCCTGGTAACTATATTTTAGCTTACAACGTGACAACGCAGGATAAATGCATATTGGGGTCTCTCGGATATGTGACTACAAAGATTAGACAGTTGACAACAGCATATTGCCAAGTTCAATGTGATAGTAGGTATAGCAAAAATATGTCGTTGAGGTGTGGTCGAGGTCTCCGAGACCCCGCGGTAGCGTTTACATACCGAAAGTAAACATATTATTTCCGATGCTTTTCTAGAGTTGGTAGTTACCGTGAGCAGTTTTCGAGTAGTAGCAGTTTCTCTCTAATGACTCAAAACTTAAAGAGTGGGTCTAAAATCAAAAAAAGATTGACAAATTTTTGGTTTATACAGCAGTGACAGACCCCGGCCGTGGCTCCAGCAATTTGCCTTTTTTAAACAAAACTAATTTTTCATAAATATTTATTCAACATATTTAACTCAATATATCAGTTCTGGAAGAATGTGAAATTTTACTAAGTTGACTATGTAACCATCTAATTAACCATCTGTAGGTCAAGTAAGAGGAATGCTTTCCTAAATAACTACAGAAATTTAGCTTTAGGGGATTTTATTCTAGGGGCAATTAAGTTTGCAATGGAATAATTGAAAGTTTGATACTCTTCTTAGTTTATGGGATACAGGGTGAAATTATAGATTTTAAAAGTAATCTAGTCTCTTTAGAGACTACATTAAGTATTCTAAGAAATACAACCCACTAAAACATGCTTTTTTTCGAAAATTTGACAGAAAGATATTCTCTTTATTGCGATTAAGAAGGAGGATCCTCGAACTGTACTATGAAGCAAAATAAAACACTAAATCACCACAATACACCCAAAACACTTTTACTTTTACACTGGACGCGCGTTTCGCTAACCATGTTAGCATCATCAGCAGATGATTATAAATTCTAAAAAAGTTTAAAAACAATTTATAATCATCTGCTGATGATGCTAACATGGTTAGCGAAACGCGCGTCCAGTGTATAAGTAAAAGTGTTTTGGTGTATTGTGGTGATTTAGTGTTTTTATTTTGCTGTGTAACACCAAAGGTTCCAACCCTCAACTGTAATGTACTATGAATTCGAAATATATTCTATTGTATATTGTATATGAGCAAATCGACAACTAAATTGATAATTCCGAGAAGAAATTGCCTCTGTTTTCAATTAAAATTGTTTCTATACCAATCTCCTGTCATGCTAGTTGTTTTTGAATTACTTGTTTGCGATATTAGCTAATAAAGGTGTAATTATCATTATATTACAGAAGAAACATGATATAGGACATAATTGACTAGAATATACAAGGAAACTATTAGCGATTTTGTATAACGTTTTCGATTATCTGTGCTTGCACAGAAATAGTAAAATATATTGTTACATTCAATAATTTCCTTAGTACTACTACTAGAATTCTAGAGTACGTTATTTAAAAATATAATTTTGTTAAAATAATGTTAATTTTGTTTATTAAAGTTTCAAAATATCATGTTTTGAATATCCTCAATACCAATAGATACAGCAGTAACAAGGTATAGTTTAAACGACAAGTTTAATATACTTACCAGGCATGGAAGTATGGAATTGGAACATGAAACATGGAAACATAGACAATGGCAGTCATAGGCAGTCTTCTTTGTAGTCATTGGCAGTCGCTTGCCAGTAACATGATATTTTGCCAGTACATGTACATTTTTACCCAAGTGAGACACCCCACGAACAGACCTTTGAAAAGCTATTTACCATTTCGCTGTAAAATTAACAGGGGAGCAAATATCTGGACAGTTCAAAATTTGCTAGCGATTTCCAATGTTTCCAACGACGACGATGCACCACCCGATATAGTATTTTAGTCATAGTAAATGTAATAAAATGCCAATTATATGAAAATAATAGTTTTCAAATAAGTCGAAAATGACCGAAATATTTTACTGTGTTATGATGATGTCCAACGACCAGATCCTTGACAGTGATAGATGTGTCTATCATTTTATTTTCAAAGTAGTTTATTGTATTTTACAATTGGAACGCATAGCAGAAAATTAATATATTTAAATTTTACTGACAAGCCTGTCAAGTGATTACTTCAAAATATTGTAAAAAAAACAGTATAAAATAGAAAAAATCTAATCGAGTTATTTTATTAAAAACAATTACAGTGGATATGGTTAATACAAAACAAGCAACGGTGTATTTTAAAAAAACACCACATACCAAAAAAATATATAAAAAAGATTTCCTGCTTTCAAGCCGTGTTTCAAGCTCAAGCAACTTGCTGCCATTTATTGTTACATTTATCAATATAATTATTCAATATGATTATTATCTTCCTATCGTGTGCTGCTATTTTACAGATACTCCAGTTTTTGGTATCATAATATACGAGATAGTATACAAATTTATTTGTGGCTAATACAACTCTCTGGCTATAATCTCTGGCAAACTGTCTCTGGGCACCGAATATTAACTGTAAACTATGGTCTGGGTCAACACTTAATTTCCCCTTTGAGTTTTCCTCCACTTAATTTTAAAAAACACGAAACACACGTAATAACACAGTCCAAAATGCAAAATATTTATCATTTCTATTTGACATAATTTGAAACCAAGTTATAACCTATAATTTGGCAAGAGTTTGACAACTCTCAAAAATCTTAAGTCGAGTTCATGCGCATCGGCGTCCGTTTGTCGTTCATCGTTCCGTTAACCAATAACATTGAAATATGATCTGTCATTTTTGAAATAAACCAATTGAACTGGTTAAAAACAAAAGATGACGCCTGACGGATTAATATACCGGGTGCGTCTCAAAAGTGGCTCACCCCTCTAACTTTTTTATTTTTACAGTTAAAAAAACGAGATTTGATATGTTAATATATAACATAAATTAGGATTGATTGATGTATTCGATTGTTGTCGGTCACTTCCTGTTTCACCGGAAATGACTACAACTTTTGATTTTTAAATGACACTCTCCGTATTTTTTTACTTCATTAGATAGAAAATAACGCTCTGTATAGAATGACATATCATATGTCAACTTTTGACATGTTCGGATATGGTTTATTTGAAATTATAATTTGCGGTTCGTAACGAAAATTTGACTCGAAATACCAAGTGTGTGGTAACAAATTATTCGTAAATAAATGCTTTTTCCAAATATGCTAATGAGCCACCCTCGTTCCATTTGAAAAAATTGAGATATGATTAAAAATACGATTTGAGCATTTTCTAACTGGCCAGTACAAGACACTAAAAACATTAGACAATCAAATCTATTTTTCCAAGGCTCCTTCATTAAGAATTAGTGTTTTTAACATACCAAATCTCGTTTTTTTATCTGAAAAAATAAGAAGTTTAAGGGGTGAGCCACTTTTGAGACGCACCCGGTATAAACCCATTCATAGTCTGTCATCGTCTGTCGAAATCTCACCTGAGAAAAAAAAACAGAGTACACCATATTATGAAGATATTATGTTTTTTAACCAAAAAATTCCCATTTTTTTTTAAAAAGACGACGATTTTTTTTTCAGAATGATGAAAAGAAGACGATTCCCCGTCTGCTCGTCCGTCAGTCTGTCCGTCTGAAGACTCCATTCGGGTACCCCTATCCACGTGCCGAGTTTGGTTCCAATCGATCCATAATTAAGAAAAATCATGATGAGGTCCATTTAGAGGCATCGCATCGGTTCGAAGCGTCGAGGGCGTCAGCTTGTAGCCCGTCCCTAATTGTAACCTTCCTTTCCATAAACCATTGACAAAGGAAGGATAACTCTCCATGTTATTGGACTTTTTGAAAAGGATATGACTAGCGAGTTCAACTAGAGATTAGAAAAGGACCACAATAGAAGTGAAAAGGTCGCAGTGGAACAGGCCTAGAAAAAATTTATACAGGGTGGTCCGAACTGTATTCCGGAAACTTCGGTCGCATATTCCTCAGATAAAAATAAGTAAAAAAGTTCGTATAAATGTATGTCCTAAAATGCTTAGTTTTGGAAATACAGGGTGTAGAAGTTTCATTTTTATTTCGATTTTTTCCAAATAATTTCTGAAGTAACGTCAATATTTGGATGAAAATTGGCGTCTGGGAGTTTTTTGACATGAGAAATTTGATTTTGATGTCAATATGAATCCTACTAGTAGAGGGCGCCACCTAAATGTGTTTTAACTGTTTTGAAGCGAAATAACTTTTTGTCCGTACCTGTATAAAACTACCGAGTGGAAAAATATATATCTCTGTGTCTTTTTACGAAAAAAATATCTCTTTGTAAAAATCGCTACGACCAACCGTTCTTAAGATATATAAAATGGAAATAGTCAATATATGTCATTATTGACGAAAAATAAAGACGTTGAGTAGATTAGTTATTTCACTGAAATAATAAATTTGGGAATTTTTTATTTTTTTTTTAAATTAATCATAATTTTTTTTGCAAAAAATGATAAAACAGTTTCTGTTGAACTTTTGGCACAAAAACATTTCAAATTTATGATTCTAATAACTATTTCGTTTTCGTTTCCCTTATAACATCCCTATAGCACTTAAATGGAGAATCTTATAAAGGTAACGGTGACCATTTTAGTACCTTATAAAACCTTGAACGTGACCTTTACTTTCCATTAATTGGTAACTAAGAGGTTGTCTTTACCTTTATAAACCATAAATAAGTTTTATAGCGGCAAGGAATACATTTTCGTTACTGCTTTAAAACCTTTATATTCCTTATAGCACAGAATATCTAGCTACGCAACAGAAGCCTCGTTACATGTATAAAACTGTAGGTAGCAAAAGGAGACAGGCTTTAAAAGTCTGTCTCCAAATCAGATATTTTGATGTGGTAGTTTCGCTACTACATAATAGAGGGCAATAAATTTAAAAGAAAACAGTTTTCTACAAACAAAATTTAAAAGAATTTTGTGCAGTGTTGCCATTGTGTAATTCATATCGTAATACTTCCTGATAAAGCCTACCTCCAAATTTGCTACATCATTTAAACATATTAAAATAGATCTTATGAGCTAAATTACAATCACTTCCTGACGTTTGATTATATAATTGAATCCTGAATTTTCATTGTAATTCGGCGACAATATAATAAGTATTGTTCTACTATTATGATACCACTTCCTGACGTTCGATTGTGTTCATACCAAGTTCATATTGTATAATCGGGAAAAAACGGCGTTAGCGATAGCTATGAAATGAATATCACTGTCATTTTATATGTAAATTTATATGGGAAATGTCAGCGATCGTCCTTTTCCAGCCAACTGGACGCCGTTTTTTTCAGAAGCATATCAAGTGATACCATAATATAGTACTATATTACGATACATGGCGTTCGATTGGGCTTAAACTTGGTATACTATAGCTTCAGTGACATTGTAATACCATGGTACCATGGAGCATATAAAGTGGAGTATATAAAGTGGAGCATATAAAGTGGTATCTTCTATAGTACCATATTTGATGACATAGCAATATTAGGTACATGGCGGCAATAGGGCTTAAACTTGGTATACTACGTATTTTCGGTGACATTGTAATATGATGGTACTATGATGCATATCATCTGGTACCATAATATAGTACCATATTATGTACATAGCGTTCGATTGGGCTTAAATTTGGGATACTACGTATCTTCGGTGATATTGTAATATTATGGTACCATGGAGCATAATAAGAGGTACCATAATATAGTACCATATTAGGATACCATTTCCTGGCGTTCGATTGGACTTAAACTTGTTATACTACGTATCTTCGGTTACATTGTAATATCATGGTACTATGATGCATATAAAGTGGTACCTTAATATAGTTTTTTTATAATTAATATATTTCAATACCATTTCCTGGCGTTCGATTGAGCTCATATTTGATATATACTTGCGAATTTTTGATGACATTGCATTATTATGGTACCATGAAGCATATCAACTGGTACCATAATAGAGTACTATATTACGTACATGGCGTTCGATTGGGCTTAAACTTGGGATACTTCGTATTTTCGGTGACATTGTAATATGATGGTACTATGATGCATATAAAGTGGTACCTTAATATAGTACCATATTACGATACCATTTCCTGGCGTTCGATTGGGCTCAAACTTGGTATACTACGTATCTTCGGTTACATTGTAATATGATTGAACTATGATGTATATAAAGTGGTACCTTAATATAGTTCCATATTACGATACCATTTCATGGCGTTCGATAGTTCTTAAATTTGGTATACTACGGATCTTCGGTGACATTGCAATATTATGGTACCTTAAAGTATATCGAGTGGTACCATAATATAGTACACTATTATGATATCATTTCCTGGAGTTCGATTGGGCCCAAATTTGGTATACTTGCGTTTCTTTATAAAGATTTGTTTAATTAATAATTTTAATTTATTTTACGAATTTTAATGTATTGTTCGATGTCGTGACAGCAACTTTTATGCCGAACTAATATATTATTAATTGTACCTGTGTCACTTTTTAAAATCTACCTAGGTCTATATAAATAAAGTGGCAAACGGAAGAAATTTGTTATTATAGTATTTTTTAATCAGTTAACATTTTTTGTACTGCATTTTAATAATTTCCATTATTATTAAACTTATATTTCATTACTAACGTTCCAGCATTAATAAATATCACTATCAATCGCCCTGTATATTATTAATTTTAAAGGTAATTAAAGGTATTTTCTTAGTTAACATTATAAGGTATAGTGTATATTAAAAATGTATATGTTTTGTAATAATATACTTCAAACTATTTTAATAGCCAAAGGAATAATTAATATAAGTGTATTTGACAAGAAAAGAAGAATAGAAAGAAACACATACTGAATTATATACAATAAAAAGAATGGGATGCCAATTCACGTCTTTTTGAATCTGGCAACTGTGCATATTTAGCCGAGCTATAAGGCCGTCGACGAGCCGTCGATCCAAAAGCGAAAGTTCAAAATTTCTAATTATATTCTGATTATGATATTGTCGCGCCATCTAGTATTCTATTTGTGCAATTTTAGCTCTTTCATTTCGAGTATTTTTCTGTTGCGTAGCTAGATATTCTGTGCTTTTATAGTGTTTATAAACACCAAAATAAAAAACGCCCCTTTTAAGTTCATCTCTTTCTACAACGTTTGTTTGCAATATATTCTATTTCAAGTCCTTGTCATTATTATTCTGCTTGTAGTTTAAAGTTGACAGCAATGGATTTTCACTTTGATGATAATGGCTTGTTATAATAATTATCATAACAACTTAAATACTCTGTAAGAATTCTATGAGGACTAAATTTTATTGGGACGGAAAATTTATCGAGTAATATTAACATTTTACCCTTCTTAAAACTAAAGCACCCTCGTTTAGAACTCAAATATAATTTATTTTGTAAAAACCAAAAAATTAAATTTACGTCTCATGATTTGTTTTTTTTGCAAATAGACTGCGCAACATTTCTTAACTCCATGCTTTTGAAAAAATACGTCTTAAAGCTTCGGTAATATTGCTTAAAATGCAATATTATTCTTTTTTGCGTAAGTACAACAACACAAACATAAAATGGCCGCCTTATAAAAGGACGTCATGTTCGCCATTTCGCCTTTTAAAAACCTCTAGTTTTATATGGGCCTTTAAGTAATCATCAACACTTTAAAAACACTTCCCTAGGTGTCATGGGAATTTTGCTCTTCCAATAAAACCTTAGGTGCTTTTGTGATACTTAATAGTTTTATAAGTTACCAAAAAGGTATTTATAGAAACTTGACCATTGACTATAACCTCACTTTTTGTTTCGGGCGCTTTGGCTTTTGCAAAACAATTTTTTAATCAAAATAATTAAAACAAAGCCCTTCAATGCACTTCAAAATTGTCCAAACCACAGAAGATGGAAAATCAACACCGTCTTTGACCAAATTTCCCCGATATCTATACATTCTTCTAAAGGTCCTTTGCCCCTTCCTTCATCGGTGGCAGTCGATTCAGTCGAAGTATTTGGCAATATATCTTCTTGAGAAATGTCTAAGTTTTGGTAATTTTTAGTAGTTGTGGGTGGTGTGCTTCCCAAAATATTTTCACGGGTTTTAACGCACTTTCTATAAAAACTGCTACTGTATTTAATTTTTTCCAATTTTTTCTTTCTTCTTCCATCTTTGATTTGCAAAAGCAAAACAGGAACATAAAACATAACCTAACCTTAAAAATATAGCGCCCCCTATTCTACACATGAAAGGAGTTGCTACTGAGCCTATAAGTTTTATAAAATTCTTTAGGTTTTGTAGTAGCTGTAGAATGTTTATTAGGTGCCTTAGGATTTATAAGGGTTTTACGAAGTAAGCTATAAAACCCCAAGAGTAAAAGTTTTATAATAAGGTTTTTAAGAACGCTATAAAACCCTTTTAAAAAACTTTAAGTAACCAATACCAAAGGTTTTATAAATAAGGTAACGAAAACATTTTGGATGCAATATTATAAAACTTCAAGTATTTTGATATTTTTTTGAGGTGTTACAAAACTTTTAACACCAATAGTGTTCTTATAAGACTTTAAACACTCTTATAAATGTTAAGGTTCCTTATAAACCTCTTATAAATACCCGTGACCTTTTAATAAAACTTTAGGCTCCGAAAAATGCTACTTGGGTAGTTAACATGTTTAATTTATGTCAATGATGACAGGTATTGAGAATTTCGATTACAAATATCTCGAAAACCATGACTCGTAGCGTTTTTTACCAGGAGACCTTTTCCACGTAAAAAACATCGTAAATGTATATTTTTTTACTCAGTAGTTTTATACAGGTACGGACGAAAAATTATTACTTTTCAAACCAGTTAAAACACATGTAGGTGGCGCTCTCTACTAGTAGGAGTCAAATTGACATCAAAATCAAATTTCCCATGGCAAAAAACTGCCAGACGCCAATTTTCATCCAAATATTGACGTTACTTCAGAAATTATTTGGAAAAAATCGAAATAAAAATGAAACTTCTACACCCTGTATCTCAAAAACTAAGCATTTTAGGACATACATTTATACGAACTTTTTTACTTACTTTTATCTGAGGAATATGCGACCGAAGTTTCCGAAATACAGTTCGGACCACCCTGTATATCTTAAATATATAATAATATATCATAAAACTCAAAATAATTATGTACCATATCATTTAAACATTTAGTGAACATGCAACTTTTCTGTCGAGGTCATTTTATTCTTAGATAACTTCTTCATATCTCATACCATCTGCTTATGGATTCAATAATTTTAATATGCTATTGAATTATCTTTTATGAAGGTACAAAAATAAATTCAATAGATCAGAGAATCTAAAATGCTAATTTAATTCGGCGGGCGTTTGTTTGCTTTTCAACGAAAATATACATAATTTTCATTCGTTTTTCCATCTAACAATCGGCCGAGGTGCGTGTCAGTGTCGACGGAAGATTTATAGCTGAGCCGTTCAATATTTTACGTAAAATAACTGGCAGCTGCGAAGATTTATATCGCTTCATTTACATTAACGGCTTAATTATTTGCACAAAATCTATCAATTAGCGGTTTTTTACTAGTCATTTTGCAATAATTTTGTTACATTCGACGGATAACTATCGAAAAAGAGAAATAAATTAACGTTATTAAGCGCCTGGTAAGCTTAACCGTGCGTATCATGCAAGGAAAAAAATCCTCGGCCTCTCCACATCAAATTAGCGTGCAAATCAATTATTTTCCAAAAAAAATCCTCTTATATAAGATTGCTTTTCATAGAGTATGTTCAAGGAAACTGGGCACATGTTAATTTTGTACTATTTTCACATTTTGTGTTAAGAATCTATTACCAGAACAGTAGGGTCGCTCTCAGGGGTCGGGTAAAGTGGGTGTGTGGCCGAAGGAAATATATATTATATTTTAGAAATTTGCCTAAGGCTTAACCCAATCCTAACCGCATTCAAAATTCCATACATATGTCCATATGTGCTTTGATTAAGGTTTGCAGAACTTCAGTATTTGCCATAAAATAGCGACCAATTTGTTACAAAACCATATAAATTATATATCACTGTAATCAGAAAACTTCAATCTATTTCCGATGGTAACGGAATTTTAAATTGTTTCTTTATTTTCGAGAAAATTTAGTCCAAACATAAGGAATATTTTGTTGATGTTTGACCATCAAAATCTTAAAGGTAAAGAAATTGTCTAAAAATGTGCTACAATACCGATATAGTATAATCCTTTATCTTTAATTTCCTTCTTCATTTGTGTAAAAATATCTAGCCAGTTTTACATAAAACGTTAAATGCCTAACGCTTATTTTGCTACTTTTTCAGACTAGTGAAATTGACTCTTTCTTAAGGAATATTTTCTTCATAATTTCTTGAAATTGAAAATTCCTGAAACATAACCACATAATTTCATTTCATATTTGAAATAATCTTAACAATTTATGCTATACCTAGAACTTCAAAAATTAAATTGCTTCATGAATAAAGATAAATAATTGTTCTAAACATATATAAAAAAAATCCTTAAAAGCCTTATCAGGCATGTTAAGGTAGCAGGAAACAATATACTTTTTATGGTGTGTTTACATGCTTGCCAAGTTTCAGTTAACGTCGATAAAAAAATGGTAGCTATCAAACAAACTGCATTTTTTTGTTCGTATATATCCATAATTACCTGTTTGGAGCACACTGACACATTCAGAATATTCATAAGCTTGTAAGTAACTTCCAAATGCAATCCTAGGCACTTGTATAGTCTTAGAGCTTGCGAACGCTTGCCGCATAGCAAGCATGTAAATGTAGCATGAAACTTCCGAGTTTCAGGATAACGTCGACTATCACTAACGTGTAACAGGGTTTGTTAGCTTGGCTTGCAATGTATTTTTAGAAACTTGTCGACGTTCTAGTCGATTGTCCGTTTTAAATACATAAATCAAAAAGCGCTTGAGGTATAAGTGCTTGCATTTGCATGTTGATACACAATAATTAGTATATTAATAACATTAATAACGTAAAATCGAATGACGATCGATCACGATCGATGAATTCCCCATATAATTTTGTATACGACAGCGACAAGATAGCTATAATTCTTATCTGATATTAGACAGGGAGACAGCCCGATGTCGAATCCGATGTAGAATCCGAGATGTTGCAATCCGTAGATTCTAGAACCTATGTCCGGTAATTCATCTTTAAAATCACGCAATAGATATATACAGAAAGTAGCACTATTACAAGATATGTTCGTAATGAAACCTAAGATCTAAATCATATTTTAAATACTAAACTGACAAAAAAATGTTAATCACTAAACGTAAATTCTGTACGATATTATTCAAGACTGAGATGTAGAACATAAAATCCAGAACTTAAATCTAAACTTAGCTGTTCATTCTTTAGGCAATCCTGCTTCAAACAGTACAGCGTGAGTTGGCACTTATACTTGTTGGCACTCTGTACTCCCTCTCGGCTTCCCTAATGGCCAACACAATGAAAGGGGTCAGACTGAGGACACCATGAACCAATATAGCCGTAACTACTGGCTAGGCTTAAAAACAGGAGCAAAGCAGCATGGGGCTTACGCTACATCCATACTGAGGCATTCTATACATAAGATAAACTATCCCTACATGGGACACTCGTCCATAGGATACTCGTACACAGGAACTACTACCCCGACATAGGATAATGTCCGTACCTCGGACCCTAAAAATATGAAAATCTTGTTTAAAACCTACCGAGGTGTAAAAAACACAATAAACCTACCTCGAATTACTTCCGAGGGTTTAATTAATAAACAAGGCAACTGTCATTTCTTCCATTTGGCATTCTGGAGGACAACAGCAAAAGAACACCAACGTGCCAGCAAAATATAAATACGAGTTGAGTTGGACTAATCCAAAACTCTACCCTAAAAATATTCAGTAATAATATCGAATCTAAAAAGATAATATCTCATCTTTACCTGGTGCTTTGAAATAGCAGCTGATTCAGATTATGCAAGATTTAAATAATTGCAATTTCTCTAAGCCGGGTCACTGATGGCGACGGCGACAACCGGCAAACCAAGAAGTAAGGTTAAAGCTCAGAGAGACGCCCTGAAACGATGTTGACAGCCCTCCACAGAAGCAGTAAAACAAAAACAGGGTTGTCGACTAGAGGACGTTAAAACTACGCCAAGCGTTTCAAATAAATTATCAGGCCTGAGCGATACGGCTCCGGTGACGATACGCCAGACATCATACCAACATACATACAGCCGTTACTCGCTAACGAATATTCGACACACATAAAGAAGATGGTCACGCAAGGCGTTTTCTTTCATGAGCTTTTCTGTGACAGAAAAGCCCGATACGTGATGTTATCTGCCTACCGCACTCCGGACATTCAAAAATTTCATTGCTTTGTTGCCTCTTTACTTTTTGGTTGTCGCTTTTAACTGGGTCTACAACTCTTCTCCATTGAGTTCTATTGTGAGCTGCTTTTTCCCACTCATTCTGCATGTTAATCCCCTTTAAGTTTTCGTGGAAAGTGTCCTTGTACCTTTTCAGTTGTCCACCCGGCCTCCTCTTACTGTCTACAAGCTCACCGTAAAGCAGAGATTTTGGTATGCGGTTTTCTTGCATTCTGCTTACGTGACCAGCCCATCTTAAGCGGAATTTTGTAACCATGACTTCAATACTCTCGCAGTTAGCTTTTTCAAGGACCGATACGTTTGAGACATGATGGAACCACCGGATTCTTAAGAATTGTCTAAGGTGTCTCTGTTGCAACTTGTTTAGGCCAGACATACATCATATACAAAAGACATGTAACGAACTAAAAACGTTACAGTATAACGACTGAAGTGGACAATCAGATTAAAAAAGCCTCAAGATACGTACAAAAAAGCCTAAGATATGTAGAAATATATACATGACACAGAGCAAGCAACGGATTTATAAGACCTTTACCTTATAGTGTACTATAGTGTACTATACTATAGTGTATTAGTAGTACTATAGTGTATTAGTAGTACTATTAGTAGTACTATAGTGTACTATAGTGTACTATAGTGTACTATACTTACCCTGCTGAAACAAGAGCAGAAACATAAGAAAAAAATAGAGTGAAAATAATGGAGATGAAAATATTACGGACAATAAACGAGAACACAATAATGTACGAGAGAATACGCAACGTAGAGCGTAGAAACACTAAGAGTATTAGGAATACAGAACGTTGTCAGATGGGCAAAGCGCCGCTGTTATAGAAATCACGTAGAAAGGCTGGATACAGATAGAATTGCCAAGTGGGCAACACACTAACACAGTAATTGTAATAGGACGAGGTTCCTTTCCTATTACAAAAATAAGGTGAAGAAGAAAATGACAGCTCTCTTAATCCTTAAGCCAATTATATAGTCTTTTTTTTCGATCGTATGGTATATAATATGTCAATGCTTAGTACATTATTGATAAGTATGTAAATGGCTTCCAAATGCAATCCTAGACATTTTTATACGCTTGGATTTTGTGTACACCTACGGAGATTTGGCAATCATGTAAAAGTAGCTATTAGATAAAAAATAATTGATAAAAAATAACAACCTTTACATTATTCCAAATCGATTTATTGATCCGGAAACAAAGGATCTCCATTGCCCGTATATAAATCATTTTGTTTCGAAATAGTTGTAGGATGATTTCGGGATAATTCTAAGCGATAACCGGAGAACAAAAAAAGCGAACGAAGAAACGCCGCAATAATAATCGAATATTCGAGTTTCGTAACCGTAACGCCGCCGATCACGTTTCGGTCATTTTTCTAGTCGCCAAACAATGAACTATGCACCACGCCACCCATTGTGACTAACCTATAAATAGCGCGGTTCGCAATGCATTATTTATTCGTCGGTTCGATTGTGACGGTCGGATAGGCGAAAAAATCGCCAAAACAATAGCAGACGGGGATAAGCGATAACAAAAAAGGCGACCTACGACGACAGACATCATCACCACCTAAATGTGCCGGCGGTTTCGTTTATTGCGATAACTCGAATTAGATACGAGCATTGTCACACATCCATATTCTAAATAGAAATTGATAATCACTTTTAATAACACAATATGTTTGCACATGCAAATTGATATAAACAACGTTACACATAATCATCATCATCATCATTTTCAGCTTCTTCAACCATTTCGAATTATGGTGTAGCCTCCCTCACATATTTAAATACTCTCTTTGTAGTTGGGTGCATTGTTTTCTATTGTTAGCTATGCGGGCCCAAGTTATCCCTGCTAATTTCCTAATATCATGGTCCCATCTCAGGTTTGGTCTTCTTCTAGGTCTTCTTCTAACCAATGGGTACCATCCATCTGTTAGCTCCTTCTTGCCAGGTATCCTGCCCATTCCCTCTTGAGGGATTTGATTATGTTGATGAGATGTATTACCTGGATCTTTTGTCGTATCCACTCTATCCTTTTAGGTCTTTCTTGGTTATTACCAGCATGCACCAGGGAGCTACATGGAGGGTTGAGTCTCTAAGTTGCTAAACTTTGTGAAAAGAATAGGACTGGAGAATGTAATCTAAGGATCAGAAGAGGACCACAATAGATCTGAGAAGGTGGCAGTGGATCAGGCCGAAAGCCACCTCTAAGAATCTAATCTATTACCCGCATATGTCATTTCATTGAGCGTTGTGCTACCTGTATTTTCCTTATAATATCCGTTTAAAGATTGATTCTCACTATACCTTCCTTATCAGCTACCTTCGGTTTCCCTTCCGTTTACATAAAATATTATATCATGTAAATGAATATGACAATGCACACTATCCATTCCGTTCCCCTTCCGTTCCCTATCCTTTTCTTCCATACATTTTTCTGGCGGAGCGTATCGGAAACAACGTTGTCAAATTCTTACATTTGTAGCAGCTCTGTGAACGTTTTGCTGATATTTATTTATTCTTCCACCTTTTAATTAAATCTATTACCTTTTTCAAAAGATTCAATTTTTTAAAATAAAACTTTCGTAATGATATAAATTCTACAATAAAAAGTATGGAACTAATACGGAACGGAAGCATACGTATAGCGTGAATACAATCAAAAATACGGAACAGATATGGAATGAATATGGATTGGAAACGGAGGTATAGTGAGAATCAACCTTTCAGCGTTCAGGTTTCGCATGCATATATCATGACTGATAGTACACATTGGTCGAATGTTTCCTTCTTTAGATAAAGTGGCGATCTAGATTTGCATATGATTTAGTTTTTTTCATAAGTACTCCATAAGTACTGATTTCTGTAAGTAGAGATCCCCAGCTGTGTATTATTTGCCCCAAATATACAGGGTAAGTCTTAAATAAGCGCATCTTCAGGAGTGGTATATTTTGACCCTAGGAACACGTCTATGAAGTTTTTTTCGCAAAAAAAAAGATGTGGAGAAAAACTTTTTAATACTGCCTGTTCACCGCAAATTTTCCTATACGGTCTAATTTTTTAATCTCATAGTATTACCATGATTACGGCACTAAAAGGGATGCAACATTGGCACTTCCTAAATGACCTATATTTCTAATTATTCATCTGAGAAAATGCAATTAACAAACAAAAATTGTTGAAACGGGGTGAAAAACAAAATACCCTGTATTATAAACTGCAGAAATACTAGTTGTGCCATTATGATTAATTTGTCTATTTCAGTATTCACATAATAACTAACTAGAATAAAACACACCCCTTTTACACACAACCGGTTTTAAGCACACATAAAACGTCTGTTTTGAGTGTAATAAATTGTTTTGCTCGATTTTACTCAGCACAAGCCAATCTCTATCCAATGATTACACAGGTCTACAATGATTTTGATACCGCCAAAATAATAAAAACCGATACGAATAATAATTACCGATAAACAAAAACTGATTTTAAGTATATTAGATACCCCAATTCTACCAGTATAATTGCTGCCGTAAAGCAATTAAAACAGCTGATACCACGGAATGTTTTGAAATTGTTGTGTTTACTAGTAGTAAAGTGTTATAAGTTGATACAATTCATTTGTATTTATCATTTAATGAAAAAAAAACGCTTTAATGAAGATTGTTTTCCTAAGTCTTCGACCATCAGTCTCTAAAACAATAAGCCAACAAAAGCAAACTTTTACCCCATATACCTACCGACATAAAAAAGGAACAATAATTTTGAAAAAGGCGAAGAAGGAAGAATTTTGACACATAAGGCAGGACTTAAAAATATAATTAATAACTTAATAGCATAATATCTTATTTATATATCAGAGGAAAGCTTTTCTCTATCTTTTTCTATTTATTGTGTGGGATAACAGTACTAATTGCGAAATGTGGGTCAGCTGCGATTTCCGGAGATAGAATTTCGGTTGGGTATGCTCCTATGATATAGATGTGCATCTCAAGAATTAGCGGATTAGTTGGTGGAAACGGAACCTATAAGCTTAAGAAGTGGGAAGGACCCGGACTGGTTGCAGAGAATTTTTCCTGCTTTGATGTCAAAATTAACTAATAGATGATTAATAACTGAGGTATCCATTTAAAATAAGAACCTTGCTATCTATTTTATTGCTATCAACTTCCGGTACTTCCGGAAGAGTACCTCCATATTGGAAGTATTTTTAATCGAGAGACCTCATGATGAGACTATTTATGTGCCCCAGTTCGGAATTAACAATATTTTCTCTCAATATTGACTTATTCTTCTTCTTTGTCCTACTCTATAGTAGGCAAATTGCCTGTTTATTCTTCACAGCATGTTTCCATCTTTTTCTTGGCCTTCCCGTACTTCTTCTTCCCAGTTGTGATTTGTCTTGTGCTGTCCTTACTATTCCTTCGTCCATTCGCTTGATATGTTCGGTCCATTCGCGCTTTCTGATTAATACCCATGCATTAATGTTCTGCAACTTGAATGTTTGCCTTTTGTTGTCGCTTCGTTCTCTATCTGGTAGTGATCTCTGTGATATTGCGTAGGATTTTCAACTCGCCTGTTTCCAAGAACGTTTTTGCTGTATCCGGTCTGGTTTCTGCTGTGTAGATCATCATAGGTCTGACAATAGTCTTATATATTCTTGACTTGACCTCGACATTTCATATGGTGTCGTCCAGACATCCAGCCACTCTCATTGCTTTTATTGTTTGTTACCTTACCTCTATTTTGTTATCGCCATAACCGGATTGCTCTATACCGAGATATTTAAATTTTATTTCTTGTTGTATTATTTTGTTGTCCATGGCAATCTTGTATCTGATAGGTATTTTTGATGTTGACAGGCTCTTTGCTTTCCATTTTTTCCATTAGCTTTGCTTTCGTTGTTGTTCAAAGGAACTCACTGACCCTCAGTTTAATTTTTGAGACCTAACTCTTAGTTTTCATAATATATTGCACAGACTTTCCAACATCCATTTTCATTCGCTAGAACAGCAAAAAAAACTACATTTTCCTTCAAAAGAAAATTGAAGATTCCTGCGTAGATACGATGCTATTAGCAAATAAGAAGATAACTTAAATTGATATTACAAAATGTAATTTTGAGATTATTATTCCAAGATTATTAAAATATCGATTATGGTTGCATTATGTATATATTACTTAATGACCATATTAAATGTATTGACCGGACCCGTACACTGACAAATACACGCATGCAAATCTTGAGATGATAATAAAGATGTCGCTGCGTGCGGTTGTAATCTGATCCTAGTCGTAAAATGGGATATTAATGTTAATAACCATTAAAAAAGTAATTAAATTTAATACCTTTAGCAATAAAGATTAAGGAAACTTTGAATATTTTGACACATTTTATTTTTCTTTTACTTAAAAAACATAATAAATCCGCTTATAATTTAGTACATTTATATATTCTTTTGATATTGCAAAATCAGTGGATACTTTCTAAAAATAAAATATTTTTTTAATAAAAGTTTTTGATAGGGTCGAGTGGCGTAAAAATGAGACAAGCCATTTTGCCTATAGATTAGAACTGTCAAATATGGTTAGTGTGAATGCTAATAAACTAAAATCTCGGCGTCTGCCATAAATAGAAACATTAGAAACAGTTCTTGTATTATTAGATTTCAGCAAGGCTTTTGACACCGTGAATCATGCGTTATTGGTCGAAAAATGTAAATATATTGATTTTGATAATACTTCGGCAAGCTTTTGAAATCTTGGAAGATCGAAGCCAGAGATTTACTATAAATAATGAACTTTCTGAAAATATCTGTATATCTTCTGGTGTCCCCTAGAATTCAGTATTAGGTCCATTATTATTTCTTATTTATAATTTGATCTACCAAATGTAATAAAGACATCTCATATAAAATATTCTGCCTATGTCACACAAATACCGGGTGGTCTCAGAACTGGCTCACCCCTATAAATTTTATATTTTTACAGATAAAAATGGTATGTCAGTATATCACATAATTTAGGATTGATTGACATATTCAATTGTTTTTGGTCACTTCCTGTTTCATCGGAAATGTTTGGTAGGAAAGTAAAAAGGTTATAGAAGTGAGCCACTTTTGAGACACACCCGGTATTTTTAATAACATAAGAAGTGATATTCAAACTTTATTTTATATGGGTACATCGGCTAAGTTAAAGTTAGACTTGACTTTAACTTAGCCGAAACTATTTATTGTTGGAATAACAGACCCCAAGCTTAATAATTGTAATATTTTTGTTTAGTAGATACATTCATTTTGTTTATTTTTCATCTGGATATTAATTTCAAATGTATTTTTTATTTTATGTTTGGATCGAGGTTTGGATTTATTAAGTTAATTATGAATAGGTCTATGAGTTAGACTTTGCCTATTTAATTAAAATTAATTGTAATTTTAATTAAATATTATTAATTTAAGGCGATAGATCTTTTTAGTTTTTTATACATTTTTCAATTTCATACTAAGATTTTTTTGTAAAAAATCTGGATTTTTTCAAGCTATAATATTGTCATATAGATAAATTCGATTCGTGCGATGGAACGTAGTATACTATTAACATGTATATGGTTTAAGCAATTTCGAACAAATACGAAAGCATAGCATTTTGCAAGTGTTTTGGACACTAGTATCCTAGATCATGATGAAGTATTACATACTGTTTTTTTTTCTACTTCATATTTCTTTACCTCTGATTTTATCTTATAAATATTTTAGATAATGTCACCTAAAATAATTCTGCATAAAGATTATCCGAACTTATAATTTATTTTTAACTCGTTTATTTTCCGAAGTTAATATATATTTCAATTAAAAAATAATATTAAGTCTCCAGATGATTTTAATATATATTTCAATTAAAAAATAATATTAAGTCTCCAGATGATTTTTTTTTCAGAATTACCTAGAGGCATAATAAATTATAATTTAATTAAGAGACGCTAATTAAAAAGTGACATCGCTCTACTATAAAAACCAAAAATATTGAGTAAATTAAGATATTTATAAAGTTACTGCTCCGTAATATCAGATTACCATTTTGCACGACGATCTTTATTTCTCTGCTTTCCTTTAATAATCTTGGAAGTCTCGGTTTTAAAACATTTACTTATAATCCTTAATCTGATGCAGATATGAATTTAAGATACTTGGAGACTTCTTAATTTCGCAGCTTACTTGGTATTTATGTGAAGTAAGGAGAGAGATTAAGACCACTATTACAGATTACAGAAAATATGAAAATTATTCCTAATTTAACTTTTCAATACAGGAATATTAGGATATCAGGCTATTTTATAATACGTATTTAAAACTGCACATGGTAGAATAACAATAATTATATTTCATAATATATACTTTAATTAACTACAATGAAAAAGTGCACATATGAAGATGACGATGCTATAATAATAAACATAATTTATCCACGACTCATCTATAATTTGATTATTATACATGAGTTTATGAAATAATAATAATATTTATTATTCACTAGTGAATAATGGTTTCATTATTCACCACTTTCACGGATATCTCGATCCAAACTCTAAGCAAGAGCTATGAGTTGGATAAATATATATACGCCGTCGTATAAATTTGCTACCGGCAATGTATGTAGAAAATTCGCTCGGCTTTTTATCGAGTATGTCACAATAAAAATCGGATTTCAATTTCTTTCTTTCTAGGATCGCTTGCATTCGTCGCTCGTAACTCGTCACTTGCATCGCGCGTTCATAATCGAGCGATGTCGGTTATTTCAATTCGCTCGAGTTATCCCATCACTAATTGTTACCTGTTCAGTTTTAACTGAAAAATTGATGAAGCTTTTCATAAATATTTAATGTTAAAATGGACTTTTCCAAAAACAGTCGTAATTTGGCATGCGTATTCCAACATATGCAGACCTTTAAAAAACCTCTTTACGACTTCGCTGTAAAATTAACAGGGGACCAATATTTGTATAGATCAAAATTTTGATTGGATTTCCTGTTTTCAACGACGACGCACCACCCGGTATAGGGAATCGAGAAAAAAAAACAAAAAAAATTAATTAAAATCATAGAAATACCAACCAAAATCAACTCTAGATCGTGGATAGTTGAATGCAAAGGACCAACTAAAATATTGTCAAAAGCGGTAGGTACTTAGTTTATGGGTTTCTAGCAAGTGTCAAAAAAGTTTCTACAAAATTGTAAAAAAATAAATATTTATATCTTGAAGTTTATTGGTGATAATTTATCATTACAAAGAGCCTCTGGCATTTTAGATTTATAAGATAAACGGTTAGTTACTACCTCTCAGTTAATTAAAAAGTTACAACTACCATATCATACCCAAGTATTTTTAAGACCATAACTTACATACTTAGGTGGTAGCGTGTCGTCATGTGTTCAACACAAGAAATCCAAAATATTCCTATACATCCTACGAGTTGAACTTTACGAGCGTCAAGGGATATTCGAGACGTTTGCACGTTTCCTAGCACAAACATTAAACATTCTTCAATATATTATCGATAAGCGCTATCATATGTAATCCAGTTTAGCTCTAATTAACAGCAGTCCGCTTTTGGTGTGGCGGTCATTTCATTAGTTTCATTGGAACGATCTAACGTACATTTTAGCAAATTAATTTTAATTGACTGGGGGCCGAATAACGAGCAGTTTTATTGCAACTATTTCACTTAAATGTTGGCTCTAATTGCTTCTTAATAGAGATTACATATTTTAATATAATTTATTGGGTAAAATTTTTTCTAGCGTCACAAAGAATTTCACATCATGTGTGAGATTTCATTTCTAGAGAAGAAGGCTGAACAGATAGATAGATAGGAAGAAAACAACAATATCTTGAATATTCTTTAGGTTGAAGAAAAGAAAAACATTGACAGTGGGAAAAGACCACATGATCTTTCACCGAACGACTTCTTCTTGTAGAGAACACTATAAAACCATCTTTATATATTGGCAGAAATTTAGATGAACTGAAAGCGACATCTTTGTGGAATGCTAAAGTTTTCCCCCTTAACAGCTTTGTATTGTGATGCGTCAATTTTACAATCATTTGGGGCATTGTTTAGCTGTTAATGGTGGATTATGTAAACATTTTATTAACTCTAGTATAGGTTAATAAAGTTCCTTTAGTTACAAATACTGTATGATCGAAAACGGAGTCCAGTTGGCTTGGAAATGACTACCAACTAGTAGCTATAAAAAGCATTTTTACTCTGTCTCAAATAGCTTCTGAAAAATAAAATTATTTTTTTTAAAAGGGTCCGATTAAATTTATATCTCCTAAACAAAAGTTCCAAGAAAAGTCCTAATATATCTACAAATTCATTTACCCACTAGCAGATATAAAAAGCATTTTTGATAAACTCTGTGTCAAATAGTTTCTGAAAAATAAAATTATTTTTTTTAAAAAGGTCCGACTGGCCCATTGCCTGGAAACTTATATGGTGAAATTTTGATAAAATAATTTAGTATTCACTAAAAACACGGTATGTCGCTAGTGGTAGGAAAAATAATTTTTAGAGGTTACTAGTTTATTTGGTTGCCTGTGATATGCATATACAGGGTGCTTCTTAATTAATCTAAAAAATAAAAATCGTTAGAAAACGGCTTAAGGCGGGCTCTTAATAAGTATATTAATTTTTTTCTCGGCAACCGTTAGATGAACAAGAAAAACTCAAAAGATCAATTTTGTTGAAAAAGGATGGCCAGTCAAGAAAAAGATATATTTTCTTTAAAAAAGCAGTAGTGTACCATTTATCTTAAGCAAAATATTGATTTTTTTAAAATTTTTAACACCCTGTAGATCAGAAAGGAAGTATTTTAGACCTAATGGTTATATAAAAATTGGTTTAAGAACACATGAGGAATTACACCACAATTTTTTAGTCTAATTAGAAAACACCCTGTATATTGTCAACTCGACAATGATTGCTGATAAATCAAAAAATACCTTTTCTGTGAAAAATTTTGATTTTTATTGAATTTGGGCCTGCGTCTGCAAATAACGGTATGTTTTTTAATATTCTATCTATCTAAATTTTAAATATCATAGACAGAAATAGTTTTATTATTTATTAACTATAAAAATGGTATACTTATAAGTTTTATCAAATATTGTGATTTACTTTCTACCTTGTAGTCAAAATTTATATTTAATAAACTGTAAAATATATATATTCTTGTTTTATTAAAGTTACTCTGATATACTAATATATCAGTGTAACTTTAAAACTAAATCCTTTGAAATCAAATATAAATATAAAAAATATTTCCAGCAGAAAAGGCGAAGGCGCTGGGTTAAACGTAGTCTCTACTAAGAACACGGAGGGGCGCTTTAACCCAAAATTTTACTACTAAGTTTCATATCTACCTTAATAGAAGATTATTTTCTTTTATCTATGGACTGGACTCCGTTTTTTTTTCGATCATACGGTACTTCTTTTATTTGTTAAATTATTGTGAATGTATGTCGTATGAACGAGGTCTGCGAGGGATCGAGTAATGAACAGCAATCAAGTCATATTCCGCGAATGCTATTCTCAGTTCAATTAATTATTTTGTAGATGATCATTCCCAATTCAGAAAAAATAACAATCCATTCCAGACCACACAAATTGTTGAAAACAAAAAAAAATGTGACATTGAGTTTGACAATGACAAAACCATATTTTTGCTGGTATTTTAATTGTAGGGCTGTATTTTAATTCTCTGGGCCTATTATAAATTTTTAGTAATTTGAAGTTAGATTTTTGCAAGTAACTTTTAGATGCCTATTCAAAATAAAACGAAATTCTAGACGAAAGTACCACTTTAATGCCTCTTCAAAAAAGTCTAACACAATTTTTGCACAAAATCATTTGGGGAAATAATATCTGACCTTCTCCACCACACGTTATATTAATAAACGTACATAGTTTTTTTTATTTAATTTTGTTGTTTTAATTTCAGATATATCATTACAGAACATCTCTAGCCAGTGGTAATTTTCTTAATTTTTAAATATCACCTTAACTTAGGCTTAAACTAAGTGGTGCTCAAAATGCAGAAACAATCAAATGAACCTACACCTATTGTTCACCAGACGAAGAGCAGCCGGACGATACCGTTTCCTTTTTAATTTTTTCCATCATTTTATAATTTTCTTACTCTTTAAAAAAGTCGCCGCAATCCTAATGGTGAGACTCGAATTTGAAACACCCGGTATACGTAGTTACAAATCGGTTTATATTTCGATCAAGTATAACACGACACTTGTTATTTATTAATCCCTTATTTGTGCGTTGCCCATTGTAACATAGTTACTTCCTTCTAAATTTATTGGCACTTGACTCGCACTAAGCAATTGGCTCGCCCACCCTGTACCATCTGAACGATAGATTTTATGCCCGACAATAATATTCTAATGGTTGCGCATTATAATAATTCTGCATTATTTTACCCAGCTTGATGTTCCTTCTATCTCTTCCTCGGTGCGCACAGGTGCGGCTTATATTGCACCGGCGGCTTTCGCAACGTCAGAATCTCGTGCTTTCTTACTAGTACCACCCTTCGCCTTATTTTCTTTTTCCTCTCGTTTTCAATTGTACCAACCCACTACTCGGCGATGCATCTGCGCTTATGCAAATTGACTAATTAATAAATAAACTATTAGAGTTATTGCTATATTGTGCAACGTTGTGAATTTTATTTTGTCTTGCTTTTACCAGTGCTCGTTACATTAATAAGTATGGTGATATATCCAAATTATATGGTATATTGCTTTTCGTAATAATTTCATTTGTACGCAGATATATCGAATTCATTATTATAGGTCGTATTTTTGAGTTTCTGTAGCCTCAATTATTGATATAAATCTTTTTTTCTTTTAAGTAAACATTGCCTCAATATTCGTCAACCCTTAAATACAATTTTCCTAATTGTCCCAATGCCATTATCGTGTCCAATCGACATATTTAAATGAAATACTGTATTTATAGTAAACATGAAATTAATATTTTCTTAATATTAACAATTGTTATTTTCAAGACTTTTGTACTCCGGGGCATTTTTCATGCACCCAGCTCTTACATTTCATGCACTGGATCATGCCCTCTTGAAGGTTTGTTTTCTGATTGTTGAAGTTGTTTGTGCTATCAAAATTTTATTTTGCTTTGCAGTTTCGTTTTAAGCTAAATATTAGTTTTTCTTCTGAATCGAATATATACAGTATTGTCAGTGGTTAAGAATCCTGGATTCACTCTTATGAACCCGAAAATGAACGCCAATCAGCTGTTTGGGTGTTGATGAATCAAAACCGATGAAAGTTATCCATTCTCGAGGTGTTTCCAAAAAGGTGATGGCTACATTTATCTCAAAAGTGGGCCATGTAGTAAGAATTCCTCTGCCCGATCAAAGAGCGTCGTCGACAACGAGACGACAGATCCTCCACCGAGACAATGCAAGTTCTCACACACCTCAAAAACAATTGAGTTTTTAAAGTAAGAAATCCTCGAATTGTTGGACCATCCTCCATATAGTCCCGACATAAGCCCTAACGACTTTTTTACTTTTCTAAAAATTAAAAATAAAGTGCGTGGTCAGCGGCTTCAATATTTCATGATGCATTCAGCGCGTTCACAAAACAAAATTTTGAAGGTACAGTTGTACAAATATAGGAAGAGACTTGGGGATAGCATCGGTCGCGTGTTATTTTATATTTCTCACGTCTCTAGCTATACTTGTTAAGTTGTATAAACAAACGTGTGGAATAACTGCTTTAATTATTGAAAACAATAGTGCATAAAAGTTATCTACAGTTATGCAAAATATAAAAGACAACCCTCGTAACTGTCTGTATTTCTTTAGTGGAAGCCTTTTCAAACCTATCTAAATATAAATATGCTCTTAATAGGCTTAATGATTAGATGATAAAGGTAAAAATGTAAATTATATAATACATATTAAACCTGTTTTATCATAGCTATTATGAAAAAAACTGAATAACATAAAAAGAGTTACACTACCTTAGAAATTCAAATAAAAGCACATAGAGATAAAATAAGTTAATGCTGATTGTGAAGTGAATTTTGAAGGTGGTGATCCGTAATTTTATAAGAAGATTACGGATCCGTCGAAGAACCGATACTGATCCGAAATTAGCTACAATTTCCTACAACATCATTAGATTAAGGTTACATTAGAAGAAAAGTAAAATCAAGATCAGTTTTTACTTGTGATACATGTAAAAAGGTTTATAAAATTTTAACATTACATGCAATATCAAAGAAGATAATTTACAATCAAACCAACTTCTGTGTTAGCACCATTTATCTAACATTGGAAAAACTCACAAATACACAATAATATATATTTCTCTTATTTCCTTCTCGACAAGGACAGTTTATACACGGGACAAGCATATGTTTACACATATTTTTGCCATTAAATTTTACAATACTGTGGAACAACTAAAAATGGCTATTTCTCATATGAATATTAATGAAGAAAGGTATCGATTTGAATCAGTAAATATTTACATGTTAAAAATAACATTACTAAACTTATGTTATTGTTTTTTTATTCAGTTTTAAGTAATGAGTAATGTAAAATTTTGTAATTGACCTTTTGCGGTGCAGTTTATGACCACATTAAGTAATATATTAAGAGATTTTTATTGAAATCGATGTACGGAATGTTAGCCACGTCGAGTTCCTAATGTACAGAGTGAAATACAATAAAAACATCTTGAAATGAATATGAATAAAAAGTTTTGTTAGAGATATTCAAAATATAAACAGTTTATTTTTAACACTAATATAGAGAAATATTAGTAATAATACATTACATGAAAAAAAAAGGGGGGGGGCTTTTCTAAAATATTTTACTTAATAAAATCTTTGAATCTATTACTGGAAGAAAACAGCTGGATATGTTGCTGCTGAAACTAAAAAACCCAAAAAAATATTTATTTACCGAGTATTTATCAAAAGTAGCTCAACCCTTTATTTTTTATTTTATCAGATAAATAAACGAGATTTAGTACATAGAGTCCCATGGCTATGTTAAAAGCTCTAATTTTAATCAGGGAGCCTTGGAGAAATAGGTTTGATCGTATAATGTTTTTCGTGTCTTGTTCTGGTCGGTTAAAAGATGCCCAAATCATATTTTTAATCATAACTCAATTTTTTTTATTTATTAAAAGTAGCTCAACCCTTTATTTTTTATTTTATGAGATAAATAAACGAGATTTAGTACATAGAGTGCCATGGCTATGTTAAAAGCTCTAATTTTAATCAGGGAGCCTTGGAGAAATAGGTTTGATCGTATAATGTTTTTCGTGTCTTGTTCTGGTCGGTCAAAAGATGCCCAAATCATATTTTTAATCATAACTCAATTTTTTTAAATGGAACGAGGGTGGCTTATTAGCATATTATTGGGAAAAAGCATTTTTAACGAATAATTTAGTATCTACTACACACTTGCAATTTCGAGTTAAATTGTAGTAACGTTTATGGCCATTGAACTCTAAATTGAAATTTAAAATGCTATTTTTTTAATTGAAAATGTCGAACTTTTAACTTGAAAATAATTTGCGATTTCCCTTGGTCATTTACAGATCCTATCATTAATACCCATACAGCACGTCCAAATGAAATTACGTTTCTACAAGGGAGACACATGAGAAACAAAATATGTTAAAGTGAACCTAAGTGTTCATCTAGTTCTAACATATACATATGAGATACACGCAGGTTTATATTGATAGAATTGTGTGATACAGTGTTTACTAGTTGTATACCGTATGCACTCAAGATTCTAAAGAGTTTTTTGTAACGTAACAAATAATTATTAAAATGATGAAATCTGACGTCGGTATATGAGACATACAATGTATATGTCATATGTATGTGTGATACTTCGTATCATAGTTGTGCCTATAGTACACACCTTGTAAAAATATGACGTATACACATAATATAAATTTCTATATAGACACTTTGTAATAGTGTACTGTTGTGTCTACATTCTAGCCTGAAATGAAGGTGTGCGCACGCGCGGATAGCCTCAGCGTAGACACACCAACCAAGTGTATCTTATGTGTTCTCTCTCCTTTCTCCTTTCTAGGAGTGGTATGTGTTAGCAGCCATTATTGTTTTATCATTCGGAAGCTCTATATAAATGTTCTGTTTGTGTGTAGTTTAAAAGAGATTTTAAGGTAAGCAAAAGTTTTTAATTACCTTGTTACACCTTCCTAAGAGTATTATTAATATTATAGCAGCGGCTCTTCCCTTACTCGATACCCAATTTACCAAATTTTTACTCCAATGAATGAAAACTCCAAATATTCTTGTATAATGATAAAGAGGTTAGCTCTGCAATATATTTTTTTTTAATTTGGAAATAATAAAAATCTAAATGGACCAGAGAAAGAAAGATTTAAACACTTCAAAGAACTTCTTACACTGATATTCGGTAAGTTATTGATAGATCAATATACAGGTATGTTTAATATTCAATAATCAGTTTCATATAAAATTTAAGGGTAAGATTGTCAATCTGAGATTGTTAATCTCGACGAATGAGTATGCTAACAAACCAACTGCTTGGAGGGAAAAGAAGAGAAGAAAATGACTAAACGAGATCCACCAAATCGTCGCGATATACCAGTGTTTACCATTTTAGTATGTTGTTATACTAGGTACTTATATTTTTAATACATTTTGATACAAATTCTGTTCTTTTAAGCACTAAAAATCTTACTTCTGGTTTCTGCAATGTAAATAATAATTATTATTGTGTTATTTGCGCTAATGCGTTCCATGATATAAAGAAATATAAGAATTTTATTTTTAACCACTTAATCCGTTTTATGGAAAAAAAATGGTACATTTAATGCACAACAAAAATGGAACAATTTTAAGGCTACTTCTCTTGGCCTTACGATCGAGATACTTTTGGAAAATACAAAGTTTTGCCTTCCTATTTTCGTTCTAAAAAAAATTAATTGGTATCATTGAATAAATATTTCTTAAAAAGAACGAAAATTTAGGCATCAAAACTTGTATTATTTTCTAAATTCGTTCATAAGAAGTAGTTTTATCTAGCACAAGATGTACATACGAAGCAAAATACATACATATACACGCAGTAGTCACAACTGCAATGTGTAAACAGAGTTTAAACGTAATACACAAGCACTGTGTACACTACGGCACACTGTGTATCCCTTACTTTGTGTATACGTAAATGCTATACTGTGGCTACATTGTGAGGCGGACGTTTAACCTTTGTGCATACGTGTTGAACTACAATGTGTAAACGTATCATATTTACATCGGGGGAATTGTGTCACCCTGTGTCTACATCTAATAATGTAAACACATCGTAAATGTGATTTGATGTGCTGTATGGGTAGTTTCCATTGAAACGGCCCTTTACATTACTTAATTAAATATTCAAGAACGTATAATAATTTAAATCCACTCAATGAGTGTTCTACAAAAGTTCTATTAGTATAGGTTTGATAAAGCATAAATATATTAGAAACCATTTTTAGAAGTCATATAAGGATAGTAGGTACATTTGATAAGTTGATATATTATGCCTAAAGTGATGTAAAGCACCTACATTTCAATTCGATAAGATAAAAGTTTGCCTTAAGCGTAAGTAAGAAGTATTCATGTAAATTATTTAGCTGTGTTAGCATTCAAACGTATCTTTTTGATCGGAACCCACATAGAACAGGACAAATGCGGCAAAACCCTCGCATAGTATACAAGATAGTATAGGTAAAACAACTGGTCTAGCAAGGTCTTTAGGCGGTACTTTTTATTGAGAATGTATGTGCCTTAGTGGTTTATCAATTCATAAAAATGTCGTATAAAACCTATTACGAAAGTTGTAGGTATAAACAGAAAAATAATGAAAAACATGATAAAGCATAGCAAGGTTAAATGAACAGCAGCTTAATTTCTGAAAAAAAAATATTGGGGAGAATTAAAAAAACAAGATTTTCGTAAGTTTTGTCAAAATTCATATTAAGATATAACTGTAATAACCATAGACTTAAAATAAAATATAGACTGAGCATCTCATTCATAAATAGCTGGAACATGCGGTCAGACACTGTCTTGTTATTGTTGTGTTATTGTTTTAGGTTATAACGAGTGCGACACGAGCGATAGATAGGTTGTCTCTGTCGTAACGGTCGTTCCCTGACGACTCTGCCGAGAAACACAACACTGTCTTTCGTTTCTCAAGTACACCTGAACTCTCCGTATCATAGCAGGGTAATTTTTTATTTTAATGAAGCTATAATTAAATTAAAAATATATCGTATTAAGTAACTTTTTATATTTTATTAAGATTTAGGACAGGTTTTTTTAAATAAAAGTTTAGAAAAAAACAATTTAGAGTCCAAAAAGGATAAAAATAATAAAATACACGTTATAGAAGAAATTTTATAATCGAAATTAGGTAATTTTTGAAATTAATAATAAATTATTAATTTTAGTCAAACATTTACAACCCCTAAGATTAATCAAAACAGGATCTATTCCACAGATATAATAGAATCGGCGACAGGGAGAGGAAAAAAAATATGATTGTTGTAATTTTTTTTCTGGTTAAGTGATGTCTTATTATGTAAATTAGAGGAAACATAAATCTGTTCCATTAAAGCAAGGAAGGTGATAGGAAGTGGATAAAATAAAAACTACATTTATTTAACTCGGTACTGTCTTTATTATACCGGGTGCGTCTCAAAAAGTGGCTCATCTCCATATTTTTTTTATATTTTCAAAAATAAAAAACAAGATTTAGTATGTTAGTATATGAAATAAATTAGGATTGATTGACGCATTCAATTATTTTTGGTCACTTCCTGTTTCACCGGAAATGACTATAACTTTTAATTTTTTAAACGGCACCCTCGGTATATTTCTACTTTATTCGATAGAAAATGACACTCTGAATAGAATGACATATCATATGTCAACTTTTGACATTTTCGCATATGGTTTAATTGTAATTGTAACACGCGGTTCATAACGACAATTTGACTCGAAATACCAAGTCTGTGGTATCAATATATTCATAAAAAATGGTTTTTTCCAAATATGCTAATGAGTCACCCTTGTTCCATTTGAAAAAATTGACATATGTATGATTAAAAATACGATTTGTACATCTTTTAACCGGCCTAGACAAGACACGAAACCTATTAGACGATCAAAACTATTTTTCCAAGGCTCCTTGATTAAAACTTAGTGGATTGAAAAAAACTGGATTGAAATTTAAAATAGGATATGTTTTTAAGCGACAATATCAAAAGTTGACATATGATATGTCATTCTATTCAGAGTGACATTTTTTATCGAATAAAGTAGCAATATACCGAGGGTGCCTTTAAAAATCAAAAGATGTAATCATTTCGGTGAAACAGGAAGAGACCAAAAACAATTGAATACGTCAATAAATCCTAATTTATGTCATATACCTACTAACATACAAATCTGTTTTTTTATCTGAAAAAATAAAAAAAGTTATAGGGTTGAGCCACTTTTGAGACGACCCGGTATATTAAAAAATATTGTTTCATAATGTAATATCATTTTAAAATTCTTGTATGTTATTTTAGATTCTGAAGATAATTTTAGAATAAACCGGAATATATTTTTAATAAAAACATTATTAATTATTAACAGGGTTATAATTATGATTTTGTTACAATGTAAGTAAGTAAATAATGTAATGTAAGAGAAAAAATTCAGATTTTACATTTTACTAAAATATTATCTAAATAAGCGCCTTTCTACAACAACGCCACTGACTCCCAATGGGTAAATTGAGAGTTGCCTACCGGTCAAAAGTCGTTTCAAGACTTAAATGGATTATTTAAGTCAAATTTCTTGCAAATTTGGCACTGGCGAACCATATTTTATAGTTTTTGAACAGAAAAAGTCAATAAAATAAACACTTAAGGACTACAAGCTAAGAAAATGCGTTAATACAGCCGGGGAGATAGCGGCAACAAAGCTTTACCGCACACGTGCGACACGTACTACAAGGTAATATGCTCCCTCGCCTCTAATCGGTGTTGTCATATTGTAAAGAACTTATCCTTATTAAACAGTATCCGACTTATAATTTAGTAGTATAAGGACTATTTAATACATCTATGGAATATTAAAACCTACTTTATTAAACTGTAGTATTAATATCTCAATATATGTGTATAACAAGAAAAAAAATATTGATAATATTAAAGACGTGACAACATAGGCTGGATAAGGAAGGCTCGGTCGACGTACCCAGAAGTAAACATGTGTACAAAAAAGGTTGTTTGTCCGCGTTGAGATGTAAATAGTGTAGTCTATATTTTATTTTAAGTCTATGGTAATAACAATGGTTCCCGATAGATCACCGAAGTTAAGCGATGTTAGACGATGCGAATGGATGGAGCGGTAACCGTCTATTGTAAATCTATTGACACCTTGCTTATTCACACGGAGTCGAGGCCGGATGAGATTATGATATCTCGTGAGTAAGCGTGGATTTAAAGGGACCCCACACACAACGATTTGATCTGCTTGCAAAATCACACAATTTAGAACATAAGATCAAATCGCTAGCGATCTTTTCACAATACACATTGAGGTTTTATAAAAGATAATTTCTTCTTCTCTAGTATATAGTTTAGTACAATTCCCGCCAAATCTGCGGTATGTGCAGTTAAAGATAAGTCTCATCTCTTCGATGAAATCTTTATCCAAAACCGCCACTACACGTTGATATTTGATCTGAATCGAAAAACTGTACGCTTCAAATCTATCTATTACTTGTAGGGTCCCTTCTAGACCCACGCCAAGTCGGTAAGCCATTGACAATGATATGGTCGAGGACTGGGATTTGGATTCCGCGTAAACAAATTAGACCCTGTCCAGATTAGCCTTATGAGCAAAAAGAAGACGTTAACTTAAAATACTTTTTTGCAAGCAAGATCACATATCACTTCTTAGTAAAAATAAAAATATATTTTATATATTTCAAGATGTCTTATCTCAGTATTTGGGAAGGGCGGGGCGACTAGATTCGCCCATTATGTAGAATGTTTAGAAGGGGTGTTAATCACCGCGACCTTACAGATCTATTATGTGTTCCCTTTCTTGAGTTATAATCTCATCACATCATAGTCTCAGGGCTTTGACAAAAGCCAGTAACTAAGGCGGCTCCACAGAGGTCAGCTCTCCATCTTCGACATCTACCGTACTAAAGTTTATGGCACGAACGGTTGTTATCTCGGCGCACTTAGCGATAAGGTGTTCTGGTGTTTTCCCATTTTCCCCACAGAATCTGCATTCGTCTTTGTTCAGCTTCAATCTACTGACGTGTTCGTTGAGGAGTGGAGTGTCCTGTTAGAACTCCGTGGCAATCCAAAGATTGATTTTACTTAAATAAAGAAAAATATTTTATTCGGTCGTAAATTCTGAGGAACTTTTTTGGATGTCTTAGACCGTTCAGCTCCAATTTTCTTCAGAGTCTTCCAGTTCTTCGTCAGTTCAGCTTTAAGTTGGTTTCCGCTTGAAAAGCAGAACGGTTCTCGTCCAGTTAGTGGAGTTTTCGCTCCTTTTTTTTGCTAGATCGTTTACTTTTTCATTGCCTTCTGTCCCTTGGTGGGCTGGCACCCAGAGTAGGAGGACTTCATTTTTTTCCTTAATTTGTTCAGTTTCTCTAGGCATTCTTTGACCAACTTCGAATTGATGGATTCTGAGTTGATCGCTTTTGCATATCGCATCGGAAAAAAACAAGCATTTATTACCAAGACACCTTACAAAGAGTAACATGTAAGGGAAAAAACATCATGATAGAATGACAAGAAGAATCGCAGACATATGGGCTGGGCAAGATAATTTATGGCTGGGCAAGAAAATAATAAATGGTTGGAAAGAAAATTTATTGTTAATGTGGCAGAGTAGCACAGAAACGGATGGGTGGAGGTAGACCACTTTTTGAAGCAAGCTATCACAGGGCATATGTGTTTTGCTACATACCTGAAAAGGATAGGAAAGAGAAACTGTGGTCTCTGCGTGTACTACAAGAAACAAGATACCCTTGCGCACACCTTATTTTTGTCTGGAAGGGAGAAATAATTTGGGTCGACGCAGATGCTTAGTGTGGTCACGTTGGAAAATGTTGGGGCACTTCTAGGAGAAGAACAATATAAGAGCACAGCGGTTGTGGATGTGCTAAAAAAGATTTGTAACTTTAAAAGATAGGTACTAATTGATAATTTGAAGTTTGATTTCATATAATGTTACTAATTCATACAATATTTATTGTAAGTAATATTTAAAATAACAGAGTACTAGAGGATGGCTAATAAATATTTTAAAAATTGTGGATCAAATGTAATCCTAAAATATGAGACATAAACTTATTTAAACTATAATTCATGAGAAACGTTGTTAACTAAACGTTATTTATTACCTAAATAATCATTTCCGACAGTTATATTTATAAGAGATATGTCGATAAACTCATATAAATCAATCAATATCAAAGATTCGCGCATTCTGTCGTTTGCCTTTTGCACTGTGCCGATAACATCTTACGTCAGACGGCGTAATTCGGAACATCTCGAGCTGTTTCTCCAATGACACATCATCGGATAACGAGCAAAACTGGCATGATATCTCGGCGTGTCATCTTCGAGCGATGGTGTTGAGCCAACGCGCAAAAGAATAGGAATATCACAGTAATCAATGCACTGATAACGTTAAACAATTTTTGCTAGTTTATTAGTAAACTTTTGTATTCAATACAAATGATGGGCCTATTTTTTAATTCACTATCCAACGCCCTTTATAATTAGAAAATTAATTGTAATATAAAATAATATACCATTTGATTTGTTTGATAATACCAGCATCATTTGGAAAATTTGGAGACAACGACAATAATTAGTGTTCCGACCATAATATCTATTGTGTGTTCCCCTTTCTTGAGATATAACGAGTATGAGTTATAACTCAGCATGAGTTATAACCGACATCAGCCGTACCTGTAAGTTTATGGCATGAACGGTTGTCGTCTCGGCGCAATCCATGATAAGGTGTTCTGGTGTTATCCCATTTTTTCTCACAGACTGAGGTGTTCATTGAGGGGAGAGTGGGTTGTTAGAAATCCCGTAACAATCCCGGTTCTAATTCGGTTAGTTGAGTGTTTCCTCCTTTTCTAGCTAGATCGTTTGCTTTTTCATTGCCTTTTATCTCTTGGTGAGCGGGTACTAAGAGTAGGAGGACTTTATTTTCTTTGCCTAAGTTGTTCAGCTGTTCTAGGCATTCTTTGACCAACTTCGAATTGATGGTTACTGAGTCGATCGCTTCTAGTGCTTCTTGACTATCAGATAGGATGGATATTTCCTGTTTTCAATAGTTCCTATCTGACCACCACATATCATTACAGTTTATGACTCCATCATTAGGGCAAAAACGCATTCGACACCAAGTTGGTTAAATCAGTATATCCAAAACAAGAATATCAACATTTGAATATATAAAAGTAAAAGTCAAATTCTTCCTCAATCTTTTATTTTTGACAATATATAAAATGGTTTGAAGCAAATAAACTATATTTGATATTAACCTTTCGGAACTCGCGCTTTATTTGTTACATGAATGGTCGCGCGCAGACTCTGAGCCCGCATGCTAAATCCAAGAGGTCTTAAGCGTTCCCAGTGAAGTAAAGACATAAAATAATATAATAATAAAAATACCAATTATTTATTGACTTGCTTCATTACAAATAGCAAACATAAACATAAAATATGTAACATAAAACACGCAAAAAACAAATTAATAAATATTATTCAAAAACAAAAATAATTAATAATAATGAAAAAATCAATCCGAATAACAGTGATTACAGAATATTTGTGTGTGCTCAAAACATAGAAATTGTAACACTGTACAAAGAGTAAAGAGTTGGCCTGTTTTCCGCCTATTACAATTCTGTAGTGACGATCCTCTGATAATATTGTATTTAGTGCTTCAGAATCTGAAATTTATTTGTCAGTATTAGAATTTATTTTGGGCCCTTACTTTTCTATAATATCTACTTCTCCTTCATTTTCATCGTCAAGTTCGGTAATTAATTTTCCTTCCTTTAATCGTCATGTTCGTCATCTTTGTTCAAACAGTCTTGCATGGGCTGTTGTAATCTTTCTTGCAAAGTACCTACATCTAAAAAATAATACTTATTTAAAAAAAAGTCGATTATTCACTTTTTTTATCACAATCTGCCCATTTTCAATTAAAACAAATCAGTAAAATAACTTACCTTGTTCGACGTTATAAAATTATTGATGTAAAAATAGTATCACAAACGGCCGCGCGCGGACTGACACTCCACATATGAGTATAAAAAGATACTAACTACCCTAAACGATGTGTAAACGTACATTTCTCATAAAATATGCAGAGACAGGAAGATGCTAAGCGGCGCAGCATCTGATGTTTCCCGATTTTCAAATTTTTGGGGAAAAATAGGTACATGCAGACTGCGAGTCCGCGCGCGTCCTCCGGAGGGTTAAAACTTTTAGTTACGTAATTGAGCGAGCGGTTATTAAATTCATTGTTTCCAATCATAACCATATTCAGCGCCGGGCTGACTAAATGGAATTTAAATTTTGCGCTGGAGATTCAGGTGGTAGCTCTGCTGTAAAAAATGTCGAGTTGCCACATTTATTTATTTATTTCCTGACAGTGTCATTCGTTTTAACACTTTAGTTTTAAGTTTTTGGTTTAAATAAATAGTGTTGTGATACTTTAGGCTTAAAAATGTTTACTAGCAGGCCTTGCTGTCGAACATTGTTCTTTTTAGAACCTCTTTTAGTGGGAAGTGTACAAGATAGCTTAATAGCCTTTTGGTTAAAGGTGAGTTTTGCTGATGTAAATAATAACTGTTTATATATTTATAATTATTTATTTTGCTTCCTAAAATATTTTGATTAGGTAGTTAATCACGTGACTGAAAGTTTATTTGATATAAACTAAACTTAACTGGTTGAAGAATACAATGCTTATATTTTTTATATAATTCAATTAGGAAAATTTTAAAAAATGGTATTTTCGACCTTTGCTTGCTATTATGCGCAAGGTAGATACATCAATTCTTATTGATAATAATAAGAAAATATAAATTTCACCACTAAAACACAAATCTAAATAATTAAGGAGTTTTTTGTAACGTTCCAGTGCGTTGGAGTTCGGGCCTCTCATCTTGTCAGTAGCTTTTTACCCGTAAGCAAATTTGCCTAACCCACAAAAAATAATGACGCTTCTGAGGGCATATTGATGTTGGGGATCTTTTGTCGATTTTCATGGAACTCGATCTTGATTGAAACGGTAACTGGTTTTGATTTAACATTTTTAAATTTATTAATTTATTTATTAACAGATTATGTCATTTCATCAATAATAAATAAAAACATACTCGATTTCATTGAGGATTACCGAAAATACAAAGTTTTATGATGGATACTCTAGTGCCATGTTTATTTTATTTTATTCAATATCAAAATAATCAATGAAGCCAGTGCGTCCCTGACCCGTCATTCGTCCATATGTGGTCCCTATCAATCTAATTGTAAGACAAATTAGCGTCATATTTCCGACCATTCATTGTCTTAAATCAAACTCCTTTCAAATGTTTGATATGGCGATAAGAATCAAGGACCGCTGCTGGACGAAACTTCGAGATTCGACAGCACTATTGTATAGCGTTGAGAAATTTGACATTCTTTTGTAAGCCGGAAACGAACCGGAAAATCCGGAGATTTATTGTAAATAATAATAGTCATACAATAATTATTTGTCGTGCTTTAATTGATTGATAAGAATAAAGGACGAGTGTTTGCTGTATAAAATACAGTGCAGTAGTTTACTTGAATGCTTATTTTAGACTAGGTTACGCAGGGTCTTTTTATGAGCCTTTCTGTGGCTGAGAAACCTGGCAGGCATAATAGACCTTATCTCTCTTCTGCATTCCGAACATTTAAATGTTTCATTACTTTGTTGTCTTTTCCCTATTTGGTTGTTGTTGTTCACTGAGTTTACAATTCTTCTCCATTGCGTTCTTTTGTGCTCTGCTTCTCCCATTGATTTTGCATCTTTATCCCCTTTAAATTTTCGTGGAACTTTATACCTTTTGAATTGTCCACCCGGTTTCCTCCTTCCCGTCTTCAAGCTCACCATAAAGAAGAGATTTTTGTGGGCGATTTCTTGCATCCTGCATACATGACCAGACCATCTTAAGCAGAATTTATTAATCAGGACTTCAACGCGCTCACAGCGTGCCTCTGTTGCAGCTTGTTTACTCCATTTATTTATTTATTTATTTATTAGGGAAAATATTACAAACACACTGTATATGGTAATTACATGTAAGAGAAGGTAAACAAACAAAAATCAACAACAATAATATGAACTTAACTATATCATATGTTAGACTATGGCATTAAATGCTGCAACAATATTCCTAGCACTAGTATTAAACATATCAATATCAGTCTCAAGGATCAATTCATTGCACTGGAGGAGCATAAAATTAAGGGGTGAACAACCATTTATTTCACATTGAAATAGTTTTTCCGTTCTTATTCTTAATCCTATTTTTGGTACATAAAATGGTATAAAATTGATCAACGAACAATCGGCAAATCTTAGGTTATTAACTATATTAAATACAAATATCACAGCTTGGATTCGCCTTCGTTCTTCCAGCTTCTGGAAATTAAAATCTCCAAGCATAGACGCATATGAAATCATATAAGAATAAGAATTATTCTGTCGCACATACAAATATCTTAAAAACCCTTTTTGTACACGCTCGATGAGGTCACCGCTGGACAGCGTCCGCGTCCGGGGCGACCAAATGATGGAGGCATACTCCAACTGGGACCTCACTAGGGCATTGTACAGTAGGATCAAAGTATCACAGTTTACAAAGTTCCTTGAATTTCTATAACAAAACCAAGTTTCTTAAGTGCTTTATTCATAATATGTCGGTAGTGGTCATTAAATTTTAAATTAGATTGCATGTTTTAAATTAGATGCTCCCAGGTCTCTAATACCATCTCTTCTTTGAAGCGCTCTATTCTCTATTAAATATTCATGTTCAAGAAATTTGTTCTTCCGAGTATAGGTTATAGGCTCGGTTATAGTACAGCACTTTTCAATGTTGAGTGACATTTCGTTTTCAACAAACCATTTTGATACTGCATTTAAATCAATTTGAAAATCTAAACAATCCTGTTTATCCTGTTCATTTGAAAATGTAAACAATTTCAGAAGCAAAACTTGTAAAAACACACAAGTTGGAAACAGTCGATCTTCCACAAATAAAACCGTGTTGCTTATCAGACACCCTATTTCTAATACAATTCTCTATATCCTCACAAAGCAACATTTCAAAAATTTTGGCTAAACCATTTAGTACACTAATAGGTCGATAATTCACAATATCAACTTTTGAACCTGACTTGTGAATAGGTGTTATAACTGAAGTTTTTAATCTGTCAGGAAAAACATTCGTACTAACTTCCCCTTATACGATGGTATATCTATGTGCCGGAGGTTGTAAAAAATTGTATATTTATGTGCCGGAGGTACGGTACCTAGGTTTCGCTCCCATATAACATGGTGGGAATTATTATTGTTCGGTACACTGGAAGGTTCTTTTTTTGGACTCGAGTCATGGTTGTAGAAAACCATGTGTTTTAATTTTCCAAAATGCTTTTGAGGCGCTGCTAATTCTGTGAAAAGAATTATTGGAATATATCCAGTAATTCTATTCCGATTTTAATAGCATTTTTGTGACTTTCCGGGGGAGTGACCACCTGAATCCCCAGCGCGAAATTTAAATTCCAGTTGTGTCCAATATGTCCATGGTTGGCAACAATGAATTTAAAAATCGCGTCCTCGATTACATAACTAAAAGTTTAAATTATATTATATATTATAAGTATATATTATATTTAGATATAGTAAGCATTCGAAACAAAGGATAGATCCTTTGTCCAGGAACTATCGTCTACGCGCCAAATATGAATATGAATTTTAAAAATGTTTCTACATCAACCTGGCACACATTAAGATTAATTGACAATGAAAGAATGACAATTTATAAATTTATTTTTTCATTATACTTAAAAAATAGTATTTATTAAATTTTTAATACCCTAGTTATTCCTCGTTTATAAATATTGTTCATTAACCACGCTCATAGCTTAGTATATTCAAGTTTAGCAATAAATTAAAACATTGTAATTACAAAATTACATTTTACAATCACGATTAATTATTCTATTTAATTTTTTCATCTCTTTAATCAAGAAGTTAAAATTTATTGTAACATAATATTGCCATTAGACATATCTTAGGTATTGTAAATCCTTTTTACGTAATCTACTATTATTTTTTTCTTTCTAGTTATAGAGAAAATAAATTTAAAAAAATGTACGTTACACCGCGCAGTGCTGTGGTTTCACTTTGCTCGTAGCCATAAATATAGTTTATTGTTTTCCCACCGGTAAATCTTTCTTATGAATTTATTATTTAGAACATTATTTATATCATGTTTCTTGTATTGTGTGTTCAACACAACGGATCGCACGTTAAATACCGTACTTTTTATTCATATACCAATAAATGTCATGTAGTACTAAATGATTATTTATTTTTCTATAATTCAGTAAATAATTTATTTATCACTATGCTTGCATTATTCCATCATGAGATCATTTAAAAAATTGAAAAAAGTTTGCCATTATTAAATGCAATCAGTTCATAATGATTCATTTTATTTTTATTGTTAATAACAGTAAATCCAGATGAGAATGTCCAGATGAAGTTTTCTTCTGTAACTCCTAGGTCACTCCTTATGTCACCCTTAAATAGTGAGATTATTTAAATATACAATTCTCTGTAAAAATTGCAAATTGATCGTGATCAGTTCATTTTGCTTTTAAAAATTAACCAAAGCATGTATTGACATGAACAAAAAAAATGCTCAGCAGTCATGGTTCTGACCGTAAAAATTATTTCAGGAAAATTCACACACGAAATTATTGCACAGGGTGTTTTAAAATTAGGGTAAAAAACAACAAGAAACATTGTTTTAGCAAAAACAATGTTTCTCTAGTTCCTAATGTTTTAATAAAGGTACCGTTTCTATAGACACCCAATTTTGTTGAAAACGATACACTTCGATCCGGTTATTACTGACGAGGGCACACAATGTGAATGTGGCGAAATCCAAAACATGGAGCATGCCTAAGATGCCCTCACACATGTATTCTGGAGGATTTATGAAATGCCGATGAAAATGCTCTAGATGTCGCTCGGTACTGGGCTAAAGATTTTTAAATTATAATTATTGTACATTATGTACCTACACTATCGGACAAAAGTAAGCCTAAGAACATAGTGGAGCGACGAGGATAGCGGCGAGCAAGCAGCGCGATACCACATCAAGCAAGCCTCGAGGTGCTGAAACATAGTAGAGCGGCGAGGAATAGCGAGATACTTGTGCAATTTTATTATTTTCATTTGCTTATTGAAAATTTAAAATGTTAACAGTGTCTAAAATTCTGGGCAGTAGTGTCACAAAAATTTGGTTAGATCGTTGATTGAAAGAATTGGTTGTGTTAGATTAGGTTGTTAGATGAAGTTTTCAAAAACCCGAAAAAGTATGGCAAGTTTTATAACCTTACCTTACCTTACCTTAAATTTTGTTGCCACTTCATCTCATAACTTATCTAAAATGTACCGGTTATGGTGATTACTATCTTTCTGATCCCATAAAATTTCTATTACAAATACTAAATTACCACTAAATCTATTAATTTTGTGAAAATCTATTATTTTCTGCAGCGCAACAGAGCGACGAAAACAAAATTATTTGATTCGATCTCGCCGCTCGATCAGATCGCTTTACTATGTTCGCACGTACTTGTCTTTACAGGTTTGTTTTGAACGCGATGTCGCGCTGCTTGCTCGCCGCTATCCTCGTCGCTCCACTATGTTCTTAGCCCAAAGCAACTTTTCTGATAAAATAGAGATTCAGATATTTAAAATTAAACTATTGTATATGGATATTATTAATTATGTAGTTTAAATAGTCAAGGTAGGCTGCTGTTACAGATGAAATGGGATTGTCTTCAAACGACAAATAACATAATATTACGTAAAACTTTATTTCAGTACGCTCAATTAATGCGACAAAAGTAAAGCAACTTTGAGGAGAAAATATTTTAATTAATTAAGTGGATAAAAACAGAAACAATACTAAAGAAGTATAACAATATAAAAACATATTCTTAATAATTAATAGGATATCCATTGTTAGCTATATATTTTAGGCAACGACACGGCAGTAGTGAAATTAAATTTTGGACAGCAGTAATCGTCACATTCGCCCAAACTTCGTTGATTTTATCAATTAAAGCATGTTTATTTGAGAACCTTGTAACGCGAATACGACGAATACTGCCTATTTCCTCAGGTTTTCGATGAGGTTATGGTTAGGCGATTGTGCTGACCACGGAAGAACCTGAACATTATTTTCCCGAAACCATTCCTGAACAAGACGAGATGAATGTTTTGGGTCATTGTCCTGTTGAAACAAAAATCGTAGAGGCGTCTCCTAATCAGCATATTATGGCAACATCACATTTTGGAGAATGTCTCTGTACACCTTTCTGTACACTAATCGATCCATTTGTATTCATCTATGGGGTGTTCCAAAAGTTGTTTTTCTTGTCACGAGATTTTTAAAATATTTTTTGCTCTTTAAACAGTCTCTTATATTATATCTCGACATGTAAACAAATTGAAGAGTGGAAATATCAAAGGGGGTAAGTGCCAAATTTTTAAATATTAAGTTATTACATTAGAAACGTAATAAATACTATGCTGCATGTCCTAACAAAAGTTAGAAGTGCCAAACAAAAGCGTTTATTGTTTATATATATATATATATATATATATATATATATATATATATATATATATATATATATATATATATATATATATATATATATATATATATATATATATATATATATATATATATATATATATATATATATATTATATGTATTTTAAAAGATATTTTAAAATTTTATTAGTTTCAGTTCTACTGTGTTTTTCTCATTTATCTCGGAGAAATAACTTTGGCACTTACCCCCTTTGGTATCTCCACTCTTCAATTGTTAAACATCATTATGTTCCCTCATTTTCCACACAAATTCGATTTGCCGTCTATGAAGTGAAATGGACCTACCCCACACCATGAATAATACCCCATAAAACACACTAGTCCATGCTCTATTGTTGGCGTAATATACTTTTGATGAAACCTTGAATTAATAAGACGCCTGACACGCCTCATTCCCTCAGAATTAAAAATTTTGTAACGAGTTTCGTCACTAAACAATACTTGTTTCCAATCTTGAACTGTCCAATTCTGACCACGCGATTTCTATCTGATACCAATGGTTTGTTGGCTGGACGTCTGTTATAATGTTTCGCCTCAACTAATCGTCGTTGAGCAGTCCTCGAACTAACTTTCGGTTCAGTAATTTTAGCAGTTACACTTTGGTCCTGACAACCACGGGCCATTTTGAGAAATTCTTTTGATTCTCCTATCCATCCAAAATGTAGTTTTCCTCGGCCTATCTGATTTTGTAATTTGTGATTTTTGTAATTTTGTAACAATTTTTAACCTTTTGCAATAAGCATTGCATTTTGCATTAATAAAATTGGCAAGTTAAACTACTTCGTAAACTGCTTAAAACTCGTAATATTACACTTCCCTGCTAAAAATGCGTTAATGGCCATTTGTTTCAATTCTACAGAGATTGATTTTCTTTTTGGTATATTGATTTTTATAAAAATGAAAGCTCTAAATAAGTTCTGATTTCACCGGTAGCTAATTCCATTTTTAAATATAGGGAAATTAAAACAAATTTGGGTGCACGTCATCAATGACACCATGCGTCGTCTTATGGAGTTTGCTGGTGGTCGTATTATGATGTACAACCAAAGTTATTTTAATTTCCCTATGCTTAAATATTAGACTTTATTATAAAAGTTGCTTTACTTTTGTTCGATAGTGTATATGATCCGGACAGGAAAAAGTAAAAGTAAGTAAGTTAAAAAGGATGTTTGATCTGGATAAAACGTAAATAGTTTTGTCTCCTTTAATTTAGAAGTCTTTTGGACTTCCCTATTAATATGTTAACATCAATAAAAAAAATCACAGCGTATCTATCGAAAAAAAAAAATAACTTTATTTAAAATTAAACATATTGAGTTTTATTCAAAGATAAACATTTTAAAAAATCTTATTAAATTGAAATAACAATCTGGACAGATCGACGCAATAAAACAATACATACTACATAATATTGCCACAGCTCCTATCGCTATTAATACCAGAATGATCATGCACATCGCAGAAACGTACGCCGAACGATTTATTTTTCAATCACCCAAATAAATAGCTGAAAAAGTATTAAGACCGATCCCCTGATCTTATCCGAACGCCGATGTCGATTCGATTCCTGCCGATCCCACAGCCGCGCGGTTGCCTAACGTTTAGAAATCGGAAAAAAAGGCAATAAAACTGAAACTAAAGAATTCAATTTGCCTGGGACGAGCATGTCAAATTGATCACTTTCCTAACCCCGCAACGACAATGGAATGAACGTCTTGCAACAGTTAAACCAGTCATGGTTCTGATTAAATTTGAAATTACGGATCATTTGCATACCTTTATATTTAACTGGTATAAATTATTATTTATTTTAATTTAAAGTTGCGAGATTGGAATCGGACAAGAATAGATGTTGCTTAAGGCGTCTAAATATTTGATCATTCAATATTAATCTATAAAATAATATAATACTTGTATATTAGAACATAAGATATGTCTTTCATATGTATGATTCTAATATTTTAAGTGATTGGATGGAGCTATTCACAATAATTGAAATAGTTGGCAATATACCGGGTGTTTTTCAAAAGGGTCTCACCACTATAACATTTTTATTTTTTCAGATACAAAAAACAAGATTTGGTATGTTAGTATATGACATAAAATACATACTTACTGCCATTACTCGCTGACTAGTATTTGACACGCATGAGAAGACGGTTACGCGTTTTCTTTCATGAGCTTTTCTGTGACTGAAAAGCCCCATTGTGATGTTATCTCTCTTCCGCACTGCGGACATTCAAAAATCTCATTGCTTTAATCCTGCTAATCCACCTACTATGACATTAGTGAGGATTGATTGACGTATTTAGTTAGCTCCGTTCATTTCCTGCTTCACAGGAAATGACTACAACTTTTTATTTTTGAATCATACTCTCGATATTGTTATACCCTATTTGATAGAAAACGACATTCTGAATAGAAATTCTGAACATATCATATGTCAACTTTTGATATTTTCAATAAAAACCTTTATTGAACATTCTAGTGGTATGGCCATAAATGTGACTGGATAATTTGATTCGAAATACCAAGTATGTGGTATCAAATTATTCCTAAAAAAATGCCTTTTTCAAGTATGCTAATGTGCCACCCTCTTGCCGGGGGGCATTTGGGCATCTTTTAACCGACCAGGAAATGACACAGAAAAATATTGGGCGACCAGATCTATTTACACAGCTGCTTTTAATTTTAAAAAAAAGAATTCCAACAGGAACAATTATTAAAGACTGTAAATATATAAAAAGAAGAAGAATATTGAAAAAGATAATCGAGAAATAATAAATGAAAAGTAAAATAGGTATATTAATAAAGTTTCTGGTTACTATAAACCAGCTATAAACTACCTACCCAAAAAATGAAAAAAAAATAATTGTATTAATTTGTTATGTTAAGAGAGGTTCGAAATATTTTTGACACTACTACTTCTACTTTTTTCTTAATAAGATGATAAATATAACTACTTACTTTTATTTTACCGGGTGTCTTTAACATATCTATCAGAGAAAGGGGGCACCAATACATATAGAAAATAGATGATACTGGCTCCCTGTCCTGCAGCAAATAAAATAACAAATAGTATAACCTAAAATTATAAGTAACAAAATATAAATACCTATATGGAACAAAGGAATTTGTTCCCTATCCATATTCATAAGTCAATAAAATGGAAAGTTTAGAAAAAAAAGTAAATCACCAAAAGAAAAATGAACAAACATGACGAATTGTCATGATGTTGTCATCTTGGTTGTCATGATGACGAAAACGAAAGGCGATTGTTCTAATTTTTATTTAGAAATTACGTTTTATATGGTTGCTTCTTTCTCTCTTGTTATATTAGAATGAGATAGTGGGCTCAATAGACGCAATGCGCAGATCAACATAAATAGAACGAAATTTTGCGTTCTGAGTTGCGCTCATGTTGCGCTACAAAAACTTTGTCCCTCTCTTTGCCAGTTTCTTTTTATTTGTATGTCTATGTGTAAAGTCACAAAAGTATTAATGTTTGACAACACAAAAAAGTCTAGGCAACGCCTAGAGCATAAAAATAAAGCACTTTTACGCCTAAGCACAAAAGTACGAACTGACAAGTGTCAAATTCAACGAAATTCAATTACATACAAGGTATTACTTTTAAATCTTTTTGTCTTGTGTGGAACGTTTGAAATTGTTTAAAAAATAATTTACGGCGTTTGAAACAACCCACTAATAGTTCGTAATAGCTTTGTCATAGTGTGACATAGCTTGCGATTTATGTGTGTTTGGCCAGAACAGGATAATTTTTGCCAAATTTAGTATTTTTGTATCTCTCATAATTCAAAAACGAATTCGTATAAATTAATCAAAATGATCAATTTGCTTGAATTTCTTACGAATTTTATTTTTTTCTGTAAAATAAAATGGGGAAAACCTACTTATCATTTTTGAAATTTACATGGACTTTTCTATATTCAGGTCGAGGATACAACACACTGTATATAAATTATTCTAACAAATAAAAGTAGAATATAAAATATAATAATTTCCAGTTGAAATAATGATCTATTTATTTATATAATTGTTCCATATACATATGTCTTAAAAATAATCTTATTAGTAGTTACCATGCGTTATGAAGAAAATCGTTTCACACATAGTCTTGTCGGTATTCTTTCACAACGAAGGATTCTTAAAATAATTAACAGGAACAGTGTAATAAGATACCCCGTAATATAAACCAGTAACATAATTTCCAGTTTTTGTCAATCAATCAGTTCTTACGATATGTGCATACTTATGCCTTTCCCGCGTTGTACAGATGCTATCTTGACCAACTGAGGAATTCTAAACATTTGTTTCTTCATCAAATATGCTGTGGTTTAGCAGCATCCTCGGTTCTGGTTGTATAAGTGTGAGATTCATTAGATACTTTTAGCAGATTTTATTGACTGCATAATGTAAAAAGAAATTGAAGCTTGATACTAATCTACTACTTAGTATGCTATGATATGAAATATTTGAATGGAGAATTTATCAATACCACATCTGATATATAATATATTTCCAGTGAAATATTATGTGTAATATGGACAGTAAAAAGATACATTATCTGCGTGTTTAGATTTTGTATTTTTTTTTCTTTAAATTTTAACATTCACATGGGGACCTAGAAGATACGTAAATATTATTTATTCTACCATTATTTGTATTTACACTGCAGGTATTGTTAACACGAATATCAAAAAATGAATGTGTACCAAGAAATGTTGTATATTTAACTCCAGTTTTTTTACTTTGAATGATTCGACAGTTCATGTTCCTAAAGGTGTGTTTGGACTCTCAGATAATGTATGCAAACTGGTTTGATGGTTTTTATTGAATAATCCTGTTTATCTCCAGTAATAATTAAAAAAAAATAAGGTTCCCGGTGGCGTAGAGGTACAGGCTCTCGTCTACCAATCTCAAGGTGTGGGTTCGAATCTTACACCCGGCATTTCATCAGCCGACTATTTTTATTAAAATAAAAATAGTTTGGGTACCTAGGTCGACTCAGCCTTAAATGAGTACTTGGGTTTCACAATCCTGAGGTAATAAGGCGGTTGAAGCGTAGTACTAGCCACATTACTTTCCTTGTATACCGAACGGCTCTAGCATGGCAAGCTGTACCTTGCTACTCCCAAGGCGTCAAACGCAATATACGGGAGCTATTATTATTATTAATAATAATTTAAAATTAATTAAACAAGTCTCAAATTACAGACAATTAGATGCATAATATGAGAGCGTTAAAATTAATAAATGTAAACATATAATATGAACAGAGACAAGGATCCAATTCCTTCCAGTTCTTTTATGCTGTTGCTCTATTTTCGATAATTAATTGTTACGCTCGGATATTTTTTACTCGTTTGGCTAGTTTTGGGACGCCTACTCGGTGCCAACTGAGCGCATAGGCACATATAGCGTTTATATTTTGTAGATATTAGCTTAGTTTTAATCATCTGCTGATGATGCTAACTAATAATTAAATTATTGGCACAATTTGGCTTGTACAACTCAATTTGCGCTAATTATATGAGAGTCTAACCGCCCCTTACAATAGAGAAATTGTAACGTTTTAATAAAACGATACTATTGGCAACCCAACATACACCCTACCGAATTAGTTCTAACTAATTTCGGACACTCTGTGGATCGTACTTGCCCTTGTCGGCGCAGAACTAGAGCATCTTTTTGACCATCGGAAGTCACGATTTTCTTTCGATTTCAAGGCGTAAACATCGACATACTGCAAGTGGAATCTTTGGATATACATATGTCTTAGCAGAGGTATAACATGCATGAAGTCATCCGAAAAAGTTTAAACGTTTTAATTCTATTAACTTTTGGAATGTAGTCCTAGTGGTTCCTGGCATTTGGGGAAGGAATCAATTTTAAGTTTTCATGGGTATTTTTTGGTAAGTTTGATCTTCATCACATTTTTACTCTTTTGGTTCAACCTTATCTCTTTACAGATTTTCTAAACGTGGTTTTGGTTGTCCTGTCATGAATTTAATTTTTGAGTAAACCCTCAGCATTGTGAGGTAAGTTCTAAAATTTCTAAAATGCATTTTGTGCATAAGTTGTGTGTCGTTTCAGGGTTTTACCGCCCAGTTACATGGCGAGTTATATGTCGTGATTGGTGGTTTGAGGTACGAGAGCCTGTATCTATGATCCATGTTTGATTTCCACATGGCTGGTGGTATTGTAAGGGGCTGTTCGAGGCTGTGGTAGATTGGGGGATGAGCTCCCACACCTAGCGTCCACACACCATCCAGAAGGACGAGCCAAAGCCTGGAATTGCACCGGATAATCAGGCCAGATTTCACATTTTTTTAATAACTGATTTCAAATCTATTTACTTACTGTTGACGAATTACGTAATTAATTATGTAATTATTAGATATCAATTTTGAATTTCATTATTAAAATATAATTTTCTTAATTTTAAATATACAAATTTTTATATATTTTAATATCTTGTCAAGTATTTTGTGATGGTGTCACTTGAAATATTTATTTAATTAACTTTTGATTGATTGACGGAATTATGTGCGCATACAACAAGGTTCATGAACTGCGTTAGTTTGAGGTACTTATTTAACTTTATTTTGCGTAATTTTATATTAATAATGTCAATGATTTTTGATCAACAAAGCAAGTGATACTTTTTGTTTTATCATACATTTAAATGTTGATTACTTATTTTTCTTAAATATTAATTCATTTTAAAAACCTAACTTCATCCACATCAATTACTGTCCTTGTCTAATATTTTTTTAATTATAAATAAATTTAAGTTGGGGTAAAGAGATCTATTAATTTCTGAGTGAATGTCCTGGCGCTAACTAATAATTAAATTATTGGCACAATTTGGCTTGTACATACAAGTCAATCTGCGCTAATTATATGAGAGTCTAACCGCCCCTTACAATAGAGAAATATTAAGGACCTATTATGGATGGGTCCTATTATCGTAAATTCTCTGCAGAGGGACACGAAATTTTTTGTAGTCGAGTCCATAACAAGACTCATATTGCAGCAAGAGATGTCCATCTTTAAGATTCAAGAGCTTACGATATTCTTACGATATCAAGAGAACAGAATTGCTGCAAGTGGAATCTTTGGATATACATATGTCTTAGCAGAGGTATAACATGCATAATATATATATATATGTATATCTATATCTTTCATCATAATCCTCATAATTTTCAGCTTATTTAACCATTTCCAATAATAGTGTAGCATCCCTCACATATTTAGATACTCTCTTTGTAGATGGGCCAATTGTTGTCTATTGTTGGCTATCTGGGCCCAAGTTATTTCTGCTAATTACCTAATATCATGGTCCTATCTCAGGTTTGGTCTTCTTCTAGGTCTCTTAATTCCTCGTGGGTACCATGCTGTAATTATAGTCCATCTGTTGTCCGTTCTTCTTGCCAGGTGTCTTGCTCATTGCTACTTCAGGGATTTGATTCTCTGGATGACATCTATTTTCTGGGTCTTGGCATCTATTTCCTGTTGTATCCACTCTATTCTTTTACGGTATTTCTTGGTTATTCTCAGCACATTTCATTCTATTGAGCGTTCACCTGCAGTTTCCTTATTATTCCTGTTTTCTTATCTATATCCATAGTTGCCAGTTTATAAAAATACTGTGAGGCGTATCTTGTAAAAACATATTTTGCAATAATTTGTCCATCATCGGAGTATGTCTGTATAGTCTTGATTGTACAATATTAAAAAAATCGAGATAATTCATAGCAAAGCAAGCAAAATCAGATAATTCACAACAACAATTTTCTACAATTAAAATGATTTAACATTTCCAGTTAATAACTACAGTTGAATACAGGGTGGTTCGAACTGTATTCCGGAAACTTCAGCAGCATATTCTGCAGACTAAAATAAGTAAAAAAGTTCGTATAAATGTATGTCCTAAAATGCTTAGTTTCGAAGATACAGGGTTTAGAAGTTTTATTTTTATTTCGAGATTTTTTCCAAATAATTTATGAAGTAACGTCAATATTTTGATGAAAGTTGATTTTCATGTCAATATGACTACTACCTACATGTAAAGGGCGCCACTTACATATTTTTGAACTGGTTTGAATAGTAATATCTTTTCGTCCATACCTGTATAAAACTAATGAGTAAAAAATATATATTTCCGATTTTTCAGAAATTATTTGTAAAAAATCGAAATAAAAATGAAACTTCTACACCCTGTATCTCCGAAACTAAGCATTTTAGGACATACCTTTATATGAACTTTTTTACTTATTTTTATCTGCAAAACATGTTGCCGAAGTTTCCGAAATACAGTTCGGACCACCCTGTATTAAAAAAATGAGAAAAAAATATTTTATGGGCATTTTTAAGTAAGCATCCCATTGTTATCAAAATACATCGATTAATTTTAAGTATGATGTATGATGATCATCAACTGGATTTTGATTTTTTACACAAAATATGACACTATTTTGTAATGTGACAAGATACGAACAGGTCAAAGTGAATCTTTATAAAAGCAAGGATATTGATGCTCTTAGCCAATATTTTACATTGAACAAATATAAAGAAACTTAACTATACATATGTATAGTATACGGGTCTATTCGACAAAATCAATAGTATTCTACAAATGCCGCTGACGCTTTGCTACACCTTAACAAAAGAAATCGAATAAATTGGGTCCATTCATTTTTCTGTCGGATCCATCAATCATACTTTCCCGGGGATATCTGCCGCTAATGCGTCTTATTAGACTTCAAAGTAGTCAAAACATCTGTAAGGCCATTGTTAGCGTCTACCCAGTTTGCTTGGTCATAATAGAATTCATGTGTCTATAATTGATTAAGGGATATTAATCGTGTTTTTTTTTCATTGCCACTAGTTTATATCGTAAGAATGTGAAGACATTCTCGACGTTGATTCATTGTTTAATTCTTGTCTATTGTTATTTTATTTTTTAAAGACTAAATATTTATACAAATTTATAATATATAGTCATAAAACAAATTAAATTATAAATCTGCTTGTCTTCCTATAGTGATTTTTAGATTTCAAACTAATTTTTGCTGTAGCCATACCTTTTTTTAATAAATTACTTACTTCATTGTTTGCTTAACGAACAACTGGAAACTGTACAACTGGAAACAGAAATACTGACAAAAACTTTGGTATTCACTTCATACTACTAAACACTAGACGCTTATAATTTATTAAATACGGAAAATTTCGGAATTTTTATTTTCGTCATGACCAGTAAGTGCTGAACGGGTAGATATCAGTAACTTAATAGCCCCTGTACTTCTGTACCAGATACCTTTTCATTATGAGTTTCACTGTGTCTTCAATGTGCAGTTTAAACGGGTGTTTTTACGACTAGTGTCGTTTTCCGCTCGTCGACTTCCATAAATTCCAATTCCACCAGTCACCATCTGTTAGGTTTCTCTCAAGCATGGCTTCCTGTACATCATTCTGTCATGTTATTCCTCTTTTTTTTCTCTCTGCTGAGATCCAGTTCCATACTCTCTTCTTGGGTATTCTTAAATCCTCCATTCTTTGACGGTGGCCGAACAATTATCGCAATCGCTTGGATTCTATGGTATCCAACAAAGTACCATTTACTTGCATCTCCTCTCTTACATAAACATTCCTTAAGTGTCCTAGGCGAGTTGTTCTGTTGCTAGGCCTCCAAGTGCAAGTAGTCTATCTTTGTGTCTCCTTGTGAGTTACCACATCTCATCCGTAGGTGCAAACAGATTCAAAAATAAAGTTGTGTATCGTGTGTTTCGTTTTTCTTGATATTCTATCGCTCGAAAGAAGAGAGTTTGGTTCTCTAAAGAATATTTTTTCCGGTCCGATTTTGTTGGATATATTCTTATTACTTTTGCTATCTGAGGAAAGATATTTAAATTTGGAGCAGTGTAAGTTATTGTTTTGCCCATACCAATATCCAAATAGCTATGATCGTCGTTTCCGACAGATATTCGGTCTTTTTCATATTTACTATCAATCCAAATTCTTCCAACTCTCAAGCACCCTCAGAATGTAGCTAGCATCATCTCGGTCTTCTGTTATTAAAACGTCATCATCGGCGAAGAGAAGAGAATAGAGCATAGAATCCCCGATTGGTAGACCCATTCCACCACATATTTTTCCATTTTTTCAGAGCCTCATCGGCATATATATTGAAGAGTAGAGGGGCTAGGGAACATCCTCTTGTCTAAATCCCTTGGACACGATAAATTCTTCATAAGTGTTTCCGCCCACTTTATTGCAGCTTTTACTTAAAATGCGTAGCCACAATAAACTTTTTTTTTTGACTGCGTTAATATAGACTTCATCGTTACGATATTTTTTCCATTGCTGGCCATAGCTTGTTCAACGGCCTTCATAGGCCTTTTGCAAGTCAATAAATACTAAATGTACTTCTCGTCGTCGCTTAACTCTTTCTTCGATCAAATTTTTTTGTGTAAAAACTCCATCTGTGCAGGATCTGCCAACTCTAAACCCATTCTGCTCCTCCAACTCGTCAATTCTTTTCTTATTCTCGTTTTATTTTCCTTCCATTCTGAGTTTCAATATTCGCCTATATACAGGGTGTCTCAGGCTGAGCGTGCATTAGAAGTTTCCAGAGAGCTACAATATCTAGAACGGAGATTTTTTGCACATCATTGTTTCACAACGAGATCTATCGATTAAAAATATTTTCAGTATGGCGGCACATCCGGAAATATCGGAAGTTGACAGTTCTTTCTTATTTTAAATGGGTGTCCTCATTTTTTATTACATACTTAAATTCACTGTAAAATTTTATGACTTTTGATATTAAACACTTTATGCCTAACATTAACCGTTTTTGAGAAAAAATATATTTAAAATTTTTGGGGAAAAAATCTGCCTGTCAAAAATATGTGTATAGTCTAAACGCCAAATTTAGTGATTACCACTGTGCCATAAAGAGAAGACACATGGCTATCTATTTCAAAAATTAAATTGTTCGAATATCATATAATAATAGCCGCAGCTGTCATGGAATTGAGCGATTAAAAAATTATCATAAATCATTTTTTTTCAAACGGTAACCCACTTTTTTATTTCACTAATGAAAAGGTTTTCCAATTCCTTACTTTTGGACTATACATATTCTTATACCTACAATAAATCGTTTTTAAGTTATTTAAGATTTAGTTTTAAAGCGTATATTTTTCTTGATTTTAACCAGTAGCCTATGACCTTAAACGTCAAGGGATGTAAAACAATAGATCTAGCCATGTCAGATTGTGATACTTTGTTCAAAAAGTAGTATGTTATCGATCATCATTTCCAAGCCAACTGTGCGCTGTTTTTTTTTCCATAGCCATGCATTTCGGTGCCGGATAGCCCTGACAACTGTGGCCATTAAACCAAAATACTACTACATCTATATCTCTGACTACTACTAACCAACAATTTGTTTTGTTTACTAACTCTAATAATTCGAATTCTGACCTGCAAATGAGCTAGACCGTTATTCAGAACCTACAAACCTTCCTTACATGTTTGCTTGCTTATTCATTTATATCCTGTATATTCTTAATTGTTTTTAATGCGCACCTACGCAATATTTTAATTTTAGCAAAACATTATTTATATTATAACTGTAAAATGTTTATAGATATTTCTCTTTCACATTTTATTATTATTGATTCACTAACAAAATCAAAAAACATTTCAGATAGTTTATGTATAGACACATCAATGTCGTGCCGCACCCAATTCTACAGAATTTGAGCAACATCCTATACACAGAGAAGATCAGAACAGGATTCTCATAAATTTTAGTACGTATATTATTCATATATTTCACATATTTATTAAAAAAGGTTTTAAAATTTGTCATATCTGAGTGTATTATTATTTAGAGCGTACATTTAAAACAAAAAACTAGATATTGTCCACTCTTAAACACACCCTGTATAATTAGTTCTCGTTGAAAAAAATGCGCAACAAAAAATACCAATCGAGGTGTGAGTTTTGAGCGTTTTTTCAGTCGTTGAGAGTTTTTTCAAACAGGTCCATTTATTTATCATTGGATTTATACTGGCTGATACACACTGCATAGAGCAACAACTGCAATTGGTTTAAAACATTGATCCACCAGGGGCTACGATTATCTTCGGGTGCCTTTCGCACCACACCGGTGAAGAGTCTTAATGCCTTATCTGGATATGTTTCCTTGTAACATAGGAGAATTCTCCATACTCTTAATTATGGAATATCTATTAAGTCAAAGCCTTTTTTAATTGACTATGGCAACTTCTTCGACTTACACGACAGTGAAACGTATACTGTTCATCTGAAATATCAACGCCCCATTAATATAAGATACCACCTATTTTCCTCCCAACAAAACATTCCTAATATTCCTGTATCCACTTTTTCCGACACACTGCCCCCTCCATGGAAGGATTCTATTTCAGTTAATATGGAACTTTGTAATTAAAAAAATCTGAAACATCCACCCAGGTAGCATTTGGACGTTATCTAACGTCGGGTATACGTCGCGTTCAATAAACCCGACGTCAGGTACCAACGTCGGTTCGACCGCCTGACGACCCTTATTTGCACCTAAATGGGGAATACAGATTCGGGTCGCCTCGACGTCGGTATCTGACCTAATAGGGAATGTAATTCTACCAATTACCAACGTCATTTTACGTTGGATTTTAGTTACTTAAAATTCGTCGCTAAGCACTTACGTTACGTTTAGTTTCATATTCGCTACCAAAAATATATAAAAACCTAACCAAACTACCTAATTACAAATGGATTCATAATCACTCCTCGAATATAACTATAAGTGCCTATCTAATTTCATATAATAATAATTCTGAATCATTAATCCAGACATCAGTTTTGTCAACGGAAGTCACTTTCTTGATATATCTGGTTAAAATACTCCGAAAAACAACGAGCGCCTTCAAAATTAGGTAGATTTATGAAATAAAAATATCTATAAAAAAGTAGCTCACAATAGCTATTTATGTAACTAGTACCTAAAATGATGTTTTTTAGGACGAATCATTACTGTTTGCGGACGAGGCGTTAGCCGAGTCCGAAATAGTAGATGAGTCCTAAAAAACATAATTTAGGTACGTGTTACATACACTATTTTTTGTCATACGCTTTTTACAGTTTTTTAGAACGCATATTTGCAAATTTTCCATATTTGAAATTATAATGTTTGAAAAAGTTGGCTTATAAATTCATATCTTAGTAACGAGTTTGTTTATTTCATCGCATTTTGACATGTCATTCGAAATTTGTCACAAAATCACACAAATTCATCAACAATTTTAAAATGTTCCAAAATCCCGAACATATTGCTAATAAGGCCAAAGAAATCGTGTTGGATTTACTTCCTGTGAAGTCTCGTGCCATTTACCAGAAAGAATATGATGTTTTTAATGAATGGAAAGACAAAAATGGCGTATTCGTTGTAAATGAAGATGTATTGCTAAATTATTTCCACGAAAAAGTAAGTACCTAGGTACCTATTTAAAAGAGGCTTTTAAATTAAAATATTCTTAAATTACAGTCACAAACATTCAAACCATCGTCAATTTGGTCGAAATATTCCATGCTGAGAGCAGTGTTAAGTGTTAAAGAAGATATTTATATTGACAAATTTCCAAAACTTATTGCTTTTTGAAGAGGAATTCGGTTGGTTACGAGCCTAAAAAGTCTAAGGTTTTTGTCCATAAAGAGATCGGTGATTTTTGGCCACGGCTAGTGATGAAACTTATTTACTTACTAAGGTAAGTTTGCGATAATGATTTTTAAAATATATAGATGGTTTCTTATTCCATTGTATTTGATTTTTAGGTAGCTCTTGTCATTGGCCTTTGTGGAGCATGTAGAAGAAGAGAAGAATTGTACTCTCACGAGTGCAAGACATCATAGAAAAAGACAACAGCTGCCTTTTAGTTACCCTTGCGGATACAAAAACTAATATCAAAAGAGTGTTTCCGGTGGTGAACGAAGGGAACGTTGTCAATCCAGTTGAGTTGTATAGAAAATATGCTTGTCTTAGGCCAAAAAATGTACCACATGATTATGTCTTCATCTCTTATCGTAAAGGAAAATGCACCGTGCAACGAGTCGGCATTCATTCATTTGGGAAGATGCCATCGATTGTAGCAGCATTTTTAAAGTTGTCGAACCCAAACGAATATACAGGTCATTGTTTCCGACGTAGTTCTGCTACTCTTGCTGCAGATGCAGATGTGGATTTTACATCGCTGAAACGCCTAGGAGGTTGGAGGTAAAAATTTTAATATTTTCCGATCTTGTTCTAAACAACAATAATTATTTAGGTCGTCCACAGTGGCCGAAGGTTACATAGAAGAATCTATTGAGAAAAAGAAGAAAGTTTGCAAACTGCTAATGGGGGAAAAGAAAATCGCGACCACTTCCACGGATGTATTACCAAGTACATCATCGTTCGCATTTACTCCACCTCATCAGAAAGTAAATTTACCTGCCAATGGAGGAGTCGTTTCGATTGCAGATGCAAGTTTTCAAAATGCACAAAATTGTTCATTTCATTTTTATTTTTCCAAATAACTTAGCTTTTGATATTGTTAGTATTTAATAATTTAAAAATCAAATACAATGGAATAAGAAACCATCTATATATTTTAAAATCATTATCGCAAACTTACCTTAGTAAATAAATAAGTTTCATCACTAGCCGTGGCCAAAAATCACCGATCTCTTTTATGGACAAAACCTTAGACTTTTTAGGCTCGTAACCAATTCCTCTTCAAAAAAGCAATAAGTTTTGGAAATTTGTCAATATAAATATCTTCTTTAACACTTAACACTGCTCTCAGCATGGAATATTTCGACCAAATTGACGATGGTTTGAATGTTTGTGACTGTAATTTAAGAATATTTTAATTTAAAAGCCTCTTTTTAAATAGGTACCTAGGTACTTACTTTAAACAAATAACTTAGCTTTTGATATTGTTAGTATTTAATAATTTAATTATAAATATATGTATAATTTTATGTGATTTTGTGACAAATTTCGAATGACAAAATAAAACAACCAAATAACGAATTTAGACATTTTAGTCCATAAAGGTTGCCATGACGACCTTTACGGCCTAGGCCGAAAAAGAAACATTTTACGGACTGAAATGAGTCCGTAAAATAGCTGTTTTTGGGAGCGTATGACAAAAAATATTTTTTTTATTTTCTAGCTGGTTTAATCATAAAACTGTACTGTGGTTCCCCCCAAACTCAACCTTATCAATATTATTCTACTAGAAATCGAAATGTGAATATAAATTTTAAAAACAAAAAACGATTTTAAAATGGCTGACAATCACATACTTGTTAAGAATGGCGGATTTCTGTGTCCGACTTAATATGAACTACCAATATACCAATTCCAACCGGATCTCCAACGTTAGTCGTCTCACACCGAAGTCATCAAACCGGACGACCGGCAATCGTGTATTATGACGTATATAATTCCAACGTACGCCATGTAACCTCACTTTGCGTATCAGTGATTTGTGGATTTGTGCAACTATATTTTAGTTTTTGTTTTCTCCTTAAAAAAATGGGCAGTAGGCAGCCACTTTTTTAAGCCTAACCTCACATGTGGGAGGAGGATGGGGTCTGCTGGTTTTCTAAGCTAAAAAATGAAATTAAGAAGCACCTCTTCCGGATAAAAAGCATTTATGGGTGGAGGCAAGACATCACTACTACTATTATTATTTTGCAAAAGCCTCGACCTCTTTCTGTAAAATGTAGATTGGAATGTCTAAATGCCTTTTTAGAGAAAAGGAATGTCTAAATGCCTTTTTAGTGTTTTTTAGGCATAATAAAAAAATTAAGTTTGTTTACAAAAACTTGTTATTAGGTTATGTTCATGATGTTCATTAGGTCGCAAATGCTACTTAATGGGTTGTATTTACGGACGTAAATAGAGATACGTAAATTAGGTTATAAATATGAACATCAAATACACCAAATATAATTACTTTAGGGATTATCATTGAGACGTATCCTATTCGGACAACGGGTAGACGTCGGGCTAGTTCAAGTATATGTACGTTGTGCAAGCCAACGTGGGAACGACGTTGGAAAATTAATAAAAATGATACGTTGTTATTTTGTACATCAACAGATCGTTGGATTTACCGACTCGGATCCAACGACGTCGCTTTTATTAGGAAAGCGACGTCACCGGTCGTATCACCAGCACCCGACCTAAATTTGCACAAAGTCTGACGTCGCTTCAGGTCAGATTTAGTTCGAAGTCAGATAGATGCTACTTGGGCAGATATCTTTACAAAACTAGTCTAATACAAATTTTAGACGAAAAATATCGTGACTATATTTGTTTTCACACAGATGGCTGGAAATCTGACCAAGGTGTTGGCTGTGCTTTTTACAGGCCGGTTGCTATTAAAAAAAATCAGATTACCTGATTTCTCTGGCATTTTAACAGGCGAACTCACAGCTATTTATCAGGCTCTTATCCAAATTCGGAGCTTGCCACCGATCACCCATTAAAGCATTAATACTATCTGATTCACTTAGTTCCCTCAACAGTATTGCTTCTTTAAACTCCAAAACCTCTCTAACCTGCAGCATTCGACGTCTAGTATATAAACTTACTGAAAGAAAGTACAATGTTAACTTTATGTGGATTCCTGGACACTTTGACATTGCTGGTAACGACCGAGCAGACAAACTGGCTAACGAGGCAACGCTCTTACAGAATATTGAAGGAACTCCATCCGTTGTTGATTTTAGAAATTTCCACACAAAGTGTTCTTCAGTATACTTCAAAATGAATGGAAATTCCTCGAGGGTACTAATACACTTAGATCACATATGCCACTTCTTCATCTGTATCAAAATATATATTCTCTTGGACGCGGATCTTTCTGTAAAGTTGTTAGAACCCTCACAGGACATTCATATCTTACCAAATCATGTATTATCATCAGAAATGAACCCCCTCCGAAATGCACCTTATGCAATAACTTAATGTCAATGAGACACATTCTTTTTGAATGCTTACCTGTTGCCTCCCATAGGTCTAGACTCTTTAATGCTGTTATAGTCTATAAAATGAATAACTTTGAATTTTGACCGTTATTTTTTACCAACATGGCAAATATAAAATCCCTCTATCAAAAAAGTTACTGATATTCTTTAAGTATTCTTTAAATTGAGTGCCTGAACGAATCAGATAGGTAACTCTTTTTACTTACGTGAAATAGAAAAGGAAAATAATAAAACAAGTGACAGTTCTTCCTCTTCTTGCAAAAATCAACACGAAATGGCATAATTGTCAAAAGTAAAATGTCATCAGCTTTTGACATTTCTAAATATCAGACCAATTCCGTCTGTAATAGAACAGCCTCGGAGCGAGATTTATGACGTCACGCTAATTAGATACGGATTAATAAATATGTTGTAGAATACATGGAAAACATAATTATTCCTCGTATTTTTGGTTTGTATTTTAAAAATGATATAGTTTACATGAAATATACATAATATACAGTTAATAAATATAATATATACCTATTTATAGTAATAAATACTTTGGCAAATAAACTATGAACCATACAAATGCAGCAAATGTTTTACAATATACATATAATGAATAGGTACATAAGATAATGTGTAAAATGTAAAATATATTTTAAATTTTGGGGCTTGAAAATCGATCTAATTTAACAAAAAACATTCAATATATACTAATAGTGATGTATTATTATTTGCATTCACAAAATTTATATGTACATATATTTTGCAAGTATCATTAAAAATTATATTTGCAAATAATACAATATCATAGAAAAAAGGCGTCAGGGATAGCTATGAAATAAAGATCGCTGTAATTTTATATGTATAATGGTTTAAAAAAAACGTTTCGGCTAACATTATAGCCTTCATCAGTGTTGTGTCATATAAAAATATAGTGTCGAATATAATCCAAAAATTGCATATAAAATATTCACACCAAAGCAAACCACATAATGTTTACTGCAATTAATAAACTAATATAAACTTGTCAAAAGATGACCACATATTTTTTTAAAATTATTATTCTTAACACTAAAACTATCTACATTGACTATGGAGTACGATTTCAGCCATAGTCAAATATAAGGAATAATTATGTTAGCGTGACGTCATAAATCTCGCTCCGAGGCTGTTCTATTAGAGACGGCATTGCGTCAGCATGGTCGCAAGTTGCTAACCTAATAAAATTAACACTAGAAAAGCCCATGGGAACTGTCAATTTCAAAGTTATTCGTTTCACAGACTATACCTATGAGAATATTTTCACGCCTTTTAACATTTCGAAGATTAATAAAGTTATGGAATTCTTAGACAGCATCAACATAACGAAAAATTGCTGCTTTAATTTATAATAATTTAAAATAACCTCATATTAACTAAAGCTTTTTATTGAGCGCTAAAAACCCTCGCTGTTGACGCGCTCTATAAACCAATACCTCTCTCTCTCTCTCTCTCTCTCTCTCAAAACATTGAAGAAAAAATCAAATACAGGCGTATCAAAAATTCAACAATTTATGCTATTTTTATTAAAAACGTGTTATTTTTATATTGCATTTAAATTCCTAAAATTACCTTTTAATGTAAAGAATTTATAGAGAACAGTTCAATGATTTCAATCGTAATAGAAATATATGAAATGCGAGAGTAGATACAGTAGAAAGCTCAAGGTAGAAGCACCAAAATAAAAACAATAGCTTCAATGAAACTACAACGCTAAGCACAGACAATGGACCAAATAACGGATTGTATTTTTTTCGAAATACAGGCGCCCCACTGACTGGCGGAATCACGACAAAAAAATCATAGTCAATTCATTTTTTTCTCTCCTTTTGTCAAGGACTAAAACAATTTTATTTGTAGTTAAACAACGATTTCGTGTTGTTACGAATCAGCGAGGTTACTTTTGTTCATCTTCATCTATTAATGTATTGCTTTACAAAAACGTAGTTGTCAAGTTTAGGTCGAGAGTATGGAGCTGTATTGAAAGCTACAGAAATATAAATCTATTTCATTATAATTTAAAAGCAATAAATGTTGTAAAATAATAGTTTTTTAGTTCTAAGTATATAAAATATATATTACTTAAAAAATCCTGGAGAAAACGACGTTTTTGCAGTAGTAGGTATGTGCCATGTGTATTAGAAATAGGTAGTAAAAAAACACTATTGCTATTTTTTAGATGCAAGAAAATTTTGTCATATGTTTATTATCGGCGATTCTTTTGAAAATAGAAACAATTTACAGCAAGGTAAGATAATTTTTAACTATAGCCAACATTAATTATCTGCAGTATGTGTGACTGTATGTATGTGTATGAGGGGGGCAAAAAGAATCAAAGTCTCTTTTTGCTTCTTTTTGATTTATAAACCAGGTCTCTTTGGGAATAATGAATGGATGCCTTTTTTAAATAGTATATTTATATATTATGTTGGTATTTTTACATTGTTAGTTTTAGTTTATTTTTTTTATTTATTACTGTAAGTCCTGCTTATACCTTACTAATTTATGTTAAAACTACATATAATTAAGTAATTGATACTGAAACAATATAATTCTCCATTTTTTATATTTATAAGACATCATTTATGAGACAACGCGACTAATCTCATATTTCAAATCAGTGGCGGATACAGAGGAGAGGCCTCCGCCCCCCCCTAAAATCTATAAATTGGGTTAAATATTAGGCTTTTGGATTAAAAATGGCGCACTAAAAGGCATATTCTACATAACTTTTATTTGAAAAAATTTATTTTAGGGGAAGGGGGGCTAAAATAAATTTCTGTATCCGCCCCTGTTTCAAATAAATATGTTTGAATAAATTTTTATTTTGTTTTATTTATGATAAGAAAGAATACAAAATACATTTAAACTGAAAGAGGATCCGCCATTGAATAACCGGAAACGGAAATAAAAATGAAGCCATGATGTCAACCTGTCAGTTGGATAATTAGTTCTCCAGACGACAACGAAGGCTTTTGGTGGCGTATCGTGTTTCCACGATTTAACAGAGAGTTGACACTTCTTTCTAGTTATTTATTTTATGGCTATCACTACGCTTCAACCGCCTATTTTTATCTCAGGATTGTGAATCCCAAATACTCATTTAAGGCTGAGTCAACCTTCGTACCCAAACTATTTTTATTTTATTAAAAAGTCGGCTGATGAACTATCGGCTGCAGGATTCGAACCCACAACCTTTATACACCCTCTAAACTATTCGGAAAACACTTCGAAGCAGGTGAAGAAGGTCGCGTTTCGGCTTATCTCGGATTGTCTTAGCCTATTTCGGTTTATATTTCTTACTTTTATTTCTTAAAAGCCCCTTGAAACTACTCGTGAAAATGTGGAGAAGGGCGTGGGGGTATTTTTTTTAACGTTTCCTTTTGTCTCGGTCAATTTCGTTTTGTGTCAAGCTATTTCCACAACGTGTTGGTATCTATACCCGAGACAAAGGACTTTTTTTCATAAATCTGAGTGAAATAAGTAAACCGAGACGTTTCTAAAATATCTGTTGCTACGATGATATTTCGTTGATTATATTTTGTTTTATGTTGATATACAGCGTGGTCCGAACTGTATTTCGGAAATTTTGGCAGCATATTCTGAAATAAAAATAAGTAAAAAAGTTCGTATAAATGTATGTCCTAAAGTGTTTAGTTTCGAAGATACAGGGTGTAGAAGTATCATTTTTATTTCGATTTTTTCTAAATAATTTCTGAAGTAACGGCAATATTTGGATGAATATTGGTGCCTGGAAGTTTTTTTGATATGAGAAATTTGATTTTGATATCAATATGACTCCTCTTTGTAGGGGGCGCCACCTACATATGTTTTAACTGTTTTGAAGAGTAATAACTTTTCGTCCGTACCTGTATAATTAGGTATATTATTGGTCAAAAAATATTAACTAAATTCTGCATTTTTCAATTAATAGTTTAATTTAAATAAATATCCAAAACATGATGTACTTAACTTTATAAAAACTTATCTCGAAATTTATATTTTTTATATATTAACTATTTCAATTAACCATGATCGTCGATACCTAAACGTCCCTAGCCGCAACCCTCTAAACCAGGGTTACGACACTAATACAAATGGATCATTCGCTATTTTATATTATAAATCTAATACAAATGGATCATTCGCTATTTTATATTATAAATCAACAGTTTATCTATAATCACAAGCGCATTCGACTCCAAAAATTATTATTATACCGGGTGCGTCTCAAAAGTGACTCACTCCTATAACTTTTTTATTTTTCCAGTTGAAAAACCGAGATTTGGTAAGTTAGTATATGACATAAATTAGTATCTTTTCTCGTTTTTTATGCAATTCCAATTGTCATCTACGTACACCAGGAGCGGATCCAAGATTAGGAAAAAGGGCGGGGGGGCTAGACACAAAGTTTTACTCAAAGTACATACTTCAAAGTCGTTTGTGACCAAACAAATTAATAATATCTTATTACTTTTCTGAACCCAAAGGATGGATTCGTAGGCTCAAGCCCCTCTATGCGCCACAGACGTACACTTATACCGTGTCATATTGCAATATTTCAAATATTTTTAGGGGTAGTATATTTTGACCTGGAGGAACCTGGAAGGGACAAAAATGTAGTAAATACAGAGGGACCATTTTATGAATATATTGTCAGTGGAGTTGGAAAACATTTATACTAAAGTTTATGTAGAGGAAAACATAGAAACCCCATATCTCATTCAAATCGGAATAACGGTTCTTAAAATATCTGAAAGAATGTGTTTAATTTTTTAAAGTTTGATGCCCTCCAGCGGACAAACGAAGCACTTTTATACAGGGTGTTTCAAAACAAGTGCGAAAAACTTCAGGGGGTGATTCCTTGTTCAAAATAAAGGGTAGTTTGCTTCATAAACGTTGGGTCAAAAGTCAACCATTAGGGAGATATTGCGGTACAAAGATGGCGGAAAAATAATGTTTTTATTTTTTATCTTGAAAACGAAAAGAGATAGACTAATAAAATTTTATGGAAGCATTACTGTTATGAAAACACACTTTCTGGTAATTTTTTCACTTTTTTAAAATGAGTGGAAGGGGTTGAAATAAACTACCCCTATCATTCTTGTTAACGAAATTTAAAGAAAAATCTAATGAAATACATGCAAAAAATTAATTTGGATAGTTTAGTTTGTTTAGAAACTTTTTTATCTCTTGTATTTTTTTGATAAAACTCACCGATTTGAAATTAAAAAATAAAATGTAATGCATTACATGTCAGGACAAAAAACATTTTCTGATAAAGAATCTAGTGGGCTGCTGTAATTTTTTTAGGAAAAAATCTAGTCGGCCGCTGTTACTTTTTAGGATGTTCCTAATATTATTTTATTTGACATTACTCTACTGCAATACGTTATTATCTAGATGATTCCAATCGATGAGTTTTATCAAAAAAAACACACGAGGTAAAAAAGTTTCTAAACAAACTAAACTATCCAAATTAAAGCATTTTCATGTGTTTGATAAGATTTTTTTCTTTAAATTTCGTTAACAAGAATGATAGGGGTAGTTTATTTCAACCCCTTCCACTCATTTTAAAAAAGTAAAAAAATTACCTGAAAGTGTGTTTTCATAACAGTAATGCTTCCATAAAATTTCATTAGTCTATCTCTTTTCGTTTTCAAGATAAAAAATAAAAACATTATTTTTCCGCCATCTTTGTACCGCGATATCTCCCTAATGGTTGACTTTTGACCCAACGTTTATAAAGCAAACTACCCTTTATTTTGAACAAGGAATCACCCCCTAAAGTTTTTCGCATTTGTTTTGAAACACCCTGTATAGGGGCAATTTGGGTCCAATTAACTTATTTTGATTCCAAATATACGTAACAGTTCTATGTCCACGAAATATTGGGACACCCTGTATACTAAATTTCCACTTCGAATAGCACTAAAAGCACAGAAAATGTATTCAAAAAAAGTCATATTCCGTAAGCTATTCGGTCCACTCAGACAGTAATTTTTTTAATCGTATGGTAAATGCTTCCTTCTCATCACCGATATTGGAATTTGGTTATCTTTATTAATCCATCAACACAAAAAACTAGTAACTTGAGGGCTTCATCACCAGAATTCCACGCGGAGGATCAACCTGATATACCAGAAAATCACTTCGGTACGACTAGTTTAACATTCTATAAGGCACTTGCGTTATCTCGCTTAATAATACGGATCGTTAAGGCCAGCCATCGACGATTTTCTGCCGCGCGCCGGGAAATGGTTTTACATTAGATTCGTTTTTGATAAAGTTCCGTTCGGCATTTCCCGCATTGTTGGATAATTTTAGTCACTCTTTTTAAGAGATTCCGAGATACCGTAAATTATATTCCGGGCAGCTACATTCCGAATCAAGCATTCCTAATAGCCTTATCTTGTATGGTAAATAAAATTAATTATTTAAATAGTTATCTAGCCATTTATCGAAGACGTTATTATTCCTATATTTTACAATTGGACACTTTTATTTCTAAAATATTTTAATATATCTTTCCTCAGACAATTCCGAAATATACCTATAGTGATTTTCATTTAATAAAAAATTATGTGTAGACTATGTGCGCATCATTGAAGTGAACATTCTTCTTACTTTCGTCTGTCCGTCTGAGGACTCCATTCGGGTACCAATATCCACGTGCCGACTTTGGTTCCAATCGATCCATAATTAAGAAAAATCATGATGATTTCGATCATTTAGAGGCATCGGTTCGAAACGTCGAGGACGCCATCCTGTAGCCCATCCCCAATTATGCCGAAATCGTCCCACATTTTTCTTTAATATCGAATCGTTAATCCCATCCTGATGATGATGTAAACGAAACGCCGTGTCCAACTTTGCAGGGTTGGACCGTGTGCACCGTCACTCAAATTGCCGACCCTTTAAATTTGGTCGCGATCTGACGATATCAACTTTTGACGTTTCTTACGTCAAAACGTTTGTAGAATGTAGAATGAGTAAAAGGGGGGTTAATCACTGCGACTTTAAAGCTCTATTGCAAAGAATATACCTAGCTAGAAAAAGAATGGACTCTGCCATACTGAAAAATGGTCCTACAGAAGTGGGGCCATCTATTGAGTAGGGCTTGTTTTAAATGGATCGAAGCGCGGGCTTTTTAAAATAAACGTATTTATTGAATTTTACTCTAAAATAATTAAATTTGATTATTAAATCTTATTTTTTACACAAATTCAACAATACTAATAACAAGTATCGTTGTGATGTGTAAAAAATAAGATTTAACAGTATAATTTATACAATTATTAAATAAAATTAAAGCCAAACACGTGAAATATTATTTATTATTTAAAATTTTTATTTATAAGTCAAATATTTAAACATCGTTTATTATTATAAAACAAAACCAACGTAATAAGCCCAAAGTTTTGTAAATGGAGTAAATATAAATAGGTACTTAAATGATGGCAAAAATAAAAAACTTACATTATATTTTTAGGGCCACAAACAAAAGGAATTGTCTAATTAAAACACATATAACAAATTATAGTTTGAAAAACATTTTGATAATAATTTCTTTGATAATATTATGATTGGCGCTATGACAACGACAATATTTTTTGAGAATTTGACAATAATATGACAATGGCCGTTGGAAACTATGGAAACTACAAAAAAATTCTGATTTAACGCCATCTGGCAATAACTAGTAGCAACTTCTTAACCTAAAAATTAACAGCACTACCACCTAGTGGCTAGGACTGGAACTATTTTATTTAAGATTTCCGTGGAAACGGTGAAACCGCTTTTGCTATTTCACTTTCCCGCCCCTGCTCTATTGTGCCCCCCTTCCTTGAGTCATCACACAGTCTATAACCCATTATACCCCTGTTGTAGAGGGAACCGTGTACTAACAATTTTCGACCGTGCATAGGCGAATATCTTAGCTCGCAACAGGGCAAACAAAAACAATAAATAGAATAATTTATAAAAATTCTAATATATATAATTTCTAAAGATATTGGCACAAAACCTTCATCTTTAGCGTCGAGTCCGCAACAAGGGCCTTCGTACCTGCGGGTGGGGACCCGTTAAACTAACAGAAAGCTCTTCAGTTTTGAACGACATAAATCTGGCATGTTTTGAATATATTAAACTATAAACCTAGGTATGAGAACAGTTTCTATATTATTATTATTTCTCTTTTATTAAGATCGGGATTTTCTCTGTCGTGCTCTTTTACTCGTGAATTCCAGGCAGAGTACGGCACTCCTTTCATTTTTTTTAATAAAATAAATAGGGCTATTTACAAATTTAGCGTTTTATTTACATAATAAATATAGCTTCTGTCGAGGCGCATTCGAGGTAATCACAATAAAATATATTTTAACACAACGTAGGTTCCTTTCTTTCATTTAAATTGATTGTTATACAGTTGGCCAAAATATTACCTCTTCAACTTTGTTGACGAATTTGGGTTGTTACACTACATGCTTCTATTGAATTATTATTTTTCTACATGGTAATTGTATTGGATACACACGTTTTGTATTATTGCATCTGTCACAACCCTCCCACCAACCTTGAGACGTCCAAACTAATTCGTTCGTACCGCACCCGTTCTTTCGCACAAAAACTTGTCTAATTAGATCTAACCTAAATTTGGTCCGTCGCGTAGATTTACTCAATGTAACACAATGTAAAATAGGGCGTATTTTAGCTGGTTAGACGCGGGATGGGTTCCACAGCGTAAACACCGTGCCATTGTGTGATGCTTCGTTTTTTCTTGTATTGTTCGTCACGCTAATAGAACTTATTCAGTGCGATTTAAGATTGTGATGTAAGGCACTAAAAATGATACAACGATGGAATAATAAAGACCTATCATAAAGTGGGTCTCGTTATCTATAATCATAGTAAATATTAAAGTATATAAAATATATCTAAGTATCATAAGCTGACAAGTAGACCTGTAAATTTTATTAATGAGCATTTATACTCTATAAATTTATAAAGCAATGGCTCCAGATGTATTTGTAACGAAGACATAAACATATAATATAACGAGAACATATTATTATGGGACTGCATCCTTAAAGCTTATTGTGCTAAAAATCTATGCCACACAAGTCAAGAGTAAATATCAATGACTAAAGTTTTAGTTAGTTTATAAATATTTGGGAAAACTTATCTGTAGAATGTAAAATGAATGGGAGGGGGGTTAATCACCGACTATCTTAAAGATCTATTGTGTCTGATGCTTCCCTTGAGTTATAGCTCATCATACATGGGGATTTTCCTGTTGTAAGGACGACGGGAAGTACCCTGTTTTCCATCCTCCTCTGACAACAGATGTTCTTCCTCCGAGGAGTAGAAATCTACCTCCTACGAGAGTATACATCTTTGACAATCGAGGAGCTTATCTCCGCCTGAGGTACCCATGAGGTAAATGTTGGAGGATCTGTCTCCATTTTCTCCACCTTTTTAACTTGGTCTCTTCTTAGACCTGATACCGGTGTTGTCTATTGCGTCCTTGGAATTGAGGTCAATTCCTATTGTGAGAACCTAACCATGGCCCTCTTGATATCCTTACATTGGAGTGCTGATAATGTTGGTGATACGTCCCTGCTTGCCACCCGGTGTTTTTCTCTCCACTAGCTTTTTCTCTCCTTGTCGGAGCAGATGTGAGAGGTATGCAGACCAGCTCTCTCTCTTGCCCTTTGGTGGAGATGAGACAGGCTGTTTCTCAGTTTCTTTACTCTCCCTTTTTCGAGAAGCATTTTTGCTTTTGCTTCCTCTGGAGCAAATCCTTTATGGAGCAGTCAGAGGTAGCTCTGTACTCCTGCCTGGTTGACCCAAGTCGGGTACAGGAAGCGGTAGCTAATGTAGAATTGCCACGACACTACAGCCTGGGACAAGACTGTCAGATGCTCCTTAGACCCAGCTCCAAAGTGCCAGAGGGGATTCCCCCTAGCACCTGACTAGGAGCTTCCCCGCCAACGAGAAAGTCTCGCATCTTCTAGAGGACGAAAACCTTTTTTTAGTTACTAATATTTCCAGGTAGAGGGAGAGACAATGAAAAGGACTGCGGCATTTAGAGTCCATTTGAAACCGTGTAGTAACATTGTAGGTAAGTAGAAAATAACACATCTAACCAAGTTTACATCTAAAATAATCCTTTTTGTCTCTTGAAATTATATTTGTCTTCATAAAATTATCACTATTATCGAAAAGTGATTAAAATATGATAAGCTTCCCCCGAAAATGGTGGATATTGAAAGAAAACGGGATTAATATTTAGATTCAGTACGTCGTTTTACATAAAAGTCGGCAAGAATGCCAGGCCCAATTTTCATGCAGACCAGTATAATTAGAAAAGAATGTTACAATGCCTACCAGTGCTATGTTGAACAATCTCGTCATTTAGTTGGTTTACTACACCGGTATTGCAGTGTTCCTTTCAGCTGTATTTAGTGAAAAGGTTGCAGTTGGAATTTCATTAGACGATATTTCCCTATTCAGCATTTCTTGTAATTTCTGTAACGCTTTTGCAACTCAGTCATCAGCGTATTGAAGTTCTGTGATTAATTTTACACGTGTTTTAGCCCTGCTCCTGCTTTATTTTACTGTAGTTGACGAAAGGAGAATATGGAATCAACGGTACCGCGGTTGGTGCGAAAACTCGTTTGCGATTTTAAAAGGATTTTTTCTATGTGCGGGAGCAGGCGATTTGACATAATGTGTGCAAAAACTTTTCCTTCGATAGACAGTAGTAAAACTCTTCTATACTTTCCGCAATCTCGTGCAAATTAACAACCTTACTCGATATGGGACAATTTGCCGACAGCAGATGTTTTTATCATAGTCCATTTATTTTAAAGCATTGTGGATAGAAACATAATCATAATATAATGATAACGAATGCTATAATGCAGGCTTCAGTCAAAATACATATTTAAAGTTGGATTACGTTTTATTTTCATTGATACACTAGGCACTAAATATTGACATGTTATGTATATACTTTGCAAATACTTGTTAATTGTGGAATTATTTTCTTTTTATAGTTTATGGCTTATATAGTACTCGATAAAATTACCTGAAAATTCTTCATATCGTTTTTACCAGTCTTTTCCTGAGGATTTTATTGGCACTCAAACGTTTATGGCTCCGTTTAATGAGCATTTTAAAATTTTTATAAATATAATAGCGTAGAAACACAAAATACGTACGATATGCCGCAGAACGTTATGACGGTATATCTCTGTATAGGTATGGACATTGTACCAAGTTTATCCGTTTTATATGTGAATAATAAAATATCCAAGACTATTTACGCTGCAATACGTATTGCTATAAAACATAATATAACCCTTAATTGATTTTTTACTGTCTTTAATAACCTATAAACATATTCATCGTCATCAAACTAAAATCGCTGTAAAACCTAAGTTTCTCACAAAGAGTATTCCACATAAGTGGATAGGGCTACACGGTGTAGAGTCGTTAATACACACCGTCAGGAATTCAGAAGTATTGGTAAATGTTCTCGCAAACATCCATTAGTGGGTATGAATTATAAGAAGGGCAGAACCATTTTTATGTAATCTAGATCTAGACTTTTAGTCATGACACTTATATGACAACTCAAACTAAATAAATCACTGAATAAAGATTTCTTTACATAATAGTATAAGGAATATAATTTGATCGAAAAAAACGGCGTTAGAAATGAGGATCGCTGTCGTTTTATATGTAAAACTAGCGTGCACCAGCGACTTCGTTCGCGTTTAAGTGAGGATGCAGTCTTTTTCAAATTTGTCAAGCTTTCGAGAATTTTATTCCCATCATCAGGACAGTTTCTAAAATGTATAAATAAAAAAGGCATTAACATTTTAAAATTGTATAACAGAAAAAAACAACTTACGACTGAGTCAATTAGCAAAAAAAAGAGCCTCGATATTCCAGTGCCGGTCAGCAGATGTTCTATGATGTCTTTTTCCTCTCCGCATTCTGTGTAGTAGTCGTAGTAGTCGTCGTTGAAAATTTTCCATCTCACGAGGTTTATCCCCGTGGGGCAGTTTCCAGTGATGAGACCTACAATTATGCGTACTAGGTTCATTTTGTACTTGTAGTAGTTGGTAGTTGTACTTTTTACTATCTACCACTGGCCACAGTCTTTGAGCTGTAGCGCAGTCCTCACGGTGTTGCCCACGTCTCTTGCTGCTTTCGCTTTGATGGTAGTTTCTATAGCTTCCTTCAGTGCATTGATCACCACAAGTGGTGGGTCATCTGCCACGACCTCTCCCCTAGCTCCCTCTTTGGCGAGTCTGTTCGCTTCTTGGTTGTCCACAATATTGCTGTGGCCTGGCACCCAGAGTGGTCCCGCCTTGACACGACAGTTTTAGATCTCACTGATTGCATAGTGTTGCTTCTTAAAGCGCCCAAGCCGTCAGAGTATATCACAATATCTCCTATTGGTCTATTAGCGATTTTCCCTGTACCCTGGTACACATTGAATAATATGAATTAATAATGCATATCGAGCTAAAAACTGTATTACTGAAATATTATATTAAAAAGCACAAATATAAATTTCGAATGTAATTAAAAATAAATCCTTTTTTTGTGGTGTGTTATAAACTAATCTAACTAGTAACTAATTCGACATTTTGAAAAAAAAAACATTAGAAATGTTAATTAATATAATCAAAATATTAAGATGTTATGTAAAGCCACTTTTAAATTTTGAATAAAGTACTAACATTTTTGGTAACTCATTCCGAAGATGAGAGAACGTGACAATAGAGGTAAGAAGGATGTTATAAAATAAGGCGCCTAAAGCGGCATCTCGACTGAACCCGGACCGCGCAGAGGTTAATCGCTTCTAAAAGCAACTTAAATCATGCAACCAGTCGAGATGTCCGTCTGAAAACCAAACACTCCATTCCACAACGGTAATTTATTAAAATAAACTTTATATAATGGGCAACATTTGCAAGGAATTATGGAAAGAACAAAAACGTGCACTTGTTAACACAGTCTTATCATATAATCAGATAATTATAATGATTTCAGCGAATCGACGACTATCGGTACGACTAGAACGTAAACAACGAAGTCACCAATATTTTCCCTTTTTGGATTACCCTCTATTAAGACTTAAGTCTAGTTTTAATAAAAATATATATTTAAAAACAAAGCTGATTAGTTCTATTAATCTAACAGTTAAAGGCGGGTTCCCATTAATCAGTCTCAGTGAAGCAGACTGACTGATTCAGTGTTGCTGAACCAATAATGAACGCAAGAACACATTTTTAGCAAACATGATCAGTATGCAGGTTGTCCCTGGCTAAGCGTGCATTAGATATTTCTAGAGAACTACAATATCTAGATCGGAGATTTTTTGCACATTACTGTCTCACAACGAGATCTATCGATTAAAAATATTTTCAATATGGCAGCACTTCCGGAAATACCGGAAGTTTGACAACAACTTTTTTATTTTAAATCCTTGGGTATAAAAGTATGTCTTAAAAATTTTATGAATTTTGATATCAAACACTATACCTATAGTGAAATGCTTTAAGCCCTTATGGGATACAAACCTCGGAATTCATATATTGTGAACGAATTTTCATAAAACTTTTTGCATTGTATTGTTAACAAGATATATTACAAATTTTACCCATTTAAATTCGTTGCTTTCACTTTAATATTTAAATAAACACACATATACAAATGCATACATACAAGATGGCTCATTTTACCACATTTTACCACGTCCATGGGGACGTCAATGTAGACGTCCAGGAACCTTCGTATGAAAACTTCTAAACGAGACGATCGACTTATTGTAAGTTTATCGCTAAGAAACCGCCGTTTGCCAACTTTTCAAATTTATAATGAATTCCACCTAAGAAACGTACATATAATAACTAACGGACTATAAGAAGAAGACTAAATATAAGAATAGCTTTTAAAACGTCCTTCGACGTTGTGCGATGCCTAGTCGCCATTGGTTTCGTTCATCCCAGTCTCTGTCACACAGATCCTTTGAGATCATCGCCTTCTTGACACCCTCCATCCAGTTTGTCCTTGGTCTTCCCCATTTCCTTCACTTTTGTGGAAGCCAGTTTAGTACCTTTCGCGTGATATCTATCCTTCTCACATGTCCATACCACTTCAGTTGAGCAATATCTATTTCCTCTACTATAGTTTTCTGTCTATCCATTTTGTCAATGATTGTCTCGTTTCGTACTCTATCCAGCCTTGATATTAGTGCTGATCTCCTTATCACGTCTATTTCTACCGCCAGTAATTTTCTTTTGTTATTCTCCGTTAACCTCCATGTTTCCGTCCTAATTGCTCTTGATTATTGCATCATAAATCCTGAGTTTTCTGTCTTTACCTATTTCGTTACTCCAGAGTATATTATTCAGACATTTTATTGCATTTCTGGTCTTGACTATTCAAGAAGAAGACTAAATGAAGCAAGTCTTATGTTAAGAAGGCCTACTTCGGGACCAGAACTTACTAGATCTGTTAACTAGGACCAAAAGCAAAGGCATGGTCTTAATATAAAAATTACGAAAAAATGTTAGCGTCTTCTTCAAAAGCGAATATCTCCAATAAAAATAAAGCTAATGACATGAACCAAAAAACAAACTATCGAGAAAGGACGTATCTAGATGATGATTTTTAAATTTCTTGGTGTTTTAACATATTCCACAGGGTGTTTCAAACTTTCACCAAAATATCAACATTTTGTTTTCCCTCGTATAATTAACAGATAAGGAGTTTCATGTTTAATTTAAAAATAGATACTAAAAAGTCAAATAATTTTGCTACATACTGCTTAAAAATTTATCAAAATCGGCCCACTAGAAAAAAATACATCAAACTTTAAAATACATCAAAGTTTTAAGGTGTCCATTTTTCCTGCCGGTGAATGTATTTCAAAAACTATACATTTTAGTCATATACTTTTCTAATAAAATTTGCCTTTATTTTTTACCAGAATCCGAAAATCAATTATTATACAGGGTATTCCATTAGAAAAAACACAACTTTGATGTGTAACTTTTTTTTGGGGACACCCTGTAGGACTCTATATAATTTTAGAAAATGCATTAAATTGACTTACTCTCAAAATGCTCACAAAATTTCACATTAATACAAACTTTTATTCTCCTTGCAGAAACCGCGTCATATATGACGCGCCACCCTGTATAGTTCGATTTCAATCAAAATTTCAGTGATTAGAATATAAGCAGAATAGGTATAGCTTATGCATTAGATTTATTTAATTCAATAAATTTGCTTAGAAAACAAATTCAAAAAAATCAACAAGTTAAGAAGGAAATAAATAAGAATTTACTAAAATTACTAAAATAAAAAATTAAAAGCAACGGAAAAAAATGGGTAAACATTTTAGTATTTTATCTATAAAACCACAAAACAGAAGGTTTCACATTAATACATTCCCAGTAATTGAATTCCGAGGTAAAAGTCTCTGGGCACTACTAACATTAATCGTTTTTGAGAAAAAATCGAGGAAAAAATCTTTAAAATTTGTGGAGGACAAAAAGTGCCTGTCAAAAAAATCGATATAGCCAAAATGATTTATGATAATTTTTTAATCGCTCAATTCCATGACAGCTACGGCCAATATTATATAACATTCGAACAATTTAATTTTCAAAATAGATAGCCACAATGTTTTCTCTTTATGTCATAAATTTATCGTTTACGCTACACAGATTGTCTTGACAGGCAGTCAATTTTTTCCCCGACACAGTTTTTTCCTCGAAATTTTTTTATACAGAGAATTTAAGTATGTAATAAAAAATGTTTAAAATAAGAAAGTTGCTGTCAACTTCCGGTATTTCCGGAAGTGCCGCCATATTGAAAATATTTTTAATCAATAGATCTCGTTGTGAATTAGTAATGCAACAAATCTTCGGTCTAGTTAGTGTTTTAGTTAAATCCTTCATTCCATAATTCTATAGGTATATATTTATTAACAAATTTAAGCATGAATTAAAATAAAGGCCTTTAAAAACTTGGCTGTTTATTCTATCGCCACCGATAGTCGGCGGTTTGAACACTATTGTGTTCAAATAACGATAATATTTTCACGAATTCCCTAGAATAAGAAAATAGCACTTTAAGTTATGTTCCAGCGCCAATTAAACACCAGAATTGCCTATAAATTGTGCTAATAAACATTGTTTCACTTCATATTATACCGGGCACAAGTGCCTGAGACGTTACGCTTCGCTAATAATTTCCTTTGGCTATTTATTACCAAGCAAAATTTACGGGATAATATAGGATTTCTTTTAAATAAGAATTTTATTATGGTAAATTAATTATTAATTAAAAAAAATTATAAGAATTAAAATAAAAGGTTAACTTGAACTTACACTGCCAGAAATTATTTCAAAATTAACTTTAACAATTTCACCAAAACTTTTAAACCCTAAAACCTAAATTTTACATAATTTCTAAAACTTTTTATAACATTTTGTTCGCAGAATTTTGAAGATAACATTTACTAAATTCTATATCATTTAAAAAAATCAGTAGGTACGCACAATAGAAAAAAAATGTGTGTGCAGTGCACTATGTGCGCATATTTGAAGTGAAACTTTTTACTAACAGCTATTAAATTAAAGGATTTGAAGGATATATATTTTTTTATGAATGCTTTTTATAAACTTCAAAAAAAAATTACAGTTAATATAAAACCGTATACCTACTATTCTAGCTTTATAATTTTATGTTTTTTTTTTTATTTTTATGCAAAAACGATAATTTTATCACCCGGCCGGACAGCCCCGGCAGCTGTGTTCATTTAACCAAAATACTACTACATCTATATCTCTGACTAGACACTTCTACTAACCAACAATTTGTTTTAAGTGGTCTGTGGTCTGTTTTTGTTCAAATGTTTTGTTCATTATTCATGTTGGGGTTTTATTTTTAGATAAATGTTAATTGTTAGCCAACCAGTAAACTCATAGAATATGAAATTGTCACTTTAAATTTTACATAACCAAATTGTCACTCTAAATCGCTGTCTTTCTTAGAAATATTTTACTTGTCTTGTCGTTATTCTATTAATTATTCGAATTCTCAGAATGTTGTTAAGAAAAGTTTCACCTTAAAATCAATTTTTAATCAACAACAATTGTTTATCTCCATCATTTACCATCATTTTTTTTGTTCTTCATTTTTAATTTTTTTTTCTATTGCTTTTTTTTAATTTTTATTTTTATTTTTTTCTTAATTTTTTAATATTTATAAAGATTATGTCTCATTTACGTGGAAAACGTTAAAAAAATAAAACTGATTTGGTAGCTTTAATTTTTTTCAGTAATGTTATTTAAAATATTTATAGCACGTCCATGAATTGATCGCTAATAGAGAATTTTGTTTTCCCCCTTACAGCATGCCCCGTAGCTGTAGAACGGATTATCATACTGTACCTATAGAGGCAGTAAAAACAGAGTTGTAAGGTTTTACCTGAAACGCCAGATATTGAAGTAAAAAGAAAAAGAAATATAAAATGATCAGAAAGTTAAGAAAAATTTATAGCTTCACTTTTTTCTCTAATCATTTTTCTCTGATACTCACGTGGTAAGCGAAAAATTCGTCCTGAATTTAAATCCAGTATTTTGGTATCACTAAATTGTATTACTAGTATTAGAGAGCTCAGGCTGAAAAAAATGCAGACCACCGTGGAGGTTGTAAAATGCATTACCACAGGTAACATAGTAAATATCTTATCTGTGATATTACGTTAGCTTAGATGCTTCGTTCAAGTTAAGCATCTACAGCGAAATACAGAAAATAAAACGAATTATTTGCCACCCCACACGCTATTTCTCTCATTACGTATCGGGATTGCGCATGCAAATGATCGTATAAAGCGGAGTATTTGTGGTCAGTTTAAGATTTTTATTTGTTTGTGGTCGAGCAATTAGCGTTACGGGATAAGAAAATTGTTCGATTTGGAACCCACGCTGGTATTTTTAATATGCCCATTATGTAAAACAAATTAAAAAAATGGAGCGGAGAATTTAAAAGCTACGTACCACTTAACTGTAAGATGCGGATAAGCGGATAACATAAACTAGGCAAAATGAGACAGTGCTTCTATCGGCCCGTTTATAATGGCACTGTTAAAACCGAGAAAAATAACCGAAGTGTATGGGGGTCTTTATCGTTACCCCTTTGTTTCAGATCCGTTTGTCAGACTATAAGGTAAGTGTAGCAGTATCCGTCACTTTTTTTATCACGGCATATTAAGGAACTTTTATATAGCACAATAATAGGTAAATCAAAATGTATTTCATTTATTTGATATTATTTAATCGATTTCGCAACATGTGCATTTTATAATAGCTTTCATAATTATTCGTTTCTGTATTACTTTTTGGTACATGATTTGGACGATGTTGGTTCTGTGCAAGTTCTTTAACGTGTATGTTAAGACATCCAAACTTTTAAGATAGATCAGTTTTATACTAAATAACATGTATGGATATTAAACTTGCTGTCTTTCGGCAATTATTAGAGATTTAAAGAATTCTTAGTTTATTTTCCTGTGCCGATTACTGGGTCTAATAATAGTGGTGGTGTCTTAATAATCGGCATATATGACGGTTACTGGTGTATGGAAGTAAAAATTATAATTACGTATAGATTACTTAGTTTTGTTAGTATGCCGAGACCTTATCTTTAATGGTGTTATTTTAAGCAGTAAGAATATGCGTACCAGTCTCCGTCATACTATTTTGTTTCGGGATTTTAAAGAAAAATATGTGTTAATTAGAGATGACGAATACCGGGACAAGGGGTGACGATTTCTGATATTGTCAGATAATATGGTAAGAAAACTTAAACTTAAATACTCCGAAGAACTCGCTTAAAACGATTGACGTTTTTAATAATGGTTTATCCATTAAGAACAACTTTGTGAGATAGGTTATTGTACAGGCCTTATCAAGATGAAAGTGGGACCACAATCCGTTTTAAGCCTACCAGAGAAAAACATGTTAATTGATATATTGATAATAGATAAATTTCATGCCTCTCAATATATCTTTCCGGAACTTAAATAATTAATTATTGAAACCTTCGAAAAACGAGGTTCAGAAGAAAAAGTAATATTTAACTTAAAACGAAACTGCAAAGGAAAATAAAATTTCGATAGCACAAACAACTTTAACAATCAGAAGACAAACCTTCAAGAATACTCCCAAGAGGGCATGATCCAGTGCATGAAATGTAAGAGCTATATATATAGCTATATATAGATACCTACACGAAAAATGTACTGGAGTAAAAAAGTCTTGAAAATATTAATTGTTCATATTAAGTAAATATTATTTTCATGTTTACTATGAAATTATCCGGAATTTAAAGAATGACAAAAGTCCCGGAAATGATCACATGCCGGCTGAGGTATTTAAGTATGGAGGGTCTAAGTTGATGGAACACATCCAGGAACTACTAAAAGACGTTTGGGAGAAAGAAGAAATACCAAAAGAGTGGAAAGAAGCAACAATCTGCCCTATACATAAGAAGGGTGATAAGAGTGTGTCAAAACTACAGAGGGCCTAAATGAGGCGTATCCTAAATGTGGCGTATAAAGTACTGGCAACATATATAAAAGAAATATTAGTGGAGGAGGTTGATCAGAAAATTGCAGAGTACAAATGTGGATTTAGAAAAGGAAGAAGTACCGTTAACCAAATATTTACCCTTAGAGAAATACAAGCGGAGAGTTATGAATACTGAAAACAGACAATGCTCCTATTTATCGACTTTCAGCAGGCATATGACAAAGTTAAAAGGACGGAGATGTTTAGAGCATTAACAGAATTAGGGGTTAGCAAGAAACTGATGAAGATGATAAAATTGACACTCCAAGAGACAGGAAATGAAGTCAAAGTAAACAGGAAAACAACGGAAAAATTTATAATCAGGGACGGATTAAGACAGGGGGATCCACTATCGCCAGTACTGTTTAGTGGAGTACTAGAAAAAGTTATAAAAGATGCGGGAATCAACAGAGAGAGCCTTCTGTATACAAAAAGACACCAATGCTTAGCCTTTGCAGATGATTTACTTATCTTAGCAAGAAATCGGAAAGAGCTGATATCGGTGATCAAAAGACTAGATAATCAAGCGCAAAAAGTAGGCTTAGTGTTTAATGAGAGGAAAACGAAATTTATGGAGTGGACAGATAGGGATTTTGAGAAGGGAAGATGTCTACAAATAGATTCTGAGAGAAGGAAACGATACAAGTTTGAGGAAGTAGATACATTCACATATTTAGATGCCGTATTTCTAAGAAAACCAAATGTAATTCAAGACATTAATGGTAAGAATAATGGCAGAAAATAGATGTGTTAGCGCACTATAGAAAATTATAAAGAGTACGAACATTTCTAGAAGTTTAAAAGTCAGAATGTACCAAACAATGATGCGACCAATAGTGCTGTATGCGTGTGAAAAGCGGACGTTCAATGCAACTGAAAGTTTGAGGCTAGAGATTTGGGAAAGAAAAATACTGAGGAAGATTTTTGGAGAAAAGAAGATAAACAATATATAGACCAGAAGAACAAATAAATAATTAAAGCAACTATAACGGGAGTAGCAAGGGCACAAAGTCTGATATTGCTGGAACACATTGACAGAATGGCTGAAGCAAGAATTCCTAGTATAATGAAACGTGAAATAGGTGGAAAGAGAAGGAGAGGTAGATCGAGAACCAGATGGAAAAAGGATGTTGAAGAGGACTCGAGAAGGATAAGAGTGGATGGGTGGAGAATAAAGGCGAAAGACAGAAACAAATGGAGAAAGATAACTAATCAAGCCATGAGCCTTTTAGGCTTTTAGAGCTATTATATTACTATAAAAATACAGTATTTCATTTAAATATGACGATTACTTGGACACGATAATGACGATAACTGGGACAATTGCTTATAAGAGCCAAACCAAATGAAAGTGTTACCAACTGCAATATACTATATAATTTGGATATATCACCATACGTATTACGAACTTTTTCTTAATGTAACGAGCACTGGTACATTTACCTTACGTCCCATTTTCTCTTTCGAAATCAAAAAATAATTACTTATTTACTTTTTTGATAGAACGGATAATATACCTTTGTTTTAATGTTTTTCTTTACGTGCTTCTGATATTCAAAATGTTATGAAATACGGTTGATTTACATTTACATACCTATTACGTTTTAAATTAACATAATCGTACAGTCTGAGGTTTCCAGCCGTTGCTGTCACGGATATCTCGCTTTTCAGCGAGATTACGCCATTCGCGTCGAATCTTGCGTAAATTACGGCCCCAAAATCGTAGACCGATCGGTGCCGCAATCGTGCGACGCCGCCAACATTCATTCGACGGGATTGTTTAAATTATGGCTCGAATTGTTGCCGCGGTAACGGGAGAAAAGGCGGCGCTTAACAAAGACCACCCCCACCGCTGGCGGCGTCGATTTTTGCTTTCTCTTTCTGCGTAACGGTGACGGCAATGACGACGCGCGCGTTACGCACAGTCGTTTCGAAAACGTGATTATTACATGCGTACTGTCCGTATTTCTTAACCACGAGTTCCATGGTTAACCACTTCAATCAAAATGATTATGAAGGAAAGTGGTGAAGCTCTATCGGCATAGAAAAAGGCAAAATCACCTGCAAGTTGGGAATACTACAAACAAATAAGAAACTATAAAATAAGCTCCATTCTAAGAGAAATCAAATACAAATCTGTTTTATAAAACTCTCAAAAGCCTACATATTCAGAAATCTAAAAAACACATCACTTTTCCGTCGAATCAAAGCGTTGTTGAAGACATAACTTCATATTTCGTGTCTATGTTTCTAAATGGCGATGTAAAGGGTTCTAAACTAAATGAATTTTGCAGTTTCAGCTTCTCTCTAATCGATACATCTCCCATATTAAAAATAATAAATAAATTGAAATCAAATGCTTCAGGGGTCGACGGTATATCACTGAGTATGTTAAAGATGTGTCCGCCTGTTATTGACATTTTCATCTGTCACATAACAAACTGCTGCTTGGAATTATGCTATTTGTTTTCGGCAATGAGGCACCACTAACTAGTTCATTTGAACGAGTATTAAAAATGAATCGTTAGATTCGATTCACTGCTTGCAATCCGGTTCGTTCAATTGAATCGTGGCCAGCAAGGATCCATAACATTTGAACGATGAACCGTAAAAAAGAATCGTGAGAATTGAATCGGATCACAATGCGATCGTGCGTTCAAAGAGTCGTCGTGAGAATTGATTCATTGCTTACAATACGGTTCGTTCAATTGAATCGTGGCCAGCACGGATCCATAAAATTTGAACGATGAGCCGTAAAAAAGAATCGTGAGAACTGAATCGGATCACAATGCGATCGTTCGTTTCTACGTCGCACAGTGGTTTCGGTAATGGAAAAAAAAACAAAAAAGAGGGTGTTAAATCGGGTTTAAATTATCCCATCTTACATCGAGTTGGTTCAAAGACAATATAATAATATTACTTTTTTAATTTAATTACTAGTTTTGAATTTACAACACCTCCTTTTTGACAATTTTCTTAATATACGAAACGCGCAAAAATAAAGCGAATGGGCATTAAAAGTAAAAATCATTTTGCCAAAATATACCGTACCTTTGATGCAGTTTAGTTTGAATGTATTTCTAATAAAATTACTTTACTTCTGACTTTAATCAGACTAGAAAAAAAAGCTTTACCGAGCTTTGGTCTCGGATTAATTTGACTAAAAAAAGCAACTGTTAAAGTAATGATTCTATAAATTTTATCGCCACATTCGGCCACGTTTGTTAAAAATTTAAAATAAAAGATAAACACTGTGGAAAAAATGAAAACTATATACTTGATTTTGATGTCAAAATGACTCCTATTTGTAGGGGGCGCCACCTACATGCGTTTTGACTGTTTTGAAGAGTAATAACTTTTCGTCCGTACCTGTATAAAACTACTGATTAAAAAAATATACATTTCATGACTTTTTACGTAAAAAATGTCTCTTCTCTTGGTAAAAATCGCTACGAGTAACCGTTCTCAAGCTATTTAAAATGGAAATAGTCAATACAAGTCATTATTGACAAAAAATAAGCACACGTTGAATAGACTTATGTGACTGAAATAATAAATTTTTATTTTTCTAAATTAATCATAAATTTTTCTGGGAAAAAATGACGATAAAACAGTTTCTGTTGAACTTTTGGCATAAAAAGATTTCAAATTTAAGATTTCAAATTTAAGATAAGAGGCCTTTTCTATGTAAAAAAAGTTGTTAATGTATATTTTTTTACTTAGTAGTTTTATACAGGTATGGACGAAAAGTTATTACTCTTCAAACCAGTTAAAGCATATGTAGGTGGTGCCTTCTACAAGTGGGAGTCATATTGACATGAAAATCAAATTTCTCATGTCAAAAAACTCCCAGACACCAATTTTTATCCAAATATTGACGTTACTTCTTAAGTTATTTGGAAAAAATCGAAACAAAAATGAAACTTCTAGACCCTGTATCTCCGAAACTAAGCATTACTAGGACATACCTAGGTTTCTACGAATTTTTCTACTTATTTTAATCTGCAGAATATGCTGCCAAAGTTTCCGGAATACAGTTCGGACCACCCTATATAAATTGGATTGATAATTTAATATTATTGGTAAAATAATCAATCCAATGACGCCAGTGTTATAAAGTGTTCTTCTTTTTCTGGTCCCCTAAGTAATTGTCCTATCAAATTATCGCCGGTAGTGCCAGTTACGATCTTGTTTTGAGTCGATTCAATATGAGAAATTGAATCGTGTGATTCGAGTCACTAAAAAGAATAGTAATACCCATCACTAATGTGTACTAGAGGGCTAAAGCTCCCCCTAATTCAACTTCCCATAACTTTTAGTCGCCATGAGAGCTTCATGGAAACTCTTATCTGACGGGCTGGATTAATTTTGAAGATGATGCCTTTTGGGAGGATGGAAAAAAAAATCTCAGTAAAAAAGCAATCATCAGCAACAAAAGAAGCTTCTCGGAAAATAATCAGGAACTTCTCGCTGTTGTTGTGGTTGACAAAATATGGAAAAATAATTACTCGATTAATTATTTTGGGCCATAATCATGAAGTTAAACGGGGAGCACAAATAAATGGGTGACAATTAGTACCGTGCATACATATACGATGTCAACAAATGAAAACTGAGAAAATCTCAAGAATAGCCGCTCCTATTTATAAAGTGGGCTTATCTACTCTGCTTTGACATGAGACAGATGAGTGTTTTGCATTCAATCGCTATTACTTTTGCGTAACAGCCGCGTAATGCAGCAGCGGCGCCAGTGGTGTCGTGGTGTGAATTAAAAGGAGGCTTAATAATCACATGCCTTCTTCGAGCATCACAGTAATTACTTGTAAATTACCAAGGAATGGACGCTAAAGTGCTCTTTATACAATTGATAAGTGCAACGCTTCCACTGTAAAACATGTGTTAAGGTGTAAAATATACAATCTTGTTTTGTTCTTAATGTTTGATATGCGGGGTGTAAAATAAGTTAATTGAACACAATTTACCTCTACATAAAAGTGCTTCGTTTGTCCGTTAGTGGGCATCAATCAAAAATAAAATTAAACGTTATAAAAATGTTCATTTTATGAAGCATAACTATTTAAAATATGACACTAACATAACATTCCACATTTTCTAGATTATTAGCGAATGCTAGGCTTTAGCGCTTGATCTGGCAAGCAATATTTTTTGTAAGTCAGCTTCAGAGATGATGTCAGTTATAGATGATGAAAATATGGATGTGAACGATCAGTAGACTAATATCGAAGAAAATGAAGAGAACAATTTCTTTAGGATGCCCAAAAAATGTGTAGGGAACAAGCCTATCGTTAGGCATTCTAATTTTTTTATTCTTTATATTTTGTTTTGCTTTTTTGTGCTTAGTAGATAGGTGTTTATATGCTGAATATAATAATAATTATATTTTTTCATTTTCCTTTCGTTTTTTTTCTATCTCGATGAGGAACAAAGATATGTCCATAACTAGTACTTTTATTTCATAAAAATCCAAAACTAGTACTTTTATTTCAAAAATATAAAACATGTTTGCATAATATTATTAGCACGTCATATAAATCACACGGCAGGCCAACTCGCTTTGGCGGGAACGCTACGCGCATATCCTTGCGCACTCCGCCATTATGGGTGCCAGCAACAGAAATTAACCAGTATCGTAGTCTTTGTCATCGACATCATACAGTTACGGCAGCTTTGAGTCAGTAGCGTGCGGCTTAATTTATTTCATTCTTTTCTTGAGTGATATAATTTGTTTTTTTTTTATTTTTGTTTATTGTGTGATATATTTGGTTTTTGTAGTTTAGTAATACAATGGAAGTCCGAAATTCTTTTAGTTTTAATACTCAATCGTTGCCTACCTCAAAGTAATTTTTATTATTAGGTATCCTGCAAAATGACAAACAAGATTCATTTCTAAATTACTGTTTTTCTGATTGTCCGTAACTATTTGTAATCTTTATGGATAAAGGTCTGTCTGTCCGTCTGTCTGTCGGTCTGTAATACGATTACTCAAAAACCGCCGAACCGATTTTAACCAAATTTGACACAAAAATACTGTGGCACCCGAGAATCTGGCCATTAGTTTTTGGTGGTAGTGAGGGGTTGGTAAGGGGGTATGGGAGGGGGTTAAAAATTTTTAAAAATCGTAACTCCAAAATTACAGTAACTAGCGAAACGCGGTTTTCAAATTAAGATTAGGATAATATTTGCAACAAGATTTGTAATAACATCAAAATCAGTCAAAGTCGCAGTTTTTGAGATATTAACATATTTTAGTATCGGCGGCTATACGTGCCTCCCGGCGGCAATTTTTTTCCCGTATTTTAATGATAATGATTCACTCCACTTACAAAAAATCTGTTAGTCACAAACAAAATATGTATTTTTTTAATGCGTCTCTCAGACGGTCTGTTAGTATTGGCGCAACTATTTCAATATGTTAGTACTTAAGGGTTAACGAAAAGCCCTAAAAATCGTACCAAAGTTACCCCGGTTTACGGCACCTTTATTTTTGAAAAAGAAAATAAAATCGCACTTTCTTATTCACACCCTGTACATCAGCATTGTATGAACTAATTTAATCATTTATCAAGAAACTGTTGACATCCATAATAAGGTAAAATGTATAATGCAATAATATTAGTATAACGACCGCGTAATTCAGAAGCGGCAAAGGTGGTGGCGTGACTTAAAGGTAAAAGTGGTTTTAATAGTCGTTTACATCCTTCAAACAGCATCATTATTACTTAAAATTTATTAAGAAGTGGGAGTTAAAATGACACATTATAATTGATAACTGTAATAATACGATCATCAAGCAGTTATGTGTAAAATAGTTATAGACATAAACCATGTCCTGGCTAAGTTTGCATTGGAAGTCTGTATAGAACTAAAATAGGTATCTCATCGATTGGAGCTTTTTTGCATATCAGTGTCGGTTTCCTTGCATTCTGCATACGAGACCACCCCATCTTAAGCAGGATTTAGTAATCACGACTTCATTTTTTCTTCAAATTTGACATAATTTTTTGACTCCTCTTTTAGAAGTTCGCCGTTTTGTTTAATTTTGTTTACAAAACGGCGAACCTTACCTTACCTTCTTGTTGGGCCATATACTTCTTTTACAGCCTCAAAGAATTTACAATAGTTGTGATGCGCAGCGTACTCTTGAATCTGATTAGCTTTTTGCGACTACCAGTTGGTACCTATTGTGGCTGTACCACAATTTCATAAAATTTCATAATCCTTTAGTTTGCGCAGGTTTCTTCGAAACGTGTTGTTGTCTTCTTAAAAGTTGGTCTTCTTTAAAGTTGTCCACAAGCGTTGGATGCAGTGACTGCTTGATGTGCTATATGCTTTTGTTTCAACAAAGCATGTATATGCGGTTGATTTTTGTTAAACAAGCCTGGTTGTTTCTTTTTGTTGTATTTTCCCAGTACTGCTTCACTGGTATTATAAATCGCATCTCTCAAGTGTGTCTAGCTTTGTTCAGCTTCCGAGATCGAGATTATCGGTGGAAGTGATTCTTTGATGGCTTTCGGGCGTTTTCCAGGCTTCCATGGCTTTCCAGGCTTTCCATGGCTTCCAGGCGTTTTCATGGCTTCCAACGATTAATATTTCTTCGATGATACGCTCGAATAAGAATGCCCTCCCGGAAATCCGATCGAGGGAGTATTTTACATCCGGACGACGATTTTGTCCCACTCGAACGTTCCATCCTTGATGAGTGTTTGCTGCGTGAAAAGGTCCAGCTGTGACGGTTATGCGGCAGCACAGTTTTTTTCTGCAACTGCAGCACAGTGCATGGCGGATTGAGACGATAGTTTCCTGGTGCTACGTTCTCTGCCGGCTAGAAGTAGTTTAGTACTCCTCTTCCTCAGAAAGATGGCAGGACTGGGGGTTGTATAAGGTTATATCGCCTAAACTCGGACGTCAGAGCCTCGTTTGTGTAAACATGTGAAGGTAAGGTTGACTTTTGGGTAAACTAGGCTATATGTATCGCTTCAATTCCCCTTGCACCCACGATTAAAGATATTTGCAGTATGACCGAACATATGGAAGTACCAAAAGTTACTAGAAAGTTACTTATTTTAAATGCATATCTCCAATATTTTTTTATAGACTTGGAAATTCTCTGTAAAATTTGAAAAGAGAGAGAGTGATCACTAACTCTGACTCTAAACATTTTGAACTAATTGTTTTTATAAATATTGTTAATTTTAAATATTTGTTGTTTGATTTAAAATTCGTCAAAATTTATCACTGAATTGATATCCGGAGAAAACAAAATGCGAGAAGGTGGAAGAGACTATATTATATTTAAGCTAAAAAAAGCTGATGTCAGTTCCGGTATGTCGTTATATTAAAAATATTTTTAGCTACATATTTCACTGGAAAATGTTAGCATGCAAAAAAATCTGCTATCTAATAGGAGTTAAGCCTTCTATAAACTTACTTATATTGTTATCGAACCTACGGACGACCCTGTTGTTAGGGACTGACCTGATTGTTTCTTTTTTTGGCATTTAATTAACTAATAATATTAATATTTAGAGTTGTTATATAAATATAACATAAATATTATTTACAATATTTTAATTAGTATATTGGTGAAGCTAAGAGGGTCTTTGTGAAATCTATATAAAAAATTTGAATGAGGATCAATAACACTTAAATGACAATTAGTTCACATTAATTCGTAACTTATTCTTATCTACCGGCTAAATAGACAGGAGACAGATGAGCGTTTTGTGGCTAATTATAATTTTTAAATTGTGAGATAAATTTTATATAATTTGTTCTCTTATATCATCAATCTCTGTCATCTAAAAGTTATCGGCTTTCCCATAGAAATATTCCATTTTTTTATAGGTGTACACTTTCATATGAATTTGGTATTGCTTTACGATAGTTCTAAAGCAGTACTTATATTAAACTAACTGACCCGGCACACGTTGTTTTGCCATTGCTATTAAAAAATAGGGGTTGATGGCAGAAGGGTAAAAATTTAGGGTTGTATTATGGATTTGGAAGCAAATTTAACTCTTAATGAAGACCTCATACACTTTCAGCAAGATGGAGCCCTTCCGCATTATTCTATTGTCACAAGGCGGTCGGTGGTTGGATAGATATTATCCAAGGTAATGGATTGGCAGAAGGGGTCCAATCGAGTGGCCGCCAAGGTCACCTGATCTCACTCCTTTAGACTTTTTCTTGTGGGGTTATACTGAATCCATAGTCTACAAGACAAAACCAGGTTCGTTGCAAGAATTGCGGTAGAGGATAACTGAAGCATGTCGAAATATTCCGAGAGGCGAGGTATATGGAATGTTCTAGTTTCCAACAGCAAGTACACAACATAATATGTGGAATACCACGGTTAAAATATAACCGAACTATAAATTTAAAATGATTCTTAAAATGGTAAATAAAATATACAAAGTAACCTAACAGAACCATTTTCAATTACGTTAAACCATATGAATAGTGTTATTTTATAGAAATCTGAGGTTTATACTGTGAATAGCACCAATAAGAATTTAAAATACGAGCGCGCTGTCAATCTAAACTTATTTATAGTGTCGAGATGCTCTTTACAGAAACGGCGGGAGACAAAAAAGTGGAAGGATCGGTCAATATTTTGCATAAAACGTTGCCAATTAGCCGTGGGTGAAAAGCAATAAACAAATTGCAGGAATTTATATTAAAAAAATTAGGTCTTATTTTTTCTTCATAGCACCAACCAACTAAAATGGCATTTCCAAGAGAAACCAATAATTTATATATTTATGTTTCGTGTAAAATATTTACTGATGTAAATAAATTATTGTAAACTCACCCGCCGCGCCGTGACGACTGCCGTACAAACTTGGATCCATAACTCTTTAAAACTCTAAAAAATCACTATAAATTATTTGAGCACAGGCATGAACGTCTTAACACGTTTGCTAGACAACAAATAATCATTCCAGAATAAAACGGATTGGCGTATGTTACAGGAATGTGATTTATAGGCAGAAAAAATCACGTTCGATTAAACGAAAATTATGCACTAATGGGTTAACTATGAACGCAGTCTATAAAAGCCACGACCTACTCTGAAATAAAGAAAAGACTCATGAAATGCTATATCTACTCGGTTCTCCTGTATGGCGTAGAGATCTGGACCCTAATCAAGAGTCCAAGCCTTTGAACTATGGTTATACAGGAGAATTCTGGAAATACCGTGGACGGACGAGGTCACAAACATCGAGGTCCTGAAACGATGAAATGAACCCCAGAGCTCGTCAACATCGTCGAATGCCGTAAGCTGCAATATATAGGCCACGTGATGAGGAACCAAGGAAGGTATAACTGCTCCAGTGCATCCTCCAAGGCAAGACTCTGTGAAAATGACGTCTAGGATGCAGGAGAATATCCTGGCTCGCAAATCTGAGATCCTAGTTCGGAATGACGTCCACTCAGCATTACTGGATTGCCACGAACAAAATAATTATAGACAGAATGATCACTAGCGTCCGTAGCGGATAGGCACATTAAGAAGAAGAATCTATCAAATAAAAAATGCGAATTTTTCTACAAACTAAAACAGAAATGGAAAATTATATGTAGATTTGAAATTTTAAGTGAAACGTCTCCAGAGTATATAGATAGCTTGTGGTATATTGATATCAGCAAGCTTCAAGGATTGTTAAGATGGAGTTTATAAATGGGATATTTTATTAGTAGGTTTGTTGTGGTGTAATTTATCTTTGGCTTCAGTTTGTGACGTTCAATTGTATTTGTAGATTTCTAGATTGTATGGGAGGGAAGAAGTTAATCATCGCGACCTTATATTGTACCCCCCTTTATTGAGTTATAACTCATCATACAGTCTCGGGGATTTGACAAAAGCCAGTATCTCAGGCGGTTTTACAGAGGTTAGTTTTCCATCTCCGATATCAGTAATACCAAAGTTTATGACACGAATAGTTGTCGTCTCGGTGATGAGTTGTTGGTATTTCCCCATTTTCAGCACAGAATCTGCATTCGCCGTTGTTTTTTAGCTTCAATCTACTGAGGTGTTCATTGAGGATACAGTGTTCCGTTAAAAGGAAAATTGGAGGATTCCTATTCGAGGTTACGAATGGAGCAGGAATTTCCACTTGGGAAGCAGAACGGTTCTGGTCCAGTTAGTGGACTGGCTCCTTTTCTAGCTAGATCGTTTGCTTTCTATATTTTGTGAGCTGGCACCCAGAGTAGGAGGACTGTATTTTCTTTGCCTACTTTGTTCAGCTTCTCTAATTACTCGTTGACACATTTCGAATTGATGATTATTGAATTGATTGCTTTTAAAGCTGCTTGAATATCGGATAAGATGGTTATCTCTTGTTTCCGATAGTTTCTATTTAAGATAAGTTGTACACATCTTTCGATAGCATAGATGTCTACCTGAAAGGTGCTAAGGTAGATGTCTAATGGTTCGGAGTTTTTTTTTCAATAATAAGAGGCCGTCCTCTGCCGGAAACACTACGACATGTGAAGCCTATTATGTTTGTCCCCTTTCTAAGTCTGTTAGCCATTCTCCGATCCCTGTACCCTGCACCAACTTATGCAGGTCCTTGATAGGATGGGACTATGTTCGAACCGGTTCTAGCCTTGCTTTCCCAAATAAAAAGTGTCACTTGCGATCCAGAACCCCGCAGTGACATATTATGTGCTCCCCTGTTTCAGGATTTTTATCGCAGAATCTGCGGCACAGACTTCCTTGATATAGATTTAGCTTATTGAGCACATGGTATGGCCTTCTACCTGCATATTAAACAAAAAAAGTTTCTCAAAAAAATATTTTACTTCTTGCCAAAACGAATTTCATATCAGTGGCCGTATACCTAGTCTATATGGCTATTCGCACCAAGAGAAAATCCAAGTGTCTTCTTTCATAATTTAGACATACACCGAGAATTTCAGGACTGTCATTTTAGTTTGAGTAAAGTTAATAATTAATACCTACTCGAATAACTATAAACTAATAATAACATTGATAACTAATTACTAAACTATTTTAGTAATATACCATTTGACCAAAAAAAAAACTGCGTCAAAGACGGCTAGGGAATTATTATCGATTGTCCAATCGATGACAATTTTGGCGAGGTCGATATCTAGGCGTAATTTACTAAAAATTGACATATATCTTGTCAAAACTAATACTAGTTATAAAAATATTAAAAAAGGATTGAACGTTTCCAGACACACAAATCTATTTCCAAAAAGATTTGAAAATTTTTCTTTGAATTTTAAACCTTTTGAATGGTGTTAAAAATCATTTTTATTCGATAAAAATATAAAGTGCAACCTTCTTAAGGCCAACTGGCAGCAAGCTTTAAAAATAAAGGAGATACGGGCCAAGTAGTTTTATAGTATGATATATGATAATAAAACTGCATTATAAGCATTTTCATATCTCGATATCGAAATCCTATATTTTTTCCAGTGGTATCTAGCATTTTTCTTCAATTAACTGAACCGGAATAAATCATCGGCAATAAAACCTTGATTTTACACAAATTAGTTGCAAATCGGCGGATCGGGCATCGGTCGGCGCTTCCATTTTTATCCAGCGGCAGAGAAAATTGTGTAAAAATAACCCTGAACGGCGAATTAAGTGAACGTACACGGCACACGTAATACGAGAGAGGGAAAATTGCTCCTGCCTATCGAAGAAATGCGTGGGAAATAGTTCGACGGTCGGTCTGTAATTTTACGATGAACAGATACGGATTCGGGCAAAGGAAACAAATAAATCTGAAATATCAGTATCAAGTTTATATTAGTTAACCTAAAATTGGTCACTATATGAGAGTTTTGCTGACATTTTTCTTCTAAAGAGTCTACTTTTAGTTGTGACTGTACTACAAAGGTACTAATAATGATTAACGACAAAACGTTTAAATTTGCTAAGCGCAAATTGAGTAAGCATTTATCTCCTCCCACGACCGACGGTAGCTGCAATTTAGAGAAGTTACAATTTCATTATTACAACTTCTTTTTTGAGAACTACCCTGTCAAACCAAACCAGCAAAGCCACAAAGGCTCTCATGATATGCAGAAGACTGGCTGGAAATAGATGGGGTCGCGCGGTCACAACGCAGTAACCATCAACTCGAAGTTGGTCAGAGAATGCCTAGAGAAGCTAAACAAATTAGGCAAAGAAAATAAAGTTCTCCTACTTTGGTTACCCACTCAGCACTCACCAATAAATAGAAGGCAATAAAAGATCTAGCTAGAAAGGTTTCGAACACTCCCACTAACTGGACCAGAACCGCTCTGCTTTCCAAGCGAGAACCAGCTTAAAACGGAACTGAAGAACCTGGAGGACTCCATCCGTAACCTGGAATGGGAATCCTCCAACGGTCTAAGACACTCGAAAAAGTCTCTCAGAACTTACGACCGAAAATTAATACCTTATATTAAATAAAGTTTCTTATATGCAACACACTATGTTTTATTTCATAAAATTAAAAGAAAATAATAATAAATTTGAATAAATAATATATTTGACGACATAATTCCCGAAAAGCCGAATTGCTCCGAAATTATCAAAAGCTTTGGAGAGCGACCGTTGTAAGAATAGCGTCAAATAGAATTTACATTGCCTATATGGGCACTTTCTAATCTAAGCTTGTTTCCTTTATCTATGGTCATATCCATATCTGCTAAAAACTAAAGTGTTCTTGAATAGTTGTATTTAGAGATTTTTAACAATTTTTCTTTTTTCTTTTTGTATTTTTTGCTTCTAAGGACGAAAGATATACCTTCTAACATGTTGACCAGTACAAGTTAAATTGCAGATTTCTTTTCTGATGAAAAACTCAGACTTTTTTCAGGAACTGTTTTAGAATATTTTGTATTAATGTGTCTATCAAACTAATTATTTAACTACAAATTCAAATTTTGCCAGATTAATTGAAATAATTTTTAAATTGTTTTATTTTTACGTTCAAAGGTGTGTAACATCCGCATTAAAAAATTTTCGTATTGTTTAATTGGAGAACGCCCATTTTCCCCACCGTTTGTCGTAAAAGACCAATGGAATTTCATCGGTCGGTTAACGAGTTAGATATACCTTCTAGCGACAGGCGGTTAGTTAGTAGCAAACGGTGCGGCATTTTCTTTTAATAGATTGGAAAGCGTTTCAATTACTTATACGCGCTGCTGCTAAGCAATGTTGTCATCGTGGTAGGGTTTTTACCACACCTAGTAGATTTTCATTTTATCAATTGGATTTTCTTCTTTAAACTCATCATAGGTAATTTTTTAGTGTTTAATCTACATCAGCGTCTAAATCTGATACGTATATGTTGAAGACCGATGGCATATTTGGACATATTGCCATATGCCTATAACATAAATGAGGGGTACACGAGCCAAAATAGTGGTACAATTCGGCATCTGAGTAATTGAATTTGGACACACCTCGAAATATCTAAATACAGAATAAGCGGATGCCGATACTGCACAAGTATCATTTCGTACCACGACACAAATCGTCTTCGATGTTTAAGCAAGTTACGTTAAGACAAAATTGTATACTCTGTTTTTTTTCTCAGCTAAGATTTCAACAGACGATGACAGAAGAAAAGCAGATGACGTCCCATACCAATCTATTTATTTAACTAAAAAAAGTTTCTAATAATTTTTAAGTTAACTATGGTTATGGAGTTTAATTATAAATCTATCATGCATCGTCTCTGTTGTTTTTAACCAATTTTATTGGTTTATTTCAAAAATGAGAGATCGTATTTCAATTTTATTGGTTTGACGGAACGATAAACGACAAACGGACGCCGATGCGTATGAACTCGCCTTTAGATTTTTGACGTTTGTCAAAGTCTTGCCAAATTATAGGTTAGAATTTTGTGTCAACTTTTAATCAAATACTGCGTTTTGGAAGATGATGCATTTTGATTAGTGTTATTACGTGTGTTTTGTGTCTTTTGAAATCAAGTGGAGGAAAAATCGAGTGAAAATTAACTGTAGACCCAGAGCTTTGCCCAGAGCACAGTTTATGGTTAATACTCGCTGCCCAGGCAGAAAGTCTTATACACCAATAAAGTTACCATCAATAAAGTTCGTATACCATCTCGTCGTAGATAAGTGCATCTAGAATATGGTAGAAGGACCATACTAAACACATACTAAAAACTGGAGTAGCTATATCGACATCACACGATAGATAAATAATGGATTTTAGTACTGCAGAGAAAAATAATGTCAAAAGGTACCGACTGGTTTAAAAAAATTAAGATTAAAGTTAATTAATTAACCTTTAAGGTATAAAATTTGGTAAATGTTATTATTAATAAAATAGTTTGTTTATTTATGTTGTTTTATTTATTCCTGCGGAATATTACAAGTTTGTATTTGTACATAAATTATATTGATAAATATAATCATAAATGCGGGAAGTTTCATAAAGCTTGAAAGTAAGAAACAGTTCTTTTTTATATTTTTTTGTATGTGGCGTCTTGTTCTTGTTTGTTTTGTATTAACACATACCGTTTGTTATTAAATAAAATAACTCGATTACATTTTTTCAGTTTTATACAGTTTTTTTCACAATACCTATTTTGAAGTAATCACTTGTCCTTATCAGTTAAATTTTAAATATATTAATTTCCTGCTATGCGTTCCAGTTGTACCAACTTATTTCTTTGTAAAATAAAATAAACTACTTTGAAATTAAAATGACAGACACATCTATCACTGTCAAGGATCTTCTCGTTGGACAGACTATATTTAACTATATTTTTTTTTGTTTTTTAGACTATATTTAACCCCTAACAGCTATAGAGTAGTGTGTCAAACACCTCGCGCTAAACATTGCTCTATATTTAGTATATTACGCCTGCAATCTGCAATTGTAGTAAGGAAAATGCATATATCTTCAAGTCAATAGGCGTCCGATAAGCTAATAAAGCGATAAACTCATTGGTGTACGGGGTGTTGATTTATTGAATTAGTTCGGGAGGTACCTACCAGACTACTATTATATTAGGTATTGCTCCCCTTATTGTGTAAGTATTTTTTTTATTAATTTTTGAATATTGTATGGTTTTTGTTTTTTATTTGTTTGTTTTATTAGACAAATATTATAATTAAGTTAGATATGTGCTAATTTACCATAAATACATATCGTCGGCTTTATGACGAAAAGACTTACACTTACACTTACTTTATTTGGCCAATAAATGTAAAGTCTTTGATTTTTTAATAGTGTTTTTGTATTAACACTTAAACGGAGACATTGAGGAAACGCTCTGAAGATAAATTGAGCGTAAATTCTAATAAATAATTTATTTTTAGTTGTTTAATAGAGATAGGCCTTTTTGTTATAATAATAATAAATTTATTTCCGAACGAATAATATACATACGCCCATGTAAAATAAATTTTAAAATGACGGTAAAGTGTGCTTAATAAGAAAAAAAAATACAATATTCACATTATGGAATACTTACAAGAAAATACAATACATATATACAAGAAAAAATCTGAAAATCACCAAAAAATCAGAAACAAATATTTTTAAATACTTTTATTCGCTTTAGATTAGATCAACTGAAAACAAAGACAATTTTCATTCCAGAAGCAAAGACAATAATCAATTAAAATAATCTTATCTAGTTTATTTTAATAATATTGTTTTTATACAAAAATGCTTTTTTTAACTAATATATTTTTAGTAATTATTTAGTTAGTTGAAGGCATTAATACAGGCCTTGCAGGGCATTTAAACTCACGGTCCATTTAATAAAAACCGAACTAAACAAAAACAAAATATGTTTCTTCGTTCGTTTTTTTATACAAATAACTGTGGAGTAACAGCACAGATTAGGTATCCTATAAGTATACAGATAAAAATCTTGTTCCTAATTCGTGGTACGAAAATTGTTTTTTTTTTACGATGTGCAAACGAGTCAAATTTCCTGTGCGCAAAAATAAACTCGCGTAAAATAACAATAAACAGCGTAATAGAGAGATATCGCTAAACCGAATAGCGTGCATGGACGTTAATAAGGCCAGGTGCTATTTCCTTTACGGGAGGGGGTATTAACTCTCTTCATTTATAGTTATCGGATCGGAAAGAATTCTGATCACGTCGCGTCCGCTATTTAAACTTAACCTTTGAATTTAAAACTTTGAAATTGTTTTGTTTACTAGGTATTTTGAAACTAAAGGGCTAAAGTACTTATTTCCAGTGCTTTATTGTTCAACGTCTGCCAGTGGCTTTAGGGCAACAAGCAACAAATTCTCTTAGAAGGGCTAAGTCGTCATCTGCTGTAAACCTAAGACTCTTTATAGGTTCTTTAGTATTGGAAGAGGTGGAATCCATATTTTGGGCCATATTTATTTAATTAAAACTAATCCCAGCTACTTAAATCTCAAATTACCTAATAAAACTAAAGCAATAATTCAAAACAATTCAAACACAACCTAAAATAAAAGATTTCGCCGGCCGGCTCCGGTTGTCAAATACCCGCACATGCCCTTTTAAGCAATTTTTAAACGTTATCAGGGGTTATTTAGAAAAAGCGCTTGGTGTAATTAATCCGCAAATTACGTCAGGCGGTAACGTTATTAGCGGGTGTTGCGTTAAAAATTGACTCGGGCATATCGTAACCATGATAAGGTACCTAAGCGTAAATACTGGATGACGCTATTCGGTTTTCCGATATCTCTCTAATAACTGTGCCGGTCACGCGCTGTGCACAATTTTAGAGGCCATAATAAGCCACGGCTATGTGCGCAAACTAGTCACCTAACTAGTACCCGATTCCGAAGATTGGAACCACGAAAAACAATAAAGAAAAAACAAAGAATATAATCTGTATAATCTGTGGCAACAGTTTCTGTTTTCCTTGTTCAATGATAACAAATTCGACTTCCATTCTACGTGTTTATACTGGATGATGATAGGCACAATAAATAAAATTTTCCAAAAATTGCTAGGGATAACAATGCCAAATTTTCAATTAGGGCAATTTCCGTTTCGTTGTTTTGCTTTTGATCAAAATTTTCCTTTTATTCTCGGACAATTTGCATACCCGATACAGCTATGTGCAGAGTCTAGCTCATTCTAAACAATGGTTTTTGGAAAAAAAACAGACTCTAAAATCACACTGTAAAAGAGAGCTACTGCCATGATAGAAGTTTTATTTTGTCCCAAGCAACCGTCAGAAAATAATTAGGTAGAATGGTGTAATTTTCTCTCACATGCATTTTCATAACTTAAAACAAAAGGACCTATCTCAAATTCCATCTTTCTTGTAGTATAACAATTGGTATAACAATAATTGATATAACTTCGTCATAACGAAGAATTGTAGTATTTGAGATGGGGCAAATTTTTAAACGAATATAAAATGAAAAAGGTACAATACTGAGATGCGCAAATTCGCTATGTTAAAATATGACCCATTGGGCATGTCATGACGTTGATATCTCAAAATCGCCAAAAATCGAGATACGCCTTTTCGTCATAAAGCCGACGATATATTAGAAAATTTGTTTTAATGTCCAATGACAATTTTCCAAATCGTATAAATCTATAAATTTATATACAGGGTGATTTTTAACCTATACGCATAAAGTTGGGAAATTATTGCTGATGACAAATAATGACTAAAAATGAAAAAAAAAAGTTAGTAAAATATTTTTATTTACGGAGATAACAAACTATTTGAAATAAAAACAAAAAACGTAAATTCATTACTTTTATAATAAATTAAAAATTGTTGAAAATATTACTTTTTTTATTATATTTTTTTATGTATTTTTGTAACGGAATGACTATTAAAACATAAAATATGTTTTTATAATTGCAGTTAATTTATACCTAACTTAATGAGAAAAAAATCTTTTTAGATTTCTAGTGGCATCGTCTTATGCAAGCTAGAAGAATTTTCTAAAAAAGTGTTGACAACACTGCCAACTGCCACTAGTTGCTAACGACATATTGACAACTTTGCGGCACATCCAAACAAGCTAACGTTTGTTTGATGTTTATTTCGAAGTACAAAAATAAAGAAATGCAAATAAATATAAAAGAACTTTCCATTGTGGAAAGATTAATTCATTTCAATGATTAAAAATCTCAATTAATTGACGAACTGAATACTGCTGGAAGTTCGTTAAAATTAGATTGACAATTACCTAGTTGAATGGGCACAAAAATGTTAACAGAAAAAAGCCTCTTTGAAATGAATAGTAAAAAACGTTTATCGGATTCCAGCTACATTTACGACAATATATTGGACACTTTAAACTAACAAACCACAAAACTGTTTTCTCCTATTAAAAATGTAAATATAAACTATCTGTCTACTTTTATATTAATATCTTAAAATACGGAATTGGCAAACATATAATTTGCAGTACTTAACATTCATCTAATAAAATTTATCTATATTTGGGTGCTAATAACAGAAATCTCAAAAAATATTAGTAGATTAATTAATAGATAAAACATCAAATATTTCGGTAATGGCTAAATAATTCAACAAGTTTAAATATGGCATGTTCACTGTCGGAATATATCCGATTTCTCCTTTTAAGCACTCTGATTAAAATTCTGATGTGACAATGACGTTTAAAAAAACAAATTTAATTTGATTATTACGAAAAGAGACACAAAATAGGTATTAATTTGAATAGAATATACATTTGAAAAAATATAAAATTTGTTCCTGCTAAATTAATGATATTTAAACGAACTTCATTGTCATACGCCAGATGCTAAAAGCGTAATAATATTAGTTGATATTTAATAGTAAAAATATTACAACATTCACCAAATGTTAAAGACATATTTCAGGACGAATTTCGTAAGCAAGCAAAATTCTAATATCTAACTTTTTGCATTTTAAATGACTATATTTTATAAATAATTTATTATTAATTTTCAGTTATATACTGAAGCAACAGGAAATACTGACGAAATCGAAAACCTGCTAAAATCCACAAACATCGTTACGTGATAAGATAGACAGAAGTGGAGGCCATAAAGGACACAGTATGCGCAAAACAACGTGCTCATCCAACTGCTAAATAAGTATTAGTCCAGTAAATGAAGGTTGAAACCACGGCCTAATTCGTCGATCGGGACTTTTCAAGCGGACTATGTACCGTTTGAGGAGTAGTTTTAGTGAAAAATTGTAACACCGTGCTCGGTCAGCTTTGATCGAAAAAATGGCCTCATATGGCCGAAAAATCATTTTTTTGCAAATAATCTGCCAAAATATGCAATTTACGAAATGAATCTTAAGTACTTAATTACCGACAAGAATAGTCCTTATCAATTTATTGCGTAGAATTAGTAATTTTCCAGATATTCCTCCTCGAAGATCTCTGCATTTTCTCTCAAAATCTTAACGCTTCGAAGATAGATTTTATAAGCATATCATTGATTGATCGGACAAATTGTTTAATAACTCAGCTAAAATTTAATATTTTTTGATGATTCAAAGTTCATTTAAAAGGTAGAATCAACAGTTATCACATTTTGGAAATTGTTTGAATTTTGTCATATTTTATTATAATAAAAAAACTGGGCAAACATTTCTTGGCCCAAAAATTTTCAGATTTTTACAAACTTATTCATACTTTCACTAATAATAGCTTATTTGTCAAACTGTAATGAAGATACGTATTTCAATAGGATAATGATCCAAAACATACAGCAAAACTGGTACAACAATGGTTGACAACGTTCAGCAACAACTGCATACCCCTCCTTAACCACCCGATATCAACCATCAACCCAATCTTTGCGAAGAACCATGGCGTTACTTAAGTTTTCACCAAATATTAAGTCTAAAGTTACGGACACTTGAAAAAAAACACAATAAGTGACCAGAAAACTCGTCTTAGTATGCCAAATAGGCTCAGAACTGTAATAAAGGCTAAAGGTTATGCCACAAAATATTAAAGTTTAATATATATTTCAGAAACAGAATTAATTACAATAATTAAGTAACATGGTGTTTACATCGATAATTATTTAAATTTCCAATTTTATCTTAATGAAGTATGTAAACAAGCAACTAAAAGCATAGGATTTTTGTGTTGTACCACTAAGAACTTTCAAAATATATCTTGCCTCACTAGTCTCTATAATTCCCTGGAACGATCGCGATTAGAATACGCGTCTATAATATGGCCACCAATACACGAAATTTATAGTCAACGTCTGGAACATATTCAACGTAGATTTCTCAAGTTTTTCTCCTCTAGGGCTGATAGCGTCTACCCACAGCTGGGTATAGATCAGCAGTTGCTGCTTGACAGGTGGAGCTTTTCATCACTCAGAGAGCTGCGCTCCTCATTAATTCTTCTATTTAAGATTTCCAACAACATGATCGACTGTTCATTTCTATTGAGCGAATTAAATTGGCACATTCCAATTGTTGTAACTAGATGTCATTACACCTTTCGCCTTCAAACTCTTCGTACATGTAATGCCACCAAAGACCCACTGTATCGATGCTGTCACAGTTTTAATACCATTGCTTTTCAATACTCACTGGATCTATTTACATTCACATCTTTCTGTGGGTACTGGATAAAATACTAAAAGACCACTTTACTTTGAATGTGGTAGACAATGATTCAGTATTAAAAGTAAAAGAGTTTTGGACTTCCATTTTCTTTATTTATTTTGAACCAAATTTAAAAAACATAGGCAAAGAGGTGAAACAATGAAGTATGTGTCCAAGCACTACAACATAAAATGGTCGGAAGCCCGGGTTGTCTACAAAGAACCCCATTGGAAAAAGCGCAAATTTAAAGAGATCGTATTCATTTCTAACAATAACAAAATCTTTAGCAATCTAAGTACGGAAATTTCAACAATATGACAACCACTCATAAAACGCTCCAATGTAGGTCTTCTTAGTGGAAAACCTCATGATTGACTGCATCCAATCTGCACCCCTGCTTAGTAGTTTTAGGATTTAGTTTAGTTCACACTTGATAACGGTCAGTGATACTTCTGTAAGCAAAATAAATAAAGACAATGGAAGTCCGAGACTCTTTTAGTTTTAATGCTAAAAGACCATTTACAGAAGAACGATAAGAGAAGAATTTAAATATATTTTATATTATTAGTTTTTTTTAATGTTGTTAGTGATTATAGTATGTTAATATTTTTATTATTTAATTGGCTTTTGTTTGGACAATTAAAGTATTATTTATTTATTTAATACGTATGGACCCGTTTTTATATTATTTTGTTGAATAATTCACTAATTTATTTGTTCGATAATAAACCAGTAGCAACTTTGACGTTGCTTATTTATTTATCATAAAAAAAGATATGAAATTCAAATATAGACTTGTATTTTAATTAATACAACCAGTACATTGAGAACTCTCATTTATTTACCAAAAATAGTAAGTGTGTGGAGAGACTTTTTTGATAGACTGTATCTGCAGAGCGAAAAAACGGAAATTTCAATCGGCATATAAACAGGGTGTGAAGACTAATTATTATCAATCATTTGATTAGTAAACAAAAAATGCTACTTTTAATTTAAGGTTGACATTCAACATACGTACTGTTTTTCTGATAAGATTACTTGAGAGAAGAAATGTTAAAATCTCAAAGTAGATGGTCGTATTTCAAGGTTCCTTCTAAATATACCGCTACGAGGATTGTAATTGCGAGCTAATTTATGGGATTCGGTTATTCTAGATTACGTATTTTCATATTCGTGGGCGTAGAGTCATGATTACAGAAACAGGCAAAAACATTAGAATATCTAATTACGATCGTCCCGTTGTAAAATATGGCCGATTCAACATTTTATATTTCCATGTTGAGCGTTAAATTTGATATGAACATCGACGAGTAAGTCTTGCATACATTAAGGATTAGTTAACTAATTTTAGATTTGCCATTTCGTTTGCCATTTTTTTTTGTAAATGAATGCATAAGTTTGTATCCTGAAGCAGATAGGCACTGTGGCTTTTATTTTCATACATCCGTATCTAGCTTTGTATAGGTACTTGCTTTCTTGGTAATATGAGATCTATTATAAGCTACTATAGCTAGTATTAATTATAATTTTTACTTACTTATTAGGCTGCAGATAATGTGACTTTTTCATTCTTATTGTATTATTTATACGTCTATATTTGGTTGTGAGGGTAAGTGTGACTCAGTTTTAAGGGTATTTTTATAGAAATTGAAAACTACCAAAATTTTTTACTGACAATCTATTAAAGTCGAGGGCGTCATCCTGTAGCCCGTCCCCAATTATGCAGAAATCGACCCACATTTTTCTTCAATATCGAATCCCTATTTCCACCCTGATTAAGATGTATACGAAATGTCGTATCCAACTTTGCAGGGTGGGGCCGTATGCACCGTCGCACACATAGCCTAACCACCAAATTTGGTCGAGATCGGAAAACATCAACTTTTGACGTTTCTTACGTCAAAACTAACTGTCACTCATTTCATTTCATTTAAATCTGACAATTTTTTGATTTGATTTATTGATGATGGGATTTCATAGTGTAGCAAAAGATAAACCCGTAATATGTATTCCGAGTTTCAGCCCCCTAGCTCACATATGGCCTAAGTTACGACGCTCCAAAGACCTTATCACACTTTTCCTCTCATGTGTCGTGTCGTGTCGAGTCACGGCCTTGAATTTTTAGTCCCAGCGCGCGTAAAGAAGTTCTAACACAATTAAAAATAATGGCCAAAACAAACAAAACAATAGGTTCACGATATGATTCCTGTTACAAAATGTTAAAACTATACTAGTACTTAACTAAACTGAAGTTCCTTGATTGTTCGTTGACTGCTATTGGATGTGGACCGCGATTCTTCGGCGATTTACTTTCCGCGCGCGTTTAACCGATTTGCGTTTCCGCATTCTCGAATCTCGTGTCGTTTGCATTTTTTTCAACCTTTTGATGCACTGTTTTGGCGAACACTTAACGCTCACTGTCTTTGTCAAAATTTGTTTTCACTGTCCTAATGTCTCAATTCTGCATTGACTTGCTGAATTCTTACTTGTGCACTGTCCTGAATTACCACCGTCCGATCGAAGTCAATGGCCCGTTAACACGCTCGCGAATCAAAGTCTCCACGTACTGTAATATGTTCCCGAAACTATTGCTGCATGGTCTCACCTGTGATGTTCATCTGGATGGCCTCGGAAATTCGGCCATATCACTTGCATCCCTGTGATATCTGCATGCTGTTCTGCTTGAACGGAAAACATCCTATTTTCCATTCTGTTGACTTTGTCCCCGACTTTTCTCTGCATAAACTTGCATTTACGTTCCAAATGTCCCCGTCAAAATGCTGCTCATTTATTTCGGATATAGCATATACATAGGCTTAGATTAGTACTTGACTGCGTCTCATTCCGAAAACATCCTGTGTATCAACTCCATTCTGGATAAGCATCGCTATGACTCTGGTTGTATACAAAAACAGGTTCTCGAACTCCGTGTTACTGTTTGGTTAGGCATATCATGATCAAACGTGGTAACTTCTCTGCTGCATAGTGTATGTCATATTTCTCAATCTTGTTGTTAGAACTATATGACTCCTCTATATATTTAGTGTTGACTGATGGGTCCGGTAAAATTAACTGTGGTCACTGCGTCTACTCCAATCTCCAACAGTTATATGTGTCTGTCTCAAAATTCTCTGGGGGTACTGAAATTTTGATATGTATCTATGCCTAACCATCCATTTACTGTGTTTCTCTGGATCCCTCAAAATATCACTCTGTAGTTGATGTTGTACCATTGACGTGACATTCTTCACGTACATAGTCTTCCGGAGAACATCTCGCTGAACTCAGATTCTACATCATACTTCCTCTTCGAAAACAGTCAAAACCTTCAACTCTATTATCGATTGGCATCATTTCAACAAATAAACCCAAAAAAAACAGTGGTAATATGGATGATTGTCAGAATAACGAATCCTATGAAATATTTAACTTTCTAAAACAAAAAAAAAATTAAAACGTTCTTACAAGAGAAATATGTTTTCGAAAAGACAATTTTCTGAAAACAAAATACGTTAATAACGATGAAAATTTCACTCTTCGTCACAGACAACGACTTCGCATCTATGTTCATACTTCCTTCACATTCTCTACGTTTCAAACACCACCTGTATTTTACAACGAATGTCTTATCGATGTGGGCCTGTCCTTATTTCCATATTTTGACCATCACACTCAGACATCAGGTTCTCTTATATTATAATAGAACTCGAGTTAGTTAATTCTGCATTTTGTAGCATCCGATCTATCAGGTAAACTGTAGAATTTCTGACAATATTACAGCATTTATTTTCCTGGTTACTTTCAAAAATTTATATATGCTAAAACTCAAAATATTTCTTTATTTGTGACTCTAATACGTGATCTACTAAAATAACACCCTGTAAACAGTTTAAGCAAGAATTATATCAAAATTTTTGGAAAAAAAGAATAAAAACTTGGGAAAAGAAATACGAGTTGATAAAATAAATGTTAAATAAACTAAAAATGTATAAATATCATTCAAAGTATAAAATTCACGGTGTACCTAAAATTAATAATGGAAAATAAATTTATTTCGGTTAAAAATAAAATACCTATTATGGTTATCTAGTTATAAAATTTACCACATCAAAATACTGTTGGCATGACCAAGTCATTAAAAAGGACCTATACTGGTTATACCTGGAAATATAACAAAATTAAATATTTTAGATGGATTTCCTCTTAGTAGTAAATCAACTTCTTTTTCTGCCAACAGCTGATTTCAGAAAACCCTGTGTAGTAAAAAAATAATAAAAAGCAGATTTGTATATACCTATAAATGCTGAATAAAATAGAAATATATTTTAATTATCTAAATAGATGACATTATCTGGAAAAGAAAATTTTAAACATGAAAATAAATTTATAAAAACCAACTGAAAATTAAATAGATAAATTAGATTAAAATCAAATAAACAAAGCAATCATTCAAAACTAAACGGTGTTAGTTATGTTAAACAAATAAGATAAAAAAAAATAACCAAATTAGACAAAAAATTAAATAAACAAACAAAAAAATGTTTAGTTTAATCTGAAAAATACCTGAAATATAAAATACCTGAAAATAATCGTTATCATTATTTTCACTTAGCTCAGAGCAAACCAATAATTTTTTTTGGTGGAAAGAGAAAAATAATGAGGAAAAAAAAACTATTTATTACCATCCTGATAAATAAAGTTACTTACATATAGAACATTATTAAAAAAATATATTTAAAAAAAATATATATTTTCAACAACAAAATACAAGACAAAAAAGCTGTATATATTCAATGTACCTTTGAATGCAAATTATTACTCTGAACCTTATTTCGTTTTAAGCAAATTATTAGTCGGAATCTTCACCTCGTTTTAACCTTTTGAAATACCTATGCTGAATTATGCTAACCCACTGAATCTTTCTCTAACCCAGTATATTTCCCTTCCAATATGATGTTCGATCTTCAAACGTATCTGGTGTACGATTTTTCCCACATGTAAGGTTTCTATCCTCTTCCGATGTTTCACATGCCTTTTGACTTTTAGCGGTTTATATCCTGGGCAAATATATACTTATTATCTGGAGTCCAACTCCTGCTCCGCCATATCTAGATGCCTACATTCTATCTTTGAATGCAACCCATATGAACGATCTGGGTGTTTATTCGGATCGTCCAGTCTAATTATTCCACAGGTACCAAATTTATGAGAGGGATGGATTTACTTATGGTCTGAGGTGTGGCTGTCAAATTTAGTATACGAATAACGATTTCTCTGCTGTTTAGTGGGTTCTGAAAAGTTTACTATCGTAGCCGCAGAGTTCTGCTGCAGTATGGTTCGACGGTTCACAAATCACAGTGTCTGCAGGGACTCGAGTACTTACAGATACACTATATTCGCAACCATGTAAAGCTGGTATAGTTATTTCCTCACGAAGCCCAATCAAACTAGGTTGCTTAGAGCAAGCTAATTCTTCACCAAGAATGTGGCCAGCATTCAGTAGTGTTAAACTTGTGAGTACTTTCTGGTTTATTGTTTTTCCATGAGTTATTCGAATACCTTTCCGGTCTATTGTACTCTTCGAATTGAGGGTTCGAATTTTCCTCGCTACGTGGTCCTTCAGCATTCCTGCCTTCACAGTGTAGCTCGTTGTTTATGTGTAGTACCTTGTTTCCCCTGACTTGCATACAATAATCGACTACAGTGGATCCCCTGTGCCCCTAGCTGTGAACTTCCTTCACATGCTCTGTGGACTTCCTCCACACTGTCTAATCCCGACAGTACTGTCTATTCCAGACAAAAACATAAACTCGGGTTTTCGGCCCCTCTGAGTTTTGGCACGCTCTAGTCGATAGGTTCCTGCCCCCTTGACTTCGTATGCCATCACTGACCTCCTTATCAGTGAACGCAGGTTTCACACTCATTGTCCTGGATGACAAATCCGTGTCAGAATTAGACGTACATCTGATATGTCCACACTACTCTTCTCAATTTTCCTCTTTAGTTTGTCGATAGTCCTTTGCAACTCTTCTGAACTTAGGAGTAGAAATTCCTTCGGCTCCTTCCTCGCAAAACTAATGAATGTTCCTATCCATAATTGTTCCTTTTAACCTTACATTTTCTCGTGCTTACTTGTGCTTTTCGGAGACTGTCTGGCCACCCTTAGTGAGTGCCTAGATGAGATCCAACGTCCTGTATGTAGTTTGAAAGGAAACGTTGACCTGAAGCCCATAAACCAATTTGCCAACCGTGAACAACATCTTCTTCTAAACACAACCTTACATGCCTTACGCAACTTACATGCGTCCCCTTTATCTTTGAAACATTGTCGAAAATCTGACGACTACTTTTTAAAACACCCTCGTAAAAAGTTGGAGTTCTAACGATGAGACGTAACCGTCGCTTCATTGTGTCCCGTCTAGGTACCTACTATTGAAACAGGGGTCTCAAAAAAAACATCTGGTTCCAATTCACAAGTGCATCCATTTTCATCTAGAATTCGTTATCTACAAAGGTTACCTAAACTCTCTAAACGCAGAACATATTTTTTGCTATTAATGTTTTTTAGAATGCATAAAAGAAATGAATATAAACTGACAAAAAAATTGAAGTATACGGCAGTATAAGTAAATTGTTGCAAACCCAGGTAATACATATTCAACAAGCCAAAACGCCTAATACGTTTTGCAACCATTTCACAAAAATTAACACAGCTGACTTTTCCATTTGTCCAACTGTAATAAAATTTTAACCTTTTTAAGAAACACATATAAAACAAGTTATTAATCAAACAAAAGTTATTCCATTATACAAGAAATACTTACAGAAACCAAAAACACTTAATATTTTAGTCAAATCAACAAAGGTCCACAACAATCCTTATTACTGTATAACGACATGTGAATACTTCGTTGCATGTCGAGAGAGTTCGCTGACTTTCAATTAGTTCTATCTATATACGAAATATTACGTGTAGTTTTTTTTAGTTGACCACTGTTCCTGCTGCTGACAGATGTTGACATATTTACTTGTGCGATTCCTTTGTCATAAATATTTTAGCTAATTACTTATCACAATCGATTCAATAATAACCTTCAAGTTTCATTAAATTTTTATTAAAAAAAATAATAAAAAAAAACATCTATCCAAATTTCATGAATCTTTCTTAAAATAAAACACTATCCTGAAGAATTAAATATTCTGAATTTCCTCAAGTACTACTTTATATAAAATATAAAAAAAAATATTCCTAATTATTCTTTAAGAGAATTTTTTTTTAAATCAATGGCACCAAGATTATTTAAATTTTCCACAAAATCTCTAAATCACTCTTATCGTTTTAACAAATATACAAAATAAGAAATATGGAATCAATTTTCTAAAAATATAATAGAATCAAATAGCGCCAAAAAATTACTTCAAATCAACAAATAAAATTTTGCGTTCATACAGAGACCAAAAAAAACTGAAAAGACCTTGTGCTACAACTTTGTTTAAAACAAATACAATAAACCAAGAATAAACATCCAAAATAATAATATTATAACATTTTAATCACTAAAATCCATTAAAAACATATTAGAAAATACATTTCCGATCGATTATAAAAAGAGTCTTTCATTTATTACAATTATGATGACTGAATAGAGTTACTAATACTGTTAAAAATCACAGAAGGAAATTAAAGATAATCGAAAAAAAAAATAGTCTTTACTTTTTAAGTTAAAGCAAAAATAAAATTAAAAACAATAATCTGGGTACAAACTACAAATTAATTTTTGTGTATCCCACCGCTGCCACCAATTTTATGTGACAAAACTTTCAAGATTTGTCCGTTAACATGGTAGTGTGGCCTTTATATAATTATAATTAAAATAATTTACTGAGCGGTAGGCAGAACTTGGATAATGAGAACACCGACTCTTCAGAGCGTAAATATAGATTATCGTTTACATATAAAAAAACAAAATATATCCAGCTAAAAATAGAAATTCAGGCATCGCACTTTTATGGTAAGGGTTCTTTCTAAATTCAGTTACTATAAACTCTATTGCCACTTACCTTATTACGTCAACATCCGTCAGCATTTCATCAACAACAAGAACCTGTCGAAGACTTCATTGATCTCCTTGTAGATCTTCCACTTCGGTCTTGGATTCATTCTTTACATTAAACCACTCGACCGGTTATCACAGTGTTCTTTTAGATAGTTTAATATTTTAGTGAAAAGGTGAGAGTAAAAAAATAAAATGCCGATTTTTCACAACACCTAACTATATTTAATATAAAAAAATAAATAAATGAAAATAAAGAAAAAGATTTAACAAGACATTTATAATTAATGAAATAAAAAAAAAGGAACGAAATTTAATCAAAAATAACTAATAAATGATATTAAAATTCAGAAGTGATAAAGTTAAAAATACAAAATATTCTTCTTATTAGTCTAATCTAAATTATCTAAAATTAGCATACATTTAAAATCTCTCTTAGAATTTTCGTTGCCAGAAAATTAATATGTCAAAAAAAATATTAACTGAACAATTGGATTTAAATTAGAATTTAATAAAAAGAACAATTGCAAAATAATCATTTGGGTGATGACATCTAACTTTTACTAAAGCCTTTAGAACAAACAGAAAGTCTTAAATCGTTAATAAAAAAATATTAAAGAAAATCTAAAACAACAAATTAAAAATCTTTATACATGAAATGTTTAAAATTTCCTAACTTGAGAATTGGATATTTAAGAAAATCTTTAAATAGATAACTTACTAAAATTATTAAAAAGAAGCCACTGGATAATATAAGATCTACACGGAGTAAATTCGACCGTCTAATTTAAAAGTCAGTACCGAACTGATCCAAAAAACTATATTCCTAAATCTCGAAATCTTTAAAATGGGCGGGTAAAAAGAATAGGGAACCACCAAAAGCCGAGCCATTCTCAAATCCTGTTCGGGTTCGCTTTTCAGGAACCGTCTGATTGGTCTGAGAAAACCTCAACTACCCTGTCGTTCCCGGTCTAGTTCGCCCTACATGTCACAGATGTCGTTACTATGACTATTTCTACATTATTTCCAAATTATTACTAATATCCGTGTAAATATTATAATTACCGTAAACACAATTACACATGATTAAATCTAACCCTAACTAAAGTATATTTTAAGGTCTGTCCTTAAAAAAACCAAACAAATCACATTTATAATTTGATTTCATTAGATTCCGCTGTTTTATCTTATAAGTTTATTTATTTCACATACTTTTGGATATTTTGGATAAAAAAGGAGGACAGTCCTTAACTTTCAGAATATCATTACGTGAACTTTACTTTAATATTTAAATTAACAATTATACTTATTTTTATCCAAAATCTGTTTGTATTGGCCCTTGGGAGGTCTATCGTGAGAAGAGTGTCGTCTTAGGAGTTTTATTGCTTTCTAGGGGTTTTGCTTATATAATCTCGAAGTTAAAATTTAGGGTTTTACAGCCTTAATGACTGATGCTAGTCGTTTCTAGCTGTTTCAAAGCAAGTATTATATTAATTTATGGACGTGGGATTTTACACCCAACAGAAAAATATTTAGTTTTTCCCAGAGAAACGGGTCCTTCATTCTAAACAGTTTTTACGATCTTCTGAAAAAAACAATTTAAGGGCGGAAACACATGATACACTTATAACAAGCTAGGTTTGTTGTCTGCTCTAAAATATTCCATTACAAAGTTTTACTTCTTATAAATATATGATAAAGCAGTTTTTGTTAACCTTTAGCATACAAACATTTCCAAATTTCCTATTTCAGTCTAATAACAATATAGACAACAGATTTAATTTCTGTCGAATTTTGATTCTAAATATCACGAGAACCATTACTCGAGCTGCAACTAGTCAGTTTTAAAAAGTCATTTCTAAAATCAGTCAATCAGCCCATATAACACAACAAAATCCTATAGATATCTTGAGGATATCCACCAAGGATATAGTAAATATCTTAGGGATATCCAAAAACCAATATCCAGATGGGACAAAAAAGTCATCTTCAAGACATCCCTAGGCAAGCCTTTTACGATTATTTGGGATATTTCTAGGATAATACAAGGATGATGTTGGGAGCATTATAGAATATTTTACACAAGGCTAGAACTGTATTTGTGTATTACATTTAACAAGGCTAGAACTATCAGTATAAGAAAAAACTAAGTCAAACTCATAGACAAACTAACAAAAGCAAGACGCGTCAACGCTGTACTGCAAAACGGCAACAAGTTTGATAAGAGTTTGAGAAGAGATTACCGCGCTTGCGTCAACTGGCCTTTTAGACGAGGACGGTTTACTTATGGATTGTGTATTTTGTAGTAGTCTTTTAGACGAGGATGTTTTACTTATGGATTGGGTATTTTGTAAAAAGGATGTTTAATTAATAAGCGTTTATTAAAATCAAATACATTTATTTCCATTTCCATCGGTAAAATAAACAATAATTTCTGGACGTAACAGATATAAAAACAAAAAAGTCAAATAAACGAAAACGTATTCCTCTTTAATAAGAGACTTTTGACTTTTTTTTCGTTTATTTTAATAAATAACAAAAAAGATGATAAAAAAACAACAGTTATATAGCAAACGAAATAAAAGCATTATTCTTCAAAAGGTACAAAAAAATAATTATGTATATTATAATATTAATAATAGGAACAACAAGAAACATCTTAAAAATATACAACTTTTTCAAATATAAAACAAAAACATAAACTTCACATTTCCACAAGAATTTAAAAAATATTAACATTTAGAGTCTATTATAAAATATAAAGCACGAAAATTCAAATCATAAAAAGATTTAAAAGATAAAGATTCTTATAACTTACAGTCAATTTGTAGGACCTTCGGTTTGTGTACGTTAGCGATGTAATCACAATAATATGTATAATCACAGTAATTATTATGCTCTTCATAAGTGTAAAATGTATTACATTACTTGTTTTCGTTTTGTACGCTAATAAAATAATAGTAATAACCAATCAAAACGCAAAATCAGGAATTCAACAGTTCGTTCAAGGCAAAAACGTTTTTCGTTTTATTTAGGTTAGGTTTGACGAGTGCGACTGCGCGATGAACTCTGACTCAACTGGCCAGCGCAAAAACAATAATTCGACTTCCTCAATCGTTTGAAAAGTCTTGCTTTTGTTAGTTTGTCTATGGTCAAACTCAACCAGTTTTATTAGTTTCAGTCATTTTTAAGCCCATTCAATATCGACAAACGACCGAATTCACCTCAAATTTCACTAAATCAAAGAACTGAATAATACACGATGCAAAAACAAACAACTGTGGAGATGGATTGTGGGAATTTTTTTGCGCGGGTGTTTTAAATTCTCTGTATTACTGGGAGTGGCCAAGCTCATAAATATTCAGATTATCCAGAAGATACCAACAGGATATTTTGTTGCCTTGACGTAATCTATATCTATCTGTATCGTTTATTGCATTTTATGTAATATAAAAAGTAGTACATTATTTATTTTTCCTAATTTTTTTTTCAGGATGTCTGGAGGATATCCTATAGATGTCTTTATAAGATGATCTTATAATGGGACATTCCGACATTCTATGAATATCCTGCCGATATTGTGTGTTATATGGGAAGCTTTCTGTGAGCTTCCAGCTCTGCTCGTAGCGCTTTTTACTTTTTACCAAGAGACCTTTTTTACTTCAAAAACGTACGGAAATTAATATTTTTTTACTCAGTAGTGTAATACACGTACGGACAAAAAGTTAGTAGTGTTCAAAATAGTTAAATAATATGTAGATGGCGCCTCGTACAAGTAGGAGTCAACGAAATCAAATTTTTCACGTGAAAAAACATCCAGACGCCAATTTTCATCCAAATATCGACCTTAATTTTTTCAGGAATTATCTAGAAAAAATAAAAATAAAAAAGAAACTTATACACTCTGTATCTCCGAAACGAAGCATTTTAGAACATGAATTAATAAGAAATGTTTACTCATTTGTATCTGCAGAACATGCTGCCAGAAGTTCTGAATACAATTCAGACCACCCTGTTTCTTCAGCCTTTTCAGTTCAAATTCAAAAAGTTCGAAAGGTATATCCTAAGAAGCTACTTTCAGATTTATAGTCCCCATTCTTGATTTGTAAAAAAGTCGTATTTTACTGCTCAGCTTAGACCGTATATCCGTCTGTCGAGATGCAGTTCGTCGACAGGGTTTAAATAAAAACAGAATCGGTCGAAGAATTTATAACGTTTTGTTCGAATCGAGGATTTATCTCGTGTTATGGCGGTCGTCGCAGCGCTTTCGAGAAATTCTTATGTAAAACGTTCTCCCAGGTAGTAAATAACGACGCTTTCCCCCCGAGGGATCGAGAATTAACGCCGCCTCTGTAGCGAATAGTCGCGGGTTCGAATAATTCCCAGACGAAATCGTCCGTAAAAGAGCCTGAATCTATCCCAGAGGTGTCTCGACATTGGCAACAGTCGACGCGACTTTAATTTAATAGGTATTTAAACCAATATAGCTGGCGAATACAACTTTACCATTTATCAGTGAAAATTCTCTAATGATCACATACTCGATTGCAGTTGTGCTTAATTCATATACGCGTTGTGGTGTATTTGGATATATCGTGGTATATATAGTGGAATATATACGTGCTATATCGTGAACGAACTGATTCCATTGAATTATTCCGAATATAACCACAATATAACCACATAAGGGTTACCTATATCCCGGAATGAAGCGAACTAGTTCCCAAAATCTTAAAAGACTAGTTCATGGGGAACTATTCGTTCTGCGCAGTTCCAAGATATTGTACAATGCAGCGGCAGACCTCTTAAAGAGCTTAAATGGAGCATTTATAAGGGTAGAGAAACCCTATGCCTGGTGACGTTATATATCTTTAAGTTCTGCAAGTAAAAGTAATCAAACTGTTTTCGTAACCGTTATATAACTCTATATAGAGACGTTTGAACAACCTTAGGAAATACAAAAGTGTTGAAAACATTTTGGCTACCTTTATACAGGGTTGTTCACCACATACGACACGAAGTATTGTAGCTAAACGATTCGATTTTTACAAATTGTAAGTTTTGGGTTCGTTGAGGGACTATTAGAGGTACAATTTAAAAATATTTTTACAAGATACAGAGTGTCGCAAATAAATAAAAAATATCAAAGTTGTCTTTTTTTAAATGGAACACCCTGTAAATTATTACATTTTTAGTTTCTACGATTAAAATAAACGTAAATTTGATTAAGGTTTATCACACTTAAATTTTACCGTTTTCGAAATATTTTCAATTTTGTGAAATTGCAGTAAAATGTTTAAGGCATCATTTCTCCAAAGGTATCAAAGTTTTTAATACTATTTTTTTTTTTAATTTAAATTTACTGAAGTTTATTTATTAATCAGTTATTGTGCTGCAATTATAAAAATAATACTACCTCATACAGAGTGTCTAAAAATTTATTTTAAATAATTTCGAATGTTAAACGGCTTGTTTAATTTAAATGGAACACCCTGTATATTTTAGGAGAATCAGACTATTTTTAAAGGAAAAAGCATATATACCGTGCTTTTATTTGAACTGTGAACATAGGGCTTAACACAGTGCAATGCTATTTTGCTAAGTATATGTTCATTTTTAAAGAGAAACAATCCAATGCATTGGATTTGAGTGAATAGTATGCAACCAATACTCATACAACATATAATATTTTAATATTTTTTGTTTTGCTAAAAATAGTTCTCGCTCAAAAAATTACCAAAAATCCTAAATTTCGATGAAAAAAAAATGAATTTTATTTCATGTCTATTTTATCAATGGATGATAAAAGGTTGGTTATGGACTGACAACAGGGGAGTGATTTACAAATTGCAATGATTTGACGCCTGTATTCAGAGTTAAAATAAAAGCACTGTATAAAGAAGACGCATAAAGACCAAGATATAAAATTTCGATTTTTTTTTCCAAAAAAATCAATACAATTTTTGGCTCGATTTTTGGGACGTCGCACAGTGGGGTATTTGACACTGATAGTTGATCGAAATTTTTTTATGTAGACCTTATATAAATTATTGCTATTTTCAATTAAAGAGGAAATAATATGAACAAAATAAAGGATAATTCGTCGATTCTAAAAAAAAAGAAAGAAAAATCAGTGTTCCAGTGTTTCCACGGTCAATGCCACTAATGCCAGTAGTAATATCGCAACTTATACTACTAATACTACGACTGATCCGCGAGCAATGCCCATACCACTAAAGTCGCTACTAATGCCAAATTGTGCTATACTGCTAATGGCACTAATGCGATCGCTTTGTACACAACAATGCCATCGCGGTTTACACCTCGCATTAGTATATCACTGATTGGCAAATTAGAGGAAACCAAGAATGTTTTTCTCATTTTATCAGCAAAGTCGCAAAAAGTCGCAGTATTTTATTTTACTGTATGAAAGCCCAATGTTTACTAAGTAAAACGTATATAGACAATATGCTGAATTCTTCGAAATGCGCAACTAAATCTCTAAGTATAATAAAAATGTCACAAATTTAATCAAATTTTCTGAACGCCTAACTTTTAGTTGCAAAAAAAATCGTTAGTATAGAGAATATCAAAATAAATAATACGTTTTTGTAGAATACATACCTGCAGCTTGCTGAGCCATTTTCAATCAAAACAATAATATAAACGTAAAAATAGCACAAGAACAACAACAATTTATAATTTTAAACATAAAATATAGCCATTTACCTCTTATCTGTGAGAAGCAACAACTTTGACGTTTCGTTGAAACAAATGAATGCAACTAAACACACCCATAGCAACGCCATTCATGGCAGACATGATTTAACTTATCATTTATCTTTTTTTGGGAAATCTTAAACACATTTGCTTTTTCTAATTTGGATCACCTTTTTCATGCTAATACCCCACCGTGCGTCGCGTCGGACGCCACCTTGTCAATATACAACATATTAAACATAATATAGGACTACACCTATCTTCTATTTCAGTTAACATAGACAAAACAGTTTGTTTTTACACTGTAGTTTAGTCGAAAAACAATTTTACATGACAGGCGAGGCGGCGCGGTATGCATCTGTACTTTGTAGCACTTATGTTAAAATGTAATGTTAATAATAAAAGTTCTCACAGAAAATATCAATTAAAATAAGTTTTTCCATTTTAGGAGCACTTCAGTTAGAGTAGTAAAACAACTAAAAAATCATTATCCTACAAAACATTCAAATGTCTAATTTTTGATATTGCTTTAACTACCATTTACAATTCTACCGATTGTTTCAAGCTAATTGATAGTGGTTCTAGCTAATTAAATTTTATCACCCATAAAATCTTCGTCTCTTCTGATTCGTAACCAGATATTTTCTGTAATTAATGTCAGTTATGCTGCCGACTAAACGGCTTCGTTTCACAGATGGAATCTCTCTGGGTAGGTTGAAATGCTCTGTCGATTGTTTCTCCAATGGAAGGAATTTGAATGAATTAAAGCTAAACAACAATGTAGAGGGCAGTTAGTGCCAGTTTCGGATGTAGACTTTGTTTAAAAGATGTACCACAATAGTATTTCAGAATATATTAGAAATGTAATAACTTCCCGCTTATTATACACATCCAAACCTAATCTAAATTGTAATCGTATGTTTCATTATAACTTATACAGGGTAGGCTTAAATAAGTGGATTTATATAGTTTAAACTCGTCACGTTATAGAATGTAGAATGTAGATCAGTTCTTGCTTTTTCAAGAACTGATACGTTTGAGACATGGTGGTACCATTTGATTCTTAACAGTTGTCTAAGGTGTCTATGTTGCAACTTGTTTAATGCGCTCGTGTGCCGGCGGTACAGCACTCAGGTTTCGCTTCCATATAACATGGTGGGGATAATTCCTGCTAAAGTTTCGTTTTTGTGCTCAAGTCATGATTGTAGAAAACCCTATCTTTTAATTTCCAGAATGATCTTAAGGCACTGCTGATCCTGTCCTGAATTTCAGAGTCGATATTTGCCTTTTCCGAAATCAAACTGCCCAGGTAATTAAATTCCGATACATATTCCAATAGTTCTTCTCCTGTTAAGATTTTCCGGGGGAGTGCACATGATTTTAATTTTATCGATGTTCAGTTTAAGGCCCAAAGTCTCGTATGCCCAGGTATAAGTGTTCAGCATTTCCTGTAATTGCTGTAACGTATTTGCAACTAGAGCGCAGTCATCAGCGTATTGGAGTTCTGTGATGAATTTTATATGTGTTTTTGCCCTGAGACTTTTTATGCTGAACGTACCGCCGTCATACCTGTATCTAACACCCTTCCTCTTTCCTGCAGTTTACTGTCCACTATAATAGAGAGCGCGGACATGAATATGTTGAATAGGAGAGGAACTAGGACACATCCCTGCCTAACTCCTGTATCTGTCAGCAAGGGACCGCTCAGTGATCCATAATGTGACACTCTCGACTTGTTGTTATGGAGGCTTTTACACACAGTAAGAAATTTGTTGGGCACTCCGAACTTTTGCATAATTGCCCAAAGTGCATCTCTGTTGCAGAGTCGAAGGCTTTCGTTAGGTCGATGAATGCAACATAAAGTTTACTATGCTGTTCCTATACTTTTTCCTGTAGTTGGCGGACGGAGAATATGGCATCAACGGTACCATCAGCGACCTTACAGGTCTATTGTGTGTCCCCCTTTCTTGAGTTATAACTCGTCATACAGCCTCAAGGCTTTGACAAAAGCTAGTATGTGAGACGGATTTATAGGGGTTAGTTCTCCATCTCCGATATCAGTCGTACAAAAGTTCATGGCACGAATGGTTGTCGTCTCGGCGCACTCAGTGATGAGGTGTTTCCTCAGTTTCCCCACAGAATCTGCATTTGCCGTTGTTTCTTAGCTTCAATCTCTTGTTTAGAGATTGAAGCTAGTAGTTTTGAGACGAGAGCTAGACGAGAGCGAGTCATTTTTTATCCATTTTTTGACAACTGCTACGAGACAAGAATGTTGGATCATAGTGAAAGGAAGCCAAACACATATTAAATTGTAACTGAATATAACCAACGATGGCCAAATAAAAACACATAAAGTAATAAATTTTTGTATCTTTAACATAGTATTCAGTTCGTCCTTTTTTATTTATAGTCGGTTTTTTCCCTTTTGGCTGTTTTCCCCTTTATCCCTGCAATTGTTTTGATACACGACTTTTTTTACATAATACAGATTTTAACGTTTTTTCGAACAAAATGTTAAATAGAAAAGGTATTGGGAAGGTTAAGAAGCACATTTTAACATTACTATAGAGTATACAGGGTACTTCAAAATAGTGTTGCGGATATAACATACTATGTTTCTAATAGAAATAAGTATCCCATTTTTTATTTTATTATTAGATTATACGTACAATTAGGTAACTTTTTTTTATATATTATATTATATTAGCTAAAATTAATAGATTTTGTAATAATTCAATTTGTTTACAGAAATGTTAGATTTCGGTACGGTAAAAATTATCATTGAAAATTTGTAAATTCTATCAGAAAAAATGATAATAGATACGGTGTACCATACAAAAATTTGAGATTACTTAATTTTAAATAGTCGAAATACATATAAATCAGAGCTAAAAACACGTCCAGACTAAGCCGCGAGCTTTCTTTGATCGGCCGTCGAAAAACCGACAGTGGACGGATAGCAACGAGGCTCCGTAGGTTGTCTCGCGAGGCTCTCGCGAGTCCCGTCCACACTTAGCGAATTTGGAATATCTCGCGCTCGTCTCGCTCTCGTCTCGTCAGATCTGGATGCACCATAAGAATCGACTCAATCGACTTCAATCTCTTGAGGTATTCATTGAGGAGACAGTATCATGTTAAAAACCTCATAAAGGTGCGTATTCATTATCCGAACGAACGAACGAATGTTCGCTAGTGGTATGGACGGGGACCGTACGATAGAACCGCACGAGAGGACCGGACGCGAACGCCTTTGATGTACCGACTCGAAACGGATGGTCGAGCGAACGAACGAACGAACGGCCGCATGCGTTTGGTCCCCGTCTAAATATACCGCACTTTCATTCGTTCGTTCGGATAATGAATACGCACCTTAACGATCCAAAAATTGTTCTTCGTAAGTTCTGAGAAACTTCTTAAAGTGCGTATTCATTATCCGAACGAACGAACGAACGAATGTTCGCTAGTGGTATGGACGGGGACCACACGATAGAACCGCACGAGAAGACCGGACGCGAACGCCTTTGATGTACCGACTCGAAACGGATGGTCGAGCGAACGAACGAACGAACGGCCGCATGCGTTCGGTCCCCGTCTAAATATACCGCACTTTCATTCGTCCGTTCGTTCGTTCGTTCGGATAATGAATACGCACCTTTAGACCGTTGGAGGATTCCCATTACAAGATACGGATGAAGTATTCCATGTTCTTGGGTTCCGCTTTAAATTAGTTTCCACTTGGGAAGCAGAACGCTTCTGGTCCAGGTAGTGGAGTGTTCGCTTCCTTTCTAGCTGATCGTAGGATAACTTTATTTTCTTTACCTAATTTGTTCAACTTCTCTAGGCATTCTTTGAACAGCTTCGAATTGGTGGTTACTGAGTTGATCGCTTTTAATGCTGCTTGACTATCAGACAAGATGGCTATTTCTTGTTTCCGATAGTCCATATCTAAGACAAGTTGTAGGCATCTTTCGATAGCGTAGATTTTTTTAGAATCAGATTAAATGACTATGTAACATACACTTCGCATATTTCTCTCTCCGAATTACAAGATTGCCACAGCGATTCATTCTTAGACATGTAAACACCAAGACTTCTCTTGCCGATACAATATGTATAGTTTACTAGATAACCATATCTATACTCATTATTACTTTTTCCCATACTGGATGTGCTAAATTACTGTTTAATAGAACATTATCAATAATAAAAATATTTTATTTATTTATTTTACTTAAAACTATTCCTTGACCACTTTGACTCCCTTTTAATTTCAAAGCTTTCGGATATTTGCCACTGTAACCGAAAACTAAAAATTTGATTGATTGAAAATGATTAAAACTCAATAGTTTTAATCGTTTGCTGATGATGCTAACATGGTTAGCAAAACGCAAGGTTATTTCTAAAAAGTAAAGCATTTTGGAGCATTAGTGTATTATTTTGCAAATATAAGATTAAAATATTACAACAAATAAGGAAAACAAAATGTTAATTTAATAATAGTAAGAGAGTTGGTTTATTTAAAGTAAGTATTCCGAATATACAAATATATACAGTAAATATTTCTGTATATAAAACAAACTGTGCTTTAATCTCGACAAATAAAACAAGAAATGATTCGAAGAGATGTTTCCAGTTTTACTTTGACAGAGAGACAAACGACTAAAGAAGCCGATGCGAATATTTAGATACACACTTACAGTTTGCTGCGTGTTGGCTGTATAAAAACAATAACGAAGAATGCATTCAAAGTCAAAAGAGTCGTTCATCTAATATTTATAGAAGATCATACATACACATAATATATTAAGAAAACTCTTAATTTTATAATAAAATATACCAGTTTTTTTTAAAACCAAGACTTGGAAATAGTTTTGAAATACAGAAGAAATATTTTCAAGAAGAAGCAGGATACTTTTGTTTTGTTAATGTTCGATTTGGGCTTCCATGCAACAGGGAATTTATTAATCCTCTATAGATCATTTTCGAGAGTGCTCTTGGAAGTATAGAAACCTTTAGATTGGTTTGTTAAGACAAAATATCGTCAGCAGAGATACATTTCCTAGCCTAAGTTTCTGGAAGGCCCAAGGTATAGCCCAAGTATATGAATAATGTTTGTTCCTCAAAAAACTGGAACTAAAATATCAGAATCATTTAAAATATCAAAAGAATTAAGACAAAGGTGTTGCCTGTCACCACCTTTATTCAAAATATACGTCAACCAAGTTTTTAGACAGTGGAAAAGCAGGTGTAGAAGCATGGGCATACCAATAAGTGAATATTCTTGCTTATACACTTAGCAATTTGGTGATGACCAGGTTACTTGTGCAGAAGACAAATATGACTTGGAATATATGACACGCAAACTTAAAAGGGTATATCAAGTTTGGGGACTGGAGATGGATATCATAAAAACTAAATTTATATGTGTTGGATCGGATCAAATAGCAATAAAACTGGATAATGGATATATACAAACATATAACGAATACAAATACCTAGGAGTTACTTTCGATAAATACGGGAAAGACGACAACGAAATAAGCTCAACAATAGTCAAGGCCAGAAATGCAATAAAATGTCTAAATAATATACTCTGGAGTAACAAAATAGGTAAAGACAGAAAACTAAGGATTTATGATGCGATAATCAAGAGTAATCTGTTATTTGGGGCGGGAACATGGAGCTTAACGGAGAACAACAAAAGAAAATTACTGGTGATAGAAATGGACGCGATAAGGAGATCAGCACGAACATCAAGGCTGGATAGAGTGCGAACCGAGACAATCAGGGACAAAATGGGTAGACAAAAACTATAGTGGAGGAAATAGAGCGTTCCCAACTGGACAAAAAATATTCTCAACTGATGGACAACACGCGACTGCCTCAGAAGGTACTAAACTCCACAAAAGAGAAGGAAACGGGGAAGACCAAGGACAAATTAGATGGAGGGTATCAAGAAAGCTATAATCTCAAGGGATCTGCGTGTCGGAGACTGAGATGACCGAAACCAATGCCGACTAGGCATCGTACAAGGTCGAACGACGTTTTAAAAGCGATTCTTACATACATGTAAAAGTTGTTTTTTGATATTTTGTCGATTTTGACCTCCTCCTTAGGAGATCTCTTCTTCGGAGAAGAAAATCTATTTTATCTCCTTGGATCTCTAATTTTATTAATTTGCCTTAATCCAAGTCTAATTTTATTTTTTCCTTTATAAATGTTTAATCTCGTTAACTGGCCAAAGTGTTCGTTGACACCTTATTAAAAATATGCAAAAAAGTTTCTATAAACATAGGTGAATAGTTTTAAAGTTACAGGGTGTTAAATTATTACTATATACACTGCTGGCAAAGGAATATTAGCAATAGGAGGTTTTCAATGCGATAAAAAAAGATGGTAAGGCTGCAAAATACACTGCAGTGCAACAGAGACGGATAAAGTGTCTTTTCCCTACCATTGTATAGGGGAAGTGATCATAGAAGTGATACGACGATAGAGCCCCTGCGAGAGGGGGCGCCGGGCGGGTCCTTAAGACGCTTGTGTGGGGCTACCGCCTACTAATAGAACAGAATCGAAAAAATAGAAACAGGACGGACAGTGTTGCCATTCAATTAAATCGAAATTATGTTGGCTTGTCAAAATCCTAAATCTTCTAATCCCATTATCTTGCCTACTTAATGAAATATTAAATAAAGTACGAAACAATTTTAAGAATGTTTTCTCTAGGCACATAACTTCTTTCTAAAACGAAAAGTAACATGCAAAACTTTGAAATCATTTCTAAAATAGCAAGTGCAATTCTATGAAATGGCAATACTGTACGATCTTCCTAGCAGTCGCCCCGACACAGTCGGTCGGCGGCGGCGCTTGACAAAGCCGCGGCTGTGACAAAGGAATTAGGCCGAAAAAAACTTTATAAGGAGTAGCCGAACAGGGTTGCCGGGTTGGTTAGATTATAATTCCATACGAGAACAAAATTCTCGGTAGATCTTCAACAAAAATTAAAAGTACAGAAACGAAATAAAATATAATATTTAAGTCCAAAATTAGCATTCCTATGTGTCGTAATAATAGATCACTCAAATAAAATACAAATATAATAAATATAACAAGAATTAGAAATAGCTAGGTATATTATTTGATATTAAAAAAAATATTGAATTAAATAATATTAATATATTAATAAAAACATATAAAACTATAACAAGTAGGGATAGCAGTCACAAATTAGTGTAGCAGTCACTTTTTACCTTTGTACAAATTTTGATCAGTGATATCTAAAATTAATTTCATTTCAATGGGAAAGCTGTAGCAACTCTCAACTCTTTTTTCATATAATATATTTTTTTGACGGGAAAATCACTAAAATATTTGTCCGAATTTAGGTTGTTTCTTAACTTAAATTTTGTTTTTTGTTTACATTTTTTGGGGAAAATATGGGTTCAACTTTAGTAGATGAATGAAATAAAATCTTTTCAAAAGATATCAACTTCTTCGGGCATGTCGCCAATACCGCGCCTAATAAGGAGTAATAAGGAGTAATAAGGATTTTTAGGAATATCTCTGTAACTCTGCAACTAGACAGAACGATGACCTGTATGTGTGTTATTACTAAATAAAATTTAATGAAACAATAATAAAGTCAAATTATACAGATTCCAACACGGCAGTCGCTTAATTTTTAGTCAAATAAGTCAGCTTTTTATAAGTGCTTCTATTGTAAAAACTAAAGACGCAGTTGAATATATCGTTAGATTTTTCTTTAAATCGGTAGATCGGTAGCTTACAGACGAAACCGGTAGACCTGGCAACTCTGTGATGAACTGACGGGAGTCAGAATAGCGAGGTGCGGAGGCGCGGGAAGGGAAATAAAATAATGGCGATAAATAAAGGGCAGGGAGATGGGTATCATGAGTGGATGGGAGGTGGCGGAATTTCCAAAATTTGTTATCTTATTGGAGTTTGTCTAAGTAGACAGTCGTAGTGGAAGTGGAAACGGGGAAGTTGTTGTCCATCTCTGTTTAAGCATAGACTTTTTATAGGCGTTTCATTCCAATGCATGTAATTCCTATGCCTAGAGATCCATTGCCGGGCCTGTATAATTAATCAAATATGCGCTTTTCACAATTATAGCATTCATTATTAATATAAAACATACATTATATTAATACATAAAAACTATAAGTATATAGATATTTATTAATTTCTTTTACTTATAGGTATATTAACTGTATCTCGTACGCGTAAAATAATACATTATAAACCCTTCTTTTATACCTGAAACGGTATTATTTATTTTTATTTAATACTTACTAACTGTACTTAAGAAATTCTTCATTTACTTTTCCCCGTACAAGTGTTAAACAAAAATTAATCATATATTATTAAGTCCGCGTTATCGCGCTATTAAATTCATTCGCAAATTCCTTTTCATTTGCTTATTAGAATATTTCAAAACGATTGTGCATTAACACACTTACCGTTACTCTCTACCGCAACATGCAAAGAAGAGAACTTAAGATGTTTTTGTTCTGGTGCCCGGAATATTTACCCTTGTATCTAGCCTACCTTTCTCGCTAGTAGTTATCTGTGAGATTATAGTAATTGAAGACTAACTCCGGGCTAATTTAAAGAGAGAACCTTGTACTAAAAATGTCTTTAATCTCGCATGCATGGGCTGCAGTAATTACATTATCTGCTTTAGCAAAGTACACTTGCATACATTTACGTTTAGGTTGAAGCGAGATAACAGGTGATGCGGCGTAGGCAAATGAAGCCAAATAAACATCAGAACTTAATCTTAATGTGTAGAGCTTTAGCGTAATATCAACAGCATAATGTTTTTATGATATCAGAAGTTTCATAGAAAGCTCATCTAAAATGTAGTACTTATATATTTATAAACACTAATGCTGGGCATTACGATTCTTTTTAGTGAATAGAATAACACGATTACCTCCTCACCTATGTTATTACCAGATCACCTCCACACAACTCCTACGGATTCGTTCATTTGAACGAACCACATGCACAATTTACGTTTCATAAAAACAAGAATCGTAACTGGCACTACAGGCGATAATTTGATAGGACAATTATTTAAGGGACCAGAAAAAGAAATATACAGTTCTTTCATTTGTTTTTCAACACTTTATGACACTGGCGTAATTGGCTTGATTATTTTAACAATAGTATTAAATTATATCAATCCAATTTATATTATACAGGGTTGTTCACCACATACGACACGGAGTATTGTAGCTAAACAGTTAGATTTTTACAAATTGTAAGTTTTGGGTTTGTTGTAGGACCATTAGAGCTACAATTTAAAAATAATTTTAAAAGATACAGAGCGTCCCAAATAAGTAAAAAATATTATAGTTGTATTTTTTTAAATGGTATACCCTGTATATTATTCCATTTTTAGATTATACGATTAAAATAAAGGTAAATTTGATTAAGGTTTATCATACCTAAACTTTACCGTTTTTGAAATATTTTCAATTTTGTGAAATTGCAGTAAAAAAATTAAGGCTTCATTTCTCCAAGGGTATCAGAGTTTTTAATACTACATATTTACTGAAGATTATTTATTGATCAGATATTGTGTTGCAATAATAAAAATTATACTTCCTTATACAGAATGTCCAAAAATTTATATTAAATAATTACTAGCTTAAACGACATAACTCGTTTAATTTAAATAGAACACCCTGTATATCTTACGTGATTCAGATGCACAATTTAATTGTCTATCAAATTGTACTATACCATTTTTTACCTATCTCTTCAAGTTTTCGAAGAAAATGCATTTTTTATAATTTAGACCTCATTTATCACTATACCTATGGAATATTGACATTTTAGATTTTTTTAAAGTAATATATATGTACAAAATACTATTCAAAAATAATAATATTGCAAGCCCATTTGTTAGAAACAGAAAACTATTTAAATCTTTGTAAAAGAGTATACCTATTAAATATAATTTCCTCCCAAAAATTAGTTAATTACATACTATTTTAATTAATATATTATTCTAAAAAAATGTGGATTGGACTCAGAAATCAATATAATAATAAGTTACGAAAATGAACGTCTCTGTTATAAAAATAAGCATTCGTCAAAAATTAAAATAAAATTTATACTGTCTAATACACATACAAAATTCAGTTTTTTAGTATTTGGAGTTTTTTTAGTTTTTAGTATTGATTAATCAACGTAAACAGTCAATTAATGTAGTCTGAATACTAGGATCATATTAATCGGTCCTTTTTAACAAATAATATTTAAACTTTTTTTTTTAATTTTTTTAATGAAATAATCGAACTATATCGACAATATTAGTATCTGTACTCTTTGAAAATTTGTTACATCTTTAAAAATAATCTAAAATGTCAATATTCCATAAGTATAGTGATAAATGAGGTATAAATTATAAGAAAAGGCATTTTCTACGAAAACTTGAAGAGATAGGTAAAAAACGGTATAATATAATTTGATAGACAATTAAATAGTGCATATGAATTAAGTAAAATATACAGGGTGTTCCATTTAAATTAAACAAGTTACCGCCGTTTAAAGCTAATCATTATTTAACATAAATTTGTGGACACTCTGTATAAGAAAGTATAATTTTTATTATCGCAACACAATATCTGATCAATAAATAATCTTCAGTAAATATGTAGTATTAAAAACTTTGATACCCTTGGAGAAATGAAGCCTTAAATTTTTTACTGCAATTTCCCAAAATTGAAAATATTTCAAAAACGGTAAGGTTTAAGTGTGGTAAACCTTAATCAAATTTACCTTTATTTCATTCGTAAAATCCAAAAATTTTATAATATATAGGGCGTTCCATTTAAAAAAATATAACTATAATATTTTTTACATATTTAGCACACTCTGTATCTTGTAAAAATATTTTTAAATTATAGCTCTAATAGTCCTTTAACGAACCCAAAACTTACAATTTGTAAAAATCTAATCGTTTAGCTACAATACTCCGTGTCGTATATGGTGAACAACCCTGTATACTATTTATTAAAGACTTCTTAATACCAATTTAATATTTTTAGAGCCATATTTTAATTCTGATTTAATAATTATAATAAATAGTATATATTACCGCATGGTCGAAAAAAAAATGGCGTCCATTTGGCTTGGAAATGAACATCGATGACATTCCCCATATAATTTTACATATAAAATGACAGCGATCTTCATCTTATAACCATGGCTGACGCCGTTTATTTTATCACATTGAGCAGAGACCAACAATATTTATTTGGAGTTGCATAAAAACACGATTTTATCTTTTAGTCCGACATTTAATAGTCGGTAATATTATTCTAACAAAAATATTAACGTGAAAATTAAATACCTTACAGATACTCCCGTACTAAGCACAGTATAAATAAGTTTTTTCTTGTAAATAACTTTCTTATCGTTCGCATTTTATGCCCATGATGTTTGTTTAGGGCTTTTGTTCAAGTCTAAATATTAGTGCCTGCATTTATACATATATCACCGCTGGCGCCGCGCCGTAGAAGCGAACGATCGCATTGTGATCCGATTCAATTCTCACGATTCTTTTTTACGGCTTATCGTTCAAATGTTATGGATCCGTGCTGGCCACGATTCAATTGAACGAACCGGATTGCAAGCAATGAATCGAATCTCACGATTCATTTTTAATGCTCGTTCAGATGAACGACTCGTTCAATCTTTGCCCACCTCTAATAAACACAATTCTTAATGATATGTTATAGCTACAATGTCCGATAAAAAAATTCATAAAAAATTGATAATTTTAAAAATGTATTTATTAAAAAACATTTTGGGTTTAATTTAGGATGTTAAGGCAACAAAAACGTTTTTAGTATCTGTTTTTGAAGTTAAACTTCTTTAGGCAAGATGGGTGTAAAAATTGAAGGCCGTGACACACCGAGACGCGAGAGGAAAAGTGGTAACGATCTTGGAGCGTTGTAATCAGGGGCTGAAACTCGGAAAATAGATGAGGCTCGAAGAGTTCGAAGAGCCCCATCTTTTCACGACATTTTAACGACGTTTCGAAACTCCATCATCAATGAATCAAATAAAAAAATCATCCATTTAAAAGAAATTTGGTATGTCGATAGATTGAACCAGTAAGACCAACTTGACCGTGTACGACATGTGTCACTGTGACAGTTAGTTTTGACGTAAGAAACGTCAAACGTTAGTGTCGTCCAATCGCGACCAAATTTGGTGGGTAGGCTATGTGAGCGACGATGCATATGGTCCCACCCCGCAAAGTTGGATATGGCGTTTCGTTTACATCTTCATCAGGGTGGGACTAACGATTTGGTATTGAAGAAAAATGTAGGTCAATTTCGGCATAATTGGGGACGGGCTACAGGATGACGCCATCGACGTTTCGAACCGATGCCTCTAAATGGATGAAATCATCAGGATTTTTCTTAATTATGGAACGATTGGAACGAAACTTGGATAGAGATGCCCGAATGGAATAAATTCCGAGACGCAACTTCTAACTTCCGTCTCGGAATTCATTCCGAGACCGAAGTTAGAACTTTTGCTGTAAATATACGCACATAGTACACATACAATCTTTTTTATTTTAATTGAAGAATATTGCGAATACATTTTTAATGTTGAAAATTTTATAAGGCGTTTTGACTTGTATATGTGGCAGGCGTATGGAATAATTCGACATTTTGAAAAAGACTAAACAAATTATAAAATACCGGCATTTTAAACGCAAAAGAAGGAAATTTTACAGAGAGCGTATCTGGTTTCAGTCGCTTTGCAAAATGCCTAATCAGAACAAAAGGAAAATTTCTTGTAAAGGTGTTAATAATAAATTGCTTCATTTATTTCTAAAATAATACTTAACATCTTGTTGTCGCTAGCTGCAGATTTACTGCTTAGAAATACGTTTTACATAAGAATTTTTTAAAATAGCGGCAACGACAGCGACGGCTACAACACAAGATAAAGCCCTGACTCGAAGAAAACATTATAAATTCTTCAGTCTATCCAGGGACTCAATAGCCAATAGGTACTCTGTTTAAATACTGATGACGATAAACTGCTATTTATCTCCTGGATGTCATTCTTTTTACGTTGACTTTTACATCTTAAACAGAAATTTAAAATATGCAACACAATTTTCTAAGATATTGCTAGTATTTATTACAATTGAAGAAATAAAAAATATATAATAATTTTCATTTGGTAATTAAATGCGTAGTGGACAACTTGTAAGTGGGTATATTGAGTAAGTGTTTGTTTTTAAATTAATAGTTTACATGTGCATTTAAATGTATCTATGAAGACCTTACATTTTTAGTCATCAGTAAATGAAAGTACAAGACTCCCTTGGTCTTGGTCTTGCAGGGTCCAGTCTTGGTTTTGGTCTCGCTGCAAGACTCTTGCAAGTCTTGCATTTTTTTAATAGTAATTAGTATTTTTATGTAATTTGATGCAAAGTGGCACAAAATAGAAAGAGTTGATTAGGGTTAAGGGAGGCTTTTGTTCAGCAGTGGACAGGATAAACTAAATGATAATGATGTTGATTACTGTCTTTACCTCAACATAACTGCCCAAACAACACAACATAAAACGGTTCAAAGCTCGCTCATTGGAAAAAAGCACAAATTTAAAGAAGCCATCTTTATATTGATTAGTATTCATCAGTGATAAATCTGACAGAAAAGTTGTGTTATATAAAATAAATCCGAAATCCGAAAATCAGCGCTTTGGTTATTTTATTACGACCTTTACAGATCTATGGTGGTTATTCAATTTTTAAATTATATTTTACAGTTGTATCTTAAGGAAGAAAAAACACAATCTATGGTAATATCCAAAGATCCAATAGGGTGCAAACTCTTAATAAATGGGCGCATTATAAACCAGGTAATTAGTTTAAGTTATTTAGTGATAGAAACATCGAACAGAAGAAGTATAACGACTAAAGTGGACACACAATCAGGTTAAGAAAAGCCTCAAGAACATCAAGGTATTTACGTAATATCGAAAAATAAGTACATTAGTGCAGAGAGTAAGACCCGAATTTATAAGACCTGTATAAGACCCATACTGGTTTACACTGCTGAAGCAAGAGCAGAAACATCAGAAACAAAAAGGAAAATGAGAACAACAGAGATGAAAATATTACGAACAATAAAAGAGGCTACACTGCTCGACAAAATACGCAACACAGACACGCTAAGAGAGTTGGGACGTTGTCAGATGGGTAAGAGCAAGACGCCGCTGTTGGAGAGACCATAGGATGGGTCCAGATCGAATTGCCAAATAGGCCAAAACACAAAAGCCAGAGTTGGTATGACAGCTGGACATCAACATCACAAGAGGACAATAATTGACAGAATTGACAGAACCTCGTCCTACTACAAGAAGAAGAAGTTGTATCTTATTCCCAAGTCTAAAAACTTGGAGGATGTTTCTTGGATTCTATTGGGCTTTACCATATCTTTCTATTTCAGCGATTTTTGTTAGAAGACTCACACAATTTTGTTGATACTGATAGACCAGCTAGACCATAAATGGAAATCCCTATCGACAGAAAGAAGATAAAAAATAATTGAGAATAAATATTCTAAAAAAAAGATATTTAATTTAGAATAAAAAAATCCCATAAAAATCTCGAACATAACAATAATCACCAGCGGTGCAGTCAGATAACCAAAAAACCGTGCGACTTTCCAACAACACATCTTACACACGATGTTCAATCACGATTTTATCGACACATCTCTCGTCGAGATTAATCTTCCGAGCTGATTTAGTGTCGATGTTGGACGGAGACACACAAAAGCAATTACCGTAAAAAGCGCTGCCGGTATTGACCAAGACGAAATCCTCTCGATCTCGATACGAATCGCTAATGGGGCTTTATCGCGCTCGATATCGATACACGGCAGGCAGCGGGATGTGTTCTTAAACAAGACCGGGTCATAATTCTGCTACCATACGGCCGTCGGCTGTCCCGCGCCCCGTGGCAAAACGTCGCCATTTCATTCCGCGAACGTCACATTTCTCAATTTGGAATTGAAGCGGATTAAAATTGGCGTGATTGTGGACGCGACGTGCAGTGGTAGAATGTAGAATGAGTGGAAGGTGGGTTAATCACCGCGACCTTAAAGATCTATTGTGTTATAACTCATCACACCTTTCTTAAGTTATAACTAATCATACAGACTATAACTTATACATGGGGATTTTTCTGTTGTAAGCGGAACAAGGTACTTACCATTCTTCTCTGTCAGCAGATGTTCTTCTAGCGAAGAGTAGACATCTACCTCCTCCGGAGGTGTTCATGCACTCTTCCACGATTGGGGTTTGGCCTACCGTGCCCTTCACAGCCGGCAAACTTATCTCCGGCTGATGTACCCGTGAGGTATAGGCTGGAGGATCTATCTCCATTTTCTCCACCTCTTTAACATGGTCTCTCCTTACACCTTATACCGGTGTTGTCAAGAATATATAATAGAGGATATATCCCTCCTTCTCTATTGTCTCCTTGGATTTGAGGTCATTTTTATTGTGGGGACCTGAACATGGCCCTTCTCCCTCGAGTTGATGACTTGCCGACTGTCCTCACATTGAACGGCTTTCCATCCTGGCTTTTTTCTCTCCTTGCCGGAGCAGAGGTGAGAGTCCTCCCTGTCTTGCCCTTTGGTGGAGATGCGCCAGGCTGTTTCTTGGTTCGTTTTCTCTCCCCTTTTTCGAGGAGTGTTTTTGCTTTCCGTGCAGTGAGGTAGTTATTCAATTGTCAATTCGTCAAATGGTCACAGACTTGCTCGGGACTGGTAGATCTCGATAAAACAAATATATTTTCTCTTTACCGTTTTTCAAATAAGTCCAAAATAACATAATAATAAATAAGTTATTTTACTTTGAAAATTTCCAAAAAATACGATTTTTTGCTTAAATTTTGAGGACCACTGGATCTTTTCTGAGTTTTTTTTATTGTAAATTTATTCTACTACCAAAGATATTTAAACTCAACCTAACCGAGTTTAAATATCTTTGTCTACCTATTTCGCCATATTATCAAGAAATTATGTTTTTTTTAACTAAAAAAAAATCCAGATTTGCAAAAGGGTATAGCCGGATTAATATAGGAAATCTGCCCCCGCGGCTTTTTTGACTCGCACTTAAGGGATCGATTTGGTGTCAAATCAAAATAATTTACTTAAATTTTTAGCTCTCCTCAACTCAAACGGTTTTCGAGATTTTCAAAAAAACCTGTTTTTTTTTCAATTTTATGTTTATTTTTATAGTAAAATTCAAAATTAATTAGCACTTTTATGCGAAGCCTCTTGTGTCCGACACCAGTATCCGCTGGTGGCTTATCGATCGCGGTCATTAACACCGGTGGCTTACCAAAAATGGATCTCAGTGACACAGTCAGTATTACTGTATTGTTAATAATGCCACGACGACGCAAAAGGAGGAAACTTAAGAAAAAAGTCATGGATACACTCATTATTATCAAAGAAATAATATCAAATTCTTTGATAATAAACAGCAAGTTTTATGATTTTATTGCTATAATCTTCTAATTCATTGTCCCAAATAATTGGTTCTTCTTCAGTGGCTGTTGTATAATCTCCAGTATTACAATCAAGATTTCTCTCCACTACAATAATCTACTAAAATCCGTTACAAGAAATACAAAATGCATCTAGTTTTAGTCAGTGTTGCCAAAATGTACCTGCGCCCGAAATATGACCAATCAGTGTCTTGCAAATTGAACGTTGACCGAAGCGCTGTGCATTATGCTTAATTGCAGCCGTGCCATCTATAGTAATTTACATGATCATACACACTAAACTTTTAGTCACGTGATTAAACAAAATATATTATTCTCCAAACATGTTATAAGAGATCAAATATTACCTATAGTTATAAATAATAAAATCGTGTCATGGATTACCAATCCATACTACAGTATATCTCCGGATTGTCTTTACAAGAGGAAAAACCTTTTTATTATCGACATTTTGAGAATAATGCATTTTTTATAAAAAAAATTGCTTGTTCTAAAATGCTTAATCCGGTTTATACTTTTCGAAATTTCCATATCGTTTTAGCGAAAATTAATAAAAACATGAAATTATGGCTGAACTTCTTCCTCATAAAAATCAAAAGTCGTTTCTATGGTAATATCAATTCGATTTCATTTTTTTGATAGATGGTTATTATTAATTTTGATTATAGCGTCATATTCTTTGCTGTTGTTAAAGTATCACATTTTCCGATAACTATCATCACCCTTTTCGTAGCATTGAACTAAATATTTTTTTTGCTTCTTTAACATTCTAATAAATAAAAAATAAACAAAATAAATTGAATAGCTATATAAGAGTAAAGATGGTAGGTGCGACTCGACTTGTTATACTGTTGCTAATAAGTAATGAATAAACGTCATAAACAATTGATTTAAATTCAATAATGTTATTAAACGATGCACGGCGTTTTTCAATATTTTACCGTTTCTTTTTTTTTTCTTGTACCTTCAGGCTACAGTTTTCCATAAATACACACTTCCAACGACGCTAAAGAAAAAGAGCTAAACAGACAATTACGATAATAACAATTGTGGCAATAACGCCGCTTTTTTCCACCGGTTTTGTTTATATTTCTCACGTTCCACATAAATAATTGCCCCGTTTGAGCCTTTTATCAATTACCCGTGCGTTAGCGGGATGAGCGATGCCGCCTGGGGATTCGAAACGTCTCAACTGGCGTACTTTATGAAATTGCCCTAGGTTCCAGTCAGAACATCAATCTGTCTACCCGTTGATTATCTATAGAAAGATATACTCAAAGCTGATCAAATACCCTAAAAATGCTTGCTAATATTTGTCGACATACTAGGTAGTAAAACAGACTTCTCTTATTATTAAACTTTTATATACCGATTGGTCATTTTAGAAGTATGGTCTCGGTTTTAACGTGTAAGACAGTGATGTCGACAGCCTAATGGAAAATCAAATGTATTAAAAGGAGATAAAAGTTGGGTTGGTACATTTCTTCAATGCGGAATTGCCGGATTTGGATCAAAAGTTGAAACCGCACAAGTAGTTACTCATTTTAGTACAGATGTAGTAGATTATATTTAGTTTAGATATATTATCATCTTAAGTAGTATACCGGGTGCATCTCAAAAATGGCAAACAATTGACATATTATATTTCATTCTATTCAGAATGTTATTTTCTATAGAATAAAGTAAAAAAATACCGAGGGTGCAATTTAAAAATCAAAAGTTGTAGTCATTTCCGGTGAAACAGAAAGTGACCAAAAACAATTGAATACGTTAATCAATCCTAATTTATGTCAACATAACATACCTAATCTCGTTTTTTTTTATCTGAAAAAATCAAAAAGTTATAGGAGTGGGCGACTTTGGGACGCACCCGGTATATGAAAGTTTTTAAAATAGTTTATTATTTTTCTACACAAATTTTCCTACAAACGTAAAAACCGGCAACACTGTATGCCGCTTTTGATTTTATCTCTCTGTCTGTCAACCGGTCATTTATATTATTCTCTGTCTTACACGTTAAAATTTCGACCACACTTCTAAATTGACCAAGTAGGTATGTTCAAAATCAAATCAATCAAATCAAGCTGGGCAAGGAAAACCAAAATACGGAGATCAAACGCAGGATCCATTTGGCATGGGTAGCATTTGGAAATATGAGCGATATTTTCAAGGATAAAAAGGTGCCCATGAACCTAAAGAAAAAGGCTTACGACAGCTGCATTCTACCTGTGCTTACGTATGGCTTAGAGAAACAGCAGAACAACTACGAGTAGCACAAAGAGCCATGGAAAAAATCATGTTGGGAGTCACCATTAGGGAAAAACATACGTCAAAAAACAAAATTAATAGATGTCGTTAAAAGAGTGGCAAGTCTGAAGTGGCAATGGATAGGACATGTGGCAAGACAGGATCCAAAACGATGGCCCCAAAAAGTAATCCTATGGAGACCTAGGGGAACAACAAGAAGTGTGGGCCGACCAAAAAAGAGATGGGTCGATGACGTCAAGGCAGTGGCGGGAAGACAATGGATAAGATTGGCTAGAGATCGCGAAGCATGGAAAAATCTAGAAGAGGCCTATATCAAACACTGGATGGAACCAGGCTGAGAAAGAAGAAGAAGAAAGAAGGTGTGTTTTAGGTATATAAATATAGTTAATAAATATAAAATAAAAGTTGCTCCTGGGAAGTATGCCAGTTTCAATATCGCCAAAACCGGATAGTTCTATACCGGGATATTTAAATTTTATTTCGGGCTCTATTATTTTGTTCTCCATGGCAATCTTCCATCTGATAGGTATTTTTTATGTTTTTAGGCTCTTTCTTTTGGAGGCAGACTATCATATTTAGAGATTTCGTTACAAGATTGAAGCGAAACACCATTCTTTCAAAGTTGTATAAATATTAAATTCTAATAAAGTTGTCTTCGTTTTCTGCGACTAGCACATCGTCGTCGGCACAGCACATAATTGTAATATTTCGATCTCGCATTTTGTAACTTGGTGTATCATGCTGCTCGATTGCATCTTCCTATTTGCTGTAGAGCATTGTGAGGTATTCAACCCAAGTATAATTTGTTACATGCTGAGGTTAAGTAAGTTCGTTAGTCTCCTTCCTTTCTTAATTAATCGCCAGATTTGTTTTTGTAGGTCGTTTGAGAAAATTTCCCAGTGGTCGGTCTTAGTTTTTCTTACTACTGCTCTCGTCTCATTGCAAATTGCTTTTTATTATATATGTTTTATTATATATTTATACATATGTTTCTGGTGCCTTCGGTGCTTGATAGTTTAGAAAGATAAGCTTTCTGATTTTCTTCACTTTTATTTATATTTCTTGGGAACCTAACCTAACCATGGTGTAGTATAATAACCCAGGATCCTTCAACAAAGTTGAAGAGGTAATAATTTGGACAAGTGTATAACAAAAAATTTAAAAGAAATAAAGGAACCTACGTTGTGTTAAAAATATTTTTTTGTATCTTACCTCGGATGCCTAGAAGCAATATTAGGGAAATGTGAGAAAAATAGATTATGTAAATCAAACGCTAAATTTGTAAATAGCCCCACTTATTTTATTAAATGAAATGAACGGAGTGTCGTAATCTGCCTGGAATTCAGAAGTAAAAGAGTACGGCAGAGAAACCCTTGATCACTATTCCAAAGAATTCAACTATATTATTCCAAACTTTAATTAATTAAAGAGAAATAATCATACAAAAACTGACCTCATACCAAGGTTTGTAGTTTAATACATTCAAAACATGCCACATTTATTACATTCAAAACTGAAGAGGTTTTTGTTAGTTTAACCGAGTCTCGAAGCTTAAGTCGAAGGTTTGGTGCAAATATATTTAGACTATGAGTTATTCTACTTTTTGTTTTTGGTTGCTCTTTTGTGAGCTAAGATATTTGCCCAGTCACGGTCGAAAAATGTTAGTACACTTAACAAGGCCCTTATTATCACACTACCTAAACCAAAAAAATCGGAACGAATGGATAGTAAACGATTGTATTTAATAAAAATAATAAATAAATAATAAAATAAATTTATTGTTTTTACTAATATACAATATAATAAAAAATTACAAAAAAATAATACGTGAAAACAAAAGGTCATGTCAAATCAGTTTTCTGGAAAAAAATCCAGATACTGTTTAGGCCTAAAATACTGTTTAGGACTAATAAATTTAGATTATTTTAAACTAAAATTATTCATAGCATAAATCGATACTATTAAATACATAGATATACGTTAATAACATTTTAAAAATCAATAATTATTTATGTATACAGAGTGGCTTAAAACTGATTTTTTTTGATTTGAAAAAATATGTTATTATTAAATAGGCGGGCATCTCAATGTTCTTTAATTTATTTCAGCTGGTGTTTACATCTTCTATATTTTATTGATGTTATCTATCTTCAATTTCAATCTGTTTTGTTACAGCCTTGTAGAAGCGTTCCATAATGTTTCGATACTCATTTTTTTGTTTTCTACTTTCTGGTTACGTGTTTGTTTTAAGGGACAGTTTTATTTTGATCTTTCCGAGAAGTAGGCTATGATCAGTAACCGAATTTTGAATACAACAACAAACAAACAACGCTTCATCGACAAAGCACTCACAAAACAAACAAAAGCACAAAAAAATACAAACAACAAAAAATACACAATACAAATCATACAATTCAAAAAAATTTAAGTCATTAAAATTACAAAAAGAGCATTCATGGACAATTGCAGAACAGTAACTAGTTATAATTTTAAGAGTTATAAAATATTAAATATTTGACCTTTGACCAGTGTGTGAGATGATCAACATTTTAAAATTCAAAATTGCATGATTAAACATCAACAAAAAAGTCGTTTACCGCATATAGGGCTCTCTCCAGTAAGTATGATTTCAGAGCTTTGCGAAATGCGGGAAGAAAAGCGACTTGATATTCAAAGGCAGATGATTGTACATTTTTTGGCATTGTATAGTATTGAACCTTTAACTAGTTCTGAGCTCGGGGATGGCAGATAAAGATCGTGCTCCGCATTCCTAGGCGAATTAAGCAAACGAATTCAAAAATGAATAAAGAAGGAGGAGTCATTATTTTGAAATTTTTAAAGAAATTCTGGCAGTGAGTTCTATTGCTCAGTCCCAATAAATATCGAACTGCTCCCTTTTGAAGTCTAAAAATACGATCAAATTTTGTTGCGCAGCAAGTACCCCAGAATGGAAGGGCATTACAAAGATGTGACTCAAAAAGGTCATAATTCTAGAGGTTGATAAGTTAAATTCCTTAGAAACTGATCTTAGCGCAAAACAGACAGCGCTTAGTTTCTTTGATAGAGCTTTGATGTGAAAGTCCCATTTTAACGAGTTGTCTACAACAAGTCCTAAGAATTTCACAGAATTCTGACGTCCTGTATCTGGACTGGACATACCCGTCTATTGCTTAATATTTATTTATTTATTTATTACCAGTAAATTTTACAATACATATTATTACATAGTCTTGCAAAACCGCAGAGAGACAGAGTCTCTGTAAGCGGACTTGATACAACTATTCAATTGTTGATCTTTGTCCTCTTGAGTTTTCGAAGGAATTGATGATTGCAGGAAGCCAATGATAGCTGTAAAATTCCAGAAAATATTTTTATTATACTTTTAATATGCTGTCATTTCCATTCATTCATTTTTCTTCTTTAAACTAATAATAGGAATAATTTAAAACAAAAAATATAATGTTAAAGGATAAGCACCATATCAACTCTCACACGAAATTAAGTACTTCTTGATCAGTTAGATATTCCCCGTTTCAAATCGCGCCGTGATAATAATACGGTACGGTACCCGTCAAGAATCTATCGGTACGAACCTGGGGTCGCGCGTGATCGTTACCGGGTCAAGCCGTCGGCCGGCCCAGCTGGACAAGTGGGATAACCAGGTCTCCAGGTCAGGTGTTACGGCGACGAGCCGTGGACTTTAGATAAATAGCGCATTTCATCTTGTTTACCCTATTTTAACGGCTTGTGAAATTTCAGTTAATCTAATTTTAGGTTTATGGAAAGACTTAAAGACAAAATATACGACCAGACAGGTACTGATTCTATGATTTCTTGACCGCCACAATTTTACAAATGAAAAGTGTCACAAAATCAATATGTGTCACATTCCAATATCCAATTTTAAAGTTAATTTCAGTTTTGTTAGCATATCTCTTAAGAAAGTTAGAAAAAATACAAGTTAGAGTAAAAATTGGTTATCTTTTATTCCAGATGAGTTATCGTAAAAATTCCAAATACGTCCCGAGATATTAGTCTTAGCTATACCCAGAACTTATAATTTTAGTTAAATTTTGTTTTTTGGCAAAATGGCAGCAACACAAAAATTACAATCCTTTTTTCACACCCTGTATATCATAGAAAACTAAATCTCATACAAAATTTAGAAAAATCATATCAATTTACGAAAACCGATCTTTAATATGCTAAAAAAATCAACAAAATTGGTCCATTTTTTTCAGAGTTACAACTCGTTGAAAAGTAACAGAATATATAAGTAAAAAAATCGCTGTAGTATTTAATTTGAGGGGCAGTTTACATATAAACATATAATTATATACTTACCCTTAAATAATTATAATATATAATTATATACTTACCCTTAAATACTTACCCTTAAATTATCAAAACACTAATCACCCACGCACTAAGACTCCCACCTGTTTGCAAAACTGCATAGATTAAAATGTTCTTCGTCTTTCCTCTAACTACGTTTTCAATCGATTACTTAATTCTCATCAGCTTCACAACACGTCCCGTGACATGGCGTCATTTTTTACTAAATATATTATTGTAAATTCACACAAGGTTTTGTGAAATGTCTAGAGACATGCAGTTTTTCTACAAGATTGTATTTCTGATTTAAATTTAATTTTTAAACTCACAAAACACATTGTGAAAATAATATCGTTTAGTAATAATTATTTAATATTAATAAACCGTTTTACAAAATTAGTTTTTTTTGTGAAACTGTCCTCCTCCTCCTGGGTGCCTTCTCTGTTGAGGTTGGCGATTAATATGACTCTCTGTCCAGAGCTTGGTGTATAAGTGTGTTTCAGTCGGTGTGGGTCCAATCTCTTATGTTACGTCGCCACGATTTCTTTTTCCTCCCTATGCTACGTTTTCCATCGATTTTTCCTTCTATTATGAGCTGTATTTCTTCATATTCTAAGTGCCGCATTATATGTCCAAGGTAGGAAGTATTTTTGATTTTAATTGTGCCTGTTAGGTGTGCACGAGTTTTCATTCTGTTTAAAACTTCACAGTTTCTTGTTCTGGAGGTCCAACTTATCCTCAGCATCCGACGATACATCCACATTTCAAACGCATTAAGGCGTTTGATGTCTTCTTGTTTTAGCGTCCATGTTTCGCATCCGTATTGACGTAGGGGCCATATTATATAACATTTTAGTGTTCTTAGCCTCGTTGATATAGCTATTCTCGGATGGCATAAGAACTTCCGCATGTTGAGGAAACCAGCCTACCAAACCTTTCAATCCTTCATCTGATTTCCTTAGAGTGGTCTAGCTGGCTGTTTAATTCCCTGCCCAAGTAAATATATCTCTGCGTGGTTTCGAGATGGACGCCGTTTACCAGTATGTCGGTGTTTTCATTGTCTTGCGGACGACTGCCGAAAATCATAGTTTTTGTCTTGACGGTGTTAATCTCTAGACTCATCCTAATACTTTCTTCTGTCAATTTGTCCATTAGGGTTTGCAGCTGGTCTTCGGATTCTGCTAATACCACGGTGTCGTCTGCGTATCTCATATTGTTTATAATTTTTACATTTATTTTAGCCCCTTCTGGACAATTTTGAAGAGATTTTCGGATTATATATTCGGCATAAACGTTAAACAACAATGGTGACAATATGCATCCCTGTCCTGTCAGCATCACCTCTTTGTATGTCTACGGATTTTGTTTTTTTTTGTGTTCTGACACAACCTTTGTGATTCCAGTATGTGTTCCTTATAACGGTAATATCTCTCTCATCCAAGCCTACTTCAGTGAGAACTAATTTTGGCAATTTCGTGAAAATAAGTTTCTTTTTAAAAATACTCTAATGTAACAACATTTTTTTTAAATTACTTATCTTTTATTCAGTGTAATATGATATTATTAATTTCTTTAATCAAAAAGTCACAATCGACTCTGGGGTATGTACTTTGCATATGTGCGCCCCTACATATCACCTAAACCACTTAACAGCACTTCATTTCACTGCGATTCTTGTACTATACTTACACAGGTATTTGGCACAAAATACATTCATATGCCATCTGAATTATTTAGGATTATTTTTTGAGAATTTAAACTCCTCTGTTATTATATTATGTCACACTCTTGTTTTTGTGAATAAACACCAAAGTAATTGATATTTCTATTTGAATAATAAAAGTATTTTACTGTTTTAAGTAAAATCTCAAACGAATTGGATAACCTAAAAATTTCATCAGCTGATCTGTTTAAATGTATGTCAAACGTTGATTATTTACATATCTAATAGAGAACGCTGATTCTGAACTGTTGAAAAGCTGCTATAATTGTTCATTGTTTAGTCTCATTATTTAGAATTAGAACGCTGGATTTTTGGTTAAGAATCGCAAATTTTGCTTCTGCAAACGCTTTAAACTTATTTCCGACTGCTTAGCAAACGAAACTTATTATATTACTTATTATAAAATCCGTGTGTATTAATTTCTTGGACATGACACTAATTAAAATAGTGGCCTGTCTAGACTAAATAACTGTTTTTATCTATTTCTCTACAGCTAGTACACTTCGTTTAGCCAAACCTAAATGTTTCTACACGAGTGATATTAAACCATTTCTTGTTTAATTCAAACTTATAATAATGCTGTTGGGGATGGATCCTTTGGTGTAACAACAGCAAAATAAAACACTAATTCACCTCAATATACCAAAACACCTTATTTAAAATTAAGCACGCGTTTTGCCTAATCTAGCTCTAAATACAAACATACTTTTCAGACAGATATTCACATAATGGAGATGTTTTCTATGCAGACGTTTGACAGACTATAGCTCAATATAATAAATAAAGGATTGAAATTTGCATTGCACAACTCCTCGTGGGTGTTTAAACTGCTGTTCAGCATATGCCAAAGGCTTCGTAGGTAGGTACATAAAGAGAGGCTTGTAGAAATCAACTCGGAAAAAATATAATTTCAACTCAAACTTAAAATTTAAAAAGAGATCACAATTTTTTCAAGAGTTTGCATATAAAAGATTGTTTCTACCTAAAAGCAGACAAAGGAAATAAGGTTGTTATATTGGATGAAACAACTATTACGATAACGTTAACAGCTTAATTGATACTGGTCCTTACATAAAGTTAAAAAAGAATCCTTTGTCAAAGATGGTAGATGTTAAAAAAACTTTAAACAATATAATAATCTCATTGGTCTTTATTTAAAAAGAAAACAGGAGGGATCTAATCCCTCAGCACCTAAAGTTTATGCAGTGCCTAAAATGTATTGCCCCAAAAATCTAACTCGGACTTATAATTTGGCAAAATTATTATCAAGAGAGTTAAAATATTTACCTAATCATGAACCCTCATTCTCATTAAAAACAATGTAGAGTTTATTAACATAATGAAAAATACTCGTATAACATTACATGATGAAATCTCCTTTGATGTATGTTTTACGCACAATACTCGAATTCGGGTAATGCCCGAAAAATGTATCTTTGCACTGTACCAATTCCACATACCTTAGGCTACTTTATAATGTATTACTGAACGCAAGTACTGGCGATAACAGAATTGGCCAAAACAAAAACATTTTCAATTTAATTACTACTTTTTCGAACAAGGGGAAGGTATTGGAATAGGTAATGGGGAGTGGAGGGCATTGTTTTTTAAAATAATGCGGTCCTGATCAAACAAACATAACACTCACAAATTATGTCACAATATGACAAATCTGTTATCATTTCTACGGAGGTATATCAAAAACAATCTTAGTTATATCCTCTATGAATGAAGTTACAGAAAGTACACTGTAAACATGCGAGAATCTTTTAAAAATTAAATCTGTTTCGTAGATAAATAAGCACACTGCTTCAAAAGAAAACTTATTTATTAAACACTAAACAATTTACAAAATTAAGTACTTGTTAACAAAAAAATGTAGAAATTTTGCCCTACTTTCTTCCCCGTCCAATAATTCTTTGTGTTCACAATATTTAAATGACTTAAAATCATGTTTCTTTAAATTCGCCAAGCAATGGTGCGATGTTTGTCGACTATTTCTCCAAGTATTCTGGTACTTACTTGTTTTTCATATTCCACTTGTAACAAAATATTTAATTCATCTTCATTTATTATTTCTCCATAATCCTCATCAATATTAATCTTCTTTTTATATTTAGAGTCTTTAATAACTGTTCGTGTTGGAAGTCTTCTCTTATCTTATTTATAGTCTTCAATAATTGGTCCAATATTGGAAAATGTACAGAAAATAAATCCTTAATACAGCCTGTAGACTTATTCCTCCATAAAACTTCTAAACCATTTTTTCTCTTAGTTGTGTATTTAGCACGTATAAAGTCAGTTTAACATTAAAAAAATGATTTCTTTTAAAATTATTTTTGGCAACAATAAAGTAAATTTGACATTAAAAGATTGAATTTGAAGGTGGCATGTTTGTTATTCTAATCAGGACCGTATTTTTATTTTTATTTTTGGTTAATTTAGTATTTTTCTATCTGTCATAACTCAAGAACGAATTCGTATAAATCATTCAAAATGAACGATTTGCTTCATTTAAAGGAGTTCTTTAAAAAGTTTCAAATACATTTTTCCGTAAAATAAAATGGGGAAAACTTATTCGTAATTTCAAAAATTTACATGGGATTTCCTATGTCCAGTATTAAAATGTATTTTTTTTTGGCCACATTTTTACTGTACGGCCGCTTTTGCAAACAAAGTCATTATGAAGGCAGCAAGACTAGACACATTTAATTTACTTATTTGAGCTATTTCCACGTGCGATATTAAGATTGTCAAATTATAATAATTCTGTAAACATCTTTGTTACTTAATAATACACTTTTCATTTGGTTAATCAAAATTTGAATTTAATCTTCCAGTTTCGTCTTTATTTAGAAACAAAATTGTAAAAAAAATTGTTAGCTACTTCAAAAGACAAAAAATTTTGTGTGCACCTCGGCTGTATAGATCCGATTGGCTTCCTCCTGCCTCGGCCTCGAATCGGCTACGCCTCGGCCGCAAATTTCAGATTCGGCCAAAAAAGATCAACTTTACGGCTTTGGTACACAAATAACTATTTTTCAAACAAACTAAAAGTTGCAAAACGTTGCTGCTATATTTTCTAGAATAGAAACAAAAGCGTAGAAAGAGTATCTTCTCTTCGCCATTAAAATGTTATTTATGTTTCATGTTCATTTGTTTTACGGAAATGTTAATTTATCTTTCATCCAAAGATTTTTTTAACATTAAAGTTGTATTAAAAATTTACACCTATATTATTTAACGAGTGAAATGCCAAGGAAAATATCTATTCTTTGATACAAGCTGCAATTGTCGCAATGTTTCCGCTATATTCTTATCACATTAACAAATGCATTTTCTAGCTTCGTCATCAATAAAAGCACTAAGCATATTGTCAAAAATGTATTAATTAATTTTCCTAAAACTAAGTGCTACTAAGTAACTGTCAAATTTATATAACGATTGTAAATTAATCCCTATTGAACAAATCGATAGAGATTGTAAGTTATTTATACAAAATAAAGATTTTTGTATCGTACAGCATATCTACATTGTAATTAATTTTAGATGTTAAATTACTAAATGACACTTACATAAGCAGTTAACGTAAATATCATGGTAATTAAATAAATTCGTTTACTGTTCAGTGTAATAAATGACTGAAAATTAAGTACTTAATGTTTCACATACAGGTATAATGAGTCATATTTATATCTATTTTTATCTTTCCAAAAAATCCTATATGGGTATTTCGCCACTGCAAGAAAATCCACAAAATAAAATAGTTACTTTTTGTAAACACTTCTGCGTTAATCCAAACGGAAACTACTTGTCAGAAGTTAGGATTACAGATATACAAATTTGCCTAACGAACAAAAAAATGGTTAACGTTTCGGAAAGTTTATCTCTTTCCGTCGTCGGAAACAAAAAAAAAATACAATGAATCAAGAAAAAAACTATTTAAAATATTTAAATTCAACTATTCGAGAACATTAAAGTTTTTTTAAAACAGATACACGAACCCTCATTCTCATCCTCAACCACGAACCCTCATTCTCATTAAAAACAATGTAGAGTTTATTAACATAATGAAAAATACTCGTATAACATTACATGATGAAATCTCCTTTGATGTATGTGTTACGCACAATACATGAATTCGGGTAATGCCCGAAAAATGTATCTTTGCACTGTACCAATTCCAGATACCTTAGGCTACTTTATAATGTATTACTGAACGCAAGTACTGGCGATAACAGAATTGGCCAAAACAAAAACATTTTCAATTTAATTACTACTTTTTCGAACAAGGTATAATGAGTCATATTTCCATACAGGTATAATGAGTCATATTTATATCTATTTTTATCTTTCCAAAAAATCCTATATGGGTATTTCGCCACTGCAAGAAAATCCACAAAATAAAATAGTTACTTTTTGTAAACACTTCTGCGTTAATCCAAACGGAAACTACTTGTCAGAAGTTAGGATTACAGATATACAAATTTGCCTAACGAACAAAAAAATGGTTAACGTTTCGGAAAGTTTATCTCTTTCCGTCGTCGGAAACAAAAAAAAATACAATGAATCAAGAAAAAAACTATTTAAAATATTTAAATTCAACTATTCGAGAACATTTTAGTTTTTTTAAAACAGATACGTCTACAAAAAACCGTTGACGTTCTGTTAAAATGACATTATATCAAGTTAAACTTCAAAATTAACAATTACTACCTGATAACAATTACTTCATAAGGTAAAACCAAAAAGCCCCAAATTCTGTATGATTATTTTTAATTTTTACGTATGTTATGTTTATGTTTTCTTTAGAATCAAAGAAGCTATTGCCATACATTACTAACATCTACAGATTCTTTACTTTTTCTACAGATGCATGAGCAATACATTTATTTTTATTGAATTGCATTAAAAAAGCCTCTTTTATTTTTTTCTTTATGGCTTCTTTCATTATAATTTTGGCGTTATTAAAATAATTAATCGTGGCATTCATTGACATGAATCTCTTCACAGAGTTGCCAATATTCACTATTTTACGTCTTTTCATCAGACATTTCTAATTTACTTGCTAGTGTCATTACTGAATATAAAAATTCAATTTATATTTATTTTAAATATGGTTTTGTTATGCACATAAAGTTGATTTTTATAATCATACACCAAAATATATTGAAAAAAATGTAACAATTAAACATTCGAACTTTTTTTCCAACAAAGATTATGATCGGAAATCAATCAATATTCTCTAATGCGAGAATAGTGCAAAATATGCTTTTTTTACCTCAACTTCATCTGCGACTTCTTATTCACTATCAAATTGGTTCGTGAAATATCTAACACGTTTGATTTGCTTATTCACGATCCTGGCGTCTTTCGTAGTGATTCGTTTCAATTCTTCTTTCACGAATCTACCGTTGACATCAGGCGTCGTCCACGAAAGTGTGGGCCACGAGCGTGCTTCACTACAAGTGTCAACCTAGATTTATGTGAAAAATACTAGTGGCAAAAAACCTTTTGTTAACCAAGCATCTAAGAATAATGTGGTAGTGTATTTCAAACCCATTTACTTATTTTAGGAATATATGCAGTTGTTTTTATAGTAGTAATATTCTCATTAAATTCATTATTCTCTTTTAATTTTAAATGAGTATTAATATTCATAAATGATTAAAATTCCGCAGCCACAATTACTCTCCGAAAACACATAATTATATGTTCAAAATACTTTCAAGTAGAGGAACACGATATTTCCATATACGAACATCTCAATTACTGAACAAAAAAATTTGTTTTTCCAATCGTAAAATTCTATTCGATACGACAATAACCGACAAATGATTCTGGAGAATACACTGTTTTTCTTTCTATTTTTTCATCTCTATATCTTAGGTAATAGCGTATAGTATCGCCGGCAGTTTACGATGCCTTTCTTCTTTAACCAACCGTTTTACATAATTCCCCAGGCTTGTTCGTAAATATCTGCACGTTTGACCAATTACCAGCCTGAAGAAGCGATACTCGCGTCCGCGGTGTCGTCTTCCACGGAAGAAACACGGCTTACATTTAACTGGCGTATTTCTAGGTGCTTAGAAAAACGCAGATAATAGCCGCATTATTTCGTTGCTGTCTTAACTAATACACATTTGCAATGCGTCATTGCACACGATAATCAGAGTTGCTATACATATATTTTTAAATGTGTATATAACATTTGATTGAAACGTTGATATCTGGCCTGCATTACCGTTATTAAATTTGTACTTTATTTCAGTCTACAAGAAGCCAGCTAGGCCTCACGGAGCAATTAGGGTTGCTAGGAATCCGGTATTTTTGGGAAAATCCCGGATTTAGGTAAGTTTTCCAGGATGCCGCAATATTGTTGATTGCAAGAATTAGAAAAATTCGCAACTTAATGTTCAAATTCGTGAAAAGGCTGATTTTATTTCCCGCGATGCAGCCTCGACTCGTTCTGCGGCCAACGCACAAAACACTTATTTTCTCTAATTCGGCCAACGAATGTATATCGAAGACGCAGTGTGGATCTGAAAGCGACAGTGTTGTCATATTAAAATACGCAATATCTGTAATACGTTTTGAATGAAGAAAATATCTTTGGATGAAAAATCCATGTTTATGTATTGAAAATTTATTCGTGTTAAACATAGAATACACAACAAAAATATTTATTTATAGGTACTGAGTATTTCGTATGATCGAAAGAAGTCGTTTAGTTGGCTCGGAAATGACGATTACATTTACCTTTGAATTTTTCATATGAAATAACAGCGATCTTCATTTCAAAGCCAACTCTGGCGCCGTTTTGTGTATAATCATATAATATTATATTAAATTGTTTAATGATAGAAAATCCGTATTATTAACGTCGTGTACCCAAAATCCATAAATCTGCGGATTGATCCGTAGTTCTGAGAACACCGTCTCCGGCAACCACTCACTCTGTCGACTGAAAGTATAGAACAACGATATAGTATTCTTTATCCGCTGCGCTGTAAACGACATCAGCGCTGCGCTGTAGACGGCGCAGAGCTAAACTAAATCTCGGACAGGTTGGCACTAACGCCAGCTACATATCGGACATGTTTTGTGCCATGAAATAACCCATAAGGTTGCGCATCTTTTTATTTCTTCAATCAACGACTATATTATCCGAGAAAGCGCCAATTAAATTATAAATCTACATATTATACACTCACCGGCACGAAAAACGGCATTTAATTTATTATAAATATTATCTCCCCAGATATTTTTTGCAAAAGTTGTAGTAGACTTTTTTAAAGAGGCGTTAAAGTTGTACTTTCGTGTAGAATTTTATTTAATTTTGAATAGGTATTTAAAAGTTATTTGCACAAATCTACTTTCAAATTACGAAAAATTTATAATACCGCCCAGAGAAAGCTACAATTAAAATACCAGCAAAAATATGATTTTGTCAAACAAAAATTTTTTTGAATTGAAATGATCATCAAAAAAAATAATTAGTTGAACTGAGAATTCGCGGTGTGTTTGCTGTTCATTAGGTACTCGATCACTCTCAAAAATAAAAGAAATATTTGTAACTAAAGGAATTTATTTATTATAAACAACTATACTGATTAATAAAATATTCACAGTCAAATGATTGGAAAATTCCCGCCTCATAATAGCGGAATGAATCTTTAGCATTCCACAGAGATGTCGTTTTCAGTTCATCTAAATTTTTGTATTTAATATGCCCATATTTTTTTTGCCCACGGTTTTTGAGTGTACTCTAGAGGAAGAAGTCGTTCGGCAAAAGATTTTGTGGTCTTTGCCTACTGTATCCCCAATAGACGGGAATCAAAGTTATTCTTTTCTTCGGCATGAAAAGAAGAATATTCAAGTCATTGTTATTTTCTTCCTGTTCGTTATTTTTCTCGCCACACTTTCACGTGCTTAATACCGTGCCTTTAGTTTCAAACCTCTGGTTAATTCTTTAAACTATTGACTTATTCGGTATAGACGTTCCGGAGATTGAACTGCGAACACTTTGTGAGAACATATCTAACACAGCAGGAATACTATTTCCAGCAAAATTCCGTTTTACCATCGTAACTTTTTCAGTAGTTGTGAAAATCATAATTATTTTATACAAAATTACTCTGGTACCTTCCAATTTTTGTAAAGAAAACGTGATATCGACTTTAACAATGACAAAATCAATTTTTTGATGGTAGCTTTCTGTGGGTCGTATTATAAATTTTACTAATTTGAAGATATATTTTTACAGATAACTTTTAAATGACTATTCCAAATGAAACTAAATTCTAGTCAAAAGTATAACTTAAACGCCTCTTCAAAAATGTCTAATATAACTTTTACATAAAAACATCTGGGGAGATATTTGACCTTTCCAAAATTTGCATGGGATTTCCTATGTCCCGTGTTCCGATATACAACACTGTTTATTCTATTATAATTATAACATTAGAAAATTTAAAAACGTAATCTTCTTCTTCGCAGGTTTCTGAGCTAGGATATTCTTCTCCTTCCAATAGATCTTTTTCCTAATTTTTCCCTGGATTATGAGGTGCAAAATATCATACCTTGGACCTCTCATAATATGGCCGAGATATTGCAATTTTCTTTTTTTTTCACTTCCTTGTGGATCTCTACGCCCTTCTTCATACATGTTCTGTCCATGGTATTCTCAACATCCTACGGTATACCCACATCTCGAAGGCTTCCAGTTTCCGCTCGCAAAGCTCGTTGAGTGTCCAAGCTTCCATACCATACAAAAGAACTGGGAATACATAACATTCCAGCATACGAGTTCTCAGATCTAGGCTCAAATCGCGGCTTCAGAGCAGCTTCTTAATCCTCACAAAGGATGCACGGGCCTTCTCAATGCGAATCTTTATTTCTGGACAATAATCCGCGGTGCAGTCGACACTTATACCCAGGTAGTCATACCTCTCTACTCTTTCGAGCTCCTCGCCTTCCGCGTATAGTTTTTCATTGGGCACTCCAGTTTTAGTGATAATCATGTATTTGGTCTTCTTAACATTGAGTGTCAAACCATATTCTCGGCTAGTTGTGATGACGTTATTTAACATATTCTGAAGGTCATGTTTTCAGCGAGAAGGACTGTATCGTCCGCGTAGCGCAAATTGTTCAGTGGTATGCCGTTAACTCGTATTCCACCAGCATCATTTTCGAGGGCTTTGTTAGAGATTTCCTCTGAGTAGATGTTGAAAAGGAGTGGTGAAAGAACACATCCTTGTCTACATCCTCGTTTGATATCCACTGCTCTCGTAAGTTCAGATTGGACGCGAACAGGCAGGTACAATTTTACTATTATTTGTATATCCCCTGTAACGAGATTTTTTCATTCTAACGCTTCTATTAGTTGCTTGTGTCTTACTTTATCAAATGCTTTATTATAGTCAATAAAGCGGGCATATGCATTTTGATTGACATCAAGGCATCGCTGCATTAAGACATTGTAGGCAAACAAAGCCTCCCTAGTACCGAAACCATTTCTAAAGCCAAACTGAATATCTGCTATATCTTCTTCTAATTTTCTGTAAATCCTGTAAATAAAAACGTAATACAAAAGCAAAACATATGTGCTGTTTTAAAAGTTGTTTCTTTTTTCCTCAATGTAATAATATATCTAAGAGTATCTGATAATTTTGTAACCATAGTTACGAGAAGAAGAAACTCGCGTACCTATGCATATTCCCACAATAGAACATAATCGACAATTAAGTCTGACGATTTAATTTTACGATTACCGCCGGTTTTTCTACCTATCGCAGAATCGACCAATAGTTTTACATAACTACCGAACAGTATGGATAGGCTCCATAGCCTCACGTCTCGCCAATTACCGTCCATGGATGGCTCTTGCGCGGCGCCGTTTTTGACAAAAATTACGTCCGATCTGACCATTTGCGGCGTCGGTCGCAGCAGCGTCTTCAAACGGTCACCGAATTACGTCATTACGGCCGTTACGGTCGCCGGCCATTAGTCGGTCAATTAGCGAGCCTGCGAATTCCGACGACTCGGCGAGAGAAATGGTAATTCGCGCTCGCTGCGGAAAATCTTCCCGTTCGCCGCTTTTGGCTCTAATGGTCGTGTGTGTGTACGTTCTTGCAAATTGATTGACTTGTCATCCGTTAGAATGATGCAAAGTGCATCTGTTCCTCTTCCCTTTTGTATTGGTTTCGGTCTTTCAATATAGTGGTTGCTCCTGAATAAACCTTGATTTTCATGTATACGGTAGCTGACGATACGATGAAACGATATTAATTTTATTGGTTGAATTTAAAGACTTCGATTGGTTAGAAATTTACTCAGTTTTAAAATTTATTGCATTTTCATGCTTCCGTTCATAGGATGTACGATTTGCTTTTGATTGGTGTCATTTTATATTTTCATTTCCATAACGATTTCACTGTTTTACTTATAGTTTAAGAGCTAACAAAGTTTTCGGGACCAAAGCTTTGACTACTGCTTATTCGCCATGTATATCAGGAACTAAGGAGGCTAGGACAAACGTACACACATGGCCAAAATTATTGCATATAAAGATATTTTTATTTTATTTTGGACCTAATATGATTATTTTTATATTTTTGAATATATTGGCTTACTACACGACTAACTAATATAAAATTAAAAACCTAAGTGCAACTAGGCTGTTATTACAATTTTATTTCATAATGAGTGAAAATAAAAAAAATAATTTTAAACAGAAAATATTGAAAACAATTTTAATTATTTCTCACAACTAATATTCTGTATGCCTCTTCGAGCCTCAATGCAAGCTATGAGACGACGTGGCATGCTCTCAATTAAGTTGTCCAGAAGATGTTGAGGAATGGCTTCCCATGTTTTGCGCAGCAATTTTCAATACCTTTAAGGTACGGGGGGGGGGGATCATTCCTTTTGGCAATATGGCGTTTTAGCATGTCCCAAGCATGCTCGATCACATTCATATCTGGAAACATCGGTAGCCACCACAGTTTTCTTATACCCTCTTCCTCACAAAATTCACGAGCCGCTAAAGTGCGATGGGGAGGAGCATTATCGTCCATATAAACAAGGGCGAGCTAACTCATTTTTAATAGCAGTACTAGAAAGCACAATGCGTCGTCGTGCAATTAGGGATATTTGACGGTCTTGCACAGCAGTAGTAACTCTCTTTCTACCTCTTCCAGGCCGGCCTGTAACCTCGTTTGTCTCCCTGATTTTTTTTTAATGTTCGCGAAACATCGCTTTGGTTAACTCCTACAATTTCAGCTATTGCAACTTGCCGGTAGCCCTGTTTAGACAGTGTTACTATTCTGACTCTATTAAACTGTGAAATGATGTTTCTGGGCATTTTAAGGTCAAAACAATGGTCAAATTTCTTCTGAAACCCAAGAAACCGCAAATCAAAATGTGCAAGAATTTGTAATAATATTGGGTCTGAACGATAAACATTGTTTACCATATCCATTTTAACAAAAAAATCTTTATTACAGATTATCAAAGCTATGTTTAAAAAAAGATTCTTTAAATTCCTTTCCGTATATTTTTAAACGATATATGCAATAATTTTGGCCATAGTAGTAGTATAGTATATTTAGTTTCATAAAAAAAGTAGCAAAGTAATGTGAAAATCGCATCATTGTATCTCTACTCATAAAAGAAAAATCCTATAAAACACACGAAAATGGTATACCCTGTACAGATGTTATGCACAATAGACAACCGCAGTACCAGTAGTCTACCGGAAGCCAAATTGTAATGTAAGTATTCAGGTTGTCAAAGTGGTAGTAATTTTCAATTAGTAGAAAAAGTTAACAAACTTTTAACTTTTTCCATTAATTAATCTTCAAAATTTGCGAGTTATCTCGTTTTGGTCTTTGACTATCATCCGTCAAGAGAAATTGTGGCTTGAAATGAAAAGTTTATTGTTTTATGAACTAATTCAATGGTCACAATGGCTTTTTCAATGGCCACAACTACATTCTGTAAGTTGTAGTTGTATCACAGTTTAAAGAATATGTACAGGGACATCATTTTAAGTGTCTCACTCGATTTATAATTTTCCTGTTTGGTATTTAAAGATAGTAGAAAGATTTTCTAATGTAATTTTTCGCGACGATGCCGATTTTCTACATTAAAATTTTTTAAAACGTCAATTTTGACACATACGACGCCATCTTGATTTTTTTTAAATGGAAACCCCCACATATTTTAGCATGGTCCGGTAGACATATTTTAGCTAATTTCAAAAATATATAGTTTAGTATACCTTGCTCTTACCGTTTTCGATATACAGTGGATTTAAAAATGAATTGTTCCAAAATCATTTTAAGTGTCTCACCCAATTTAACATTTTCCTCTTTTCTATTTTAAGATAGTAAAAAGATATTTTAATGTAATTTTTCGCGAGGATGCCGATTTTCTACACCAAAATTTTTTAAATCGTCAATTTTGACAGATACGACGCCATCTTGATTTTTTTTAAATGGAAACCACATCAAATTTTAACACCGCCCGGTAGACAAATTTTAGCTAATTTCAAAAATATATAGTTTAGTATACTTTGCATTTACCGTTTTCTATATACAGGGGGTTGAAATCAACAATTCGTCTAATTTTTATGTATTTGAATATGAATGCCATTCACTTAAAACTGAGTGGCATTTGTATACAAATGCATGAAATTTACGTAAATTGAGCTATCTTATGATAAATGACTAGCAGTTTAAATTTTCATTTTTTTATATACAGGGTGGTCCGAACTGTATTCCGGAAACTTCGGCAGCATACTGCAGATAAAAATAAGTAAAAAAGTTCGTATAAATATATGTCCTACAATACTTAGTTTCGGAGATACAGGGTGTAGAAGTTTCATTTTTATTTCGATTTTTTCCAATTAATTTCTGAAGTAACGTCAATATTTGGCTGAAAATTCGTGTCTGGGAGTTTTTTGACATGAGAAACTTGATTTTGATGTCAATATGACTCTTATTTGCAGGGGGCGCCACCTACATGTGTTTTAACTGTTTTGAAAACTAATAACTTTTCGCCCATACCTGTATAAAACTACTGAGTAAAAAAATATACATTTTCTTGACTTTTTACGTAAGAAATATCTCTCGGTAAAAATCGCTGCGAGCAACCTTTCTCAAGATATTTCGAATGGATATAGTCAATACATGTCATTTTTGACAAAAAAATAAACACGTTCAGTAGATAGATATTTGGTTGAAATAATAAATGTGGGAAATTTTTATTTTTTTAAATTAATTATAAATTTTTCTGCGGAAAACTGATGATAAAACAGTTTCTGTTGAACTTTTGGCAAAAAACATTTCAAATTTATGATTTCAGACTAGTAACTATTTAGTCCACATGTTTCATATATGTCAATGATGACAGGTATTGATAATTTCGATTCCCAATATCTCGAGAACCATTACTTGTAATAATTTTTACCAACAGACCTTTTTTACGTAAAAATGGTTATAAATGAATATTTTTTCACTCAGTAGTTTTATAGTACGTATACTCAGTAGTACGGACGAAAAGTTATTACTCTTCTAAACAGTTAAAACACGTGTATGTGGCGCCCCCTAGAAATTGGATTTATATTGACATCAAAATCAAATTTCTCATATCAAAAATCTCCCAGACACCAATTTTCATCAAAGTATTAACGTTACTTCATAAATTATTTGGAAAATATCGAAATAAAAATGATACTTCTACTCCCTGTCTCTCCGAAACTAAGCATGTTAGGACATTTACACGAACTTTTTTACTTATTTTTATCTGCAAAATATGCTGCCAAAGTTTCCGGAATCACCCCGTATGTAAAGGTCATATTGAAGAAGAATCAAAGTATAAATAAATAAAAAAAATTAAGCGTCGTAATTGTCAAATTTGACATTTTCAAGAATTTTAAAATTCGAAAATTGTAAACTGGATGAGTCACTTAAAATAATTCTAAAGATTTCATTTTCAAATGCACTGTATATCGAAAACGGTAATTCAAAGTATACTAAACTATATATTTTTGAAATTAGCTAAAATATGTCTACCGGACCATGCTAAAATATGTGGGGGTTTCCATTTAAAAAAAATCAAGATGGCGTCGTATCTGTCAAAATTGACGTTGTAAAAAATTTTAATGTAGAAATTCGGCATCCTCACGGAAATTTACATTGAAATATCTTTTTACTATTTTAAAATAGAGAAGAGGAAAAGTTTAAATTGGGTGAGACACTTGAAATGATTCTGGAACAATTCATTTTTAAATACACTGTATATCGAAAACGGTAAGTGCAAAGTATACTAAACTATATATTTTTGAAATTAGCTAAAATATGTCTACCGGACCATGCTAAAATATGATAGGTTTTCTATTTAAAAAAAATCAAGATGGCGTCGTATCTGTCAAAATTGACGTTGTAAAAAATTTTAATGTAGAAATTCGGCATCCTCGCGAAAATTTACATTGAAATATCTTTCTATTATCTTAAAATAGAGAAGAGGAAAAGTTTAAATTGGGTGAGACACTTAAAATGATTCTGGAACAATTCATTTTTAAATGCACTGTATATCGAAAACGGTAAGTGCAAAATATACTAAACTGTATATTTTCGAAATTAGCTAAAATATGTCGCCGGACCATGCTAAAATATGTGGGGCTTCCATTTAAAAAAATCAAGATGGCGTCGTATCTGTCAAAATTGACGTAAAAAATTTTAATGTAGAAATTCGGCATCCTCGCGGAAATTTACATTGAAATATCTTTTTACTATCTTAAAATAGAGAAGAGGAAAAGTTTAAATTGGGTGAGACACTTAAAATGATTCTGGAACAATTCATTTTTAAATCCACTGTATATCGAAAACGGTAAGTGCAAAGTGTAGTAAACTATATATTTTTGAAATTAGCTAAAATATGTCTACCGGACCATTCTAAAATATGATGGGGTTTCCATTTAAAAAAAATTAAGATGGCGTCGTATCTGTCAAAATTGACATTGTAAAAAAAATTAATGTAGAAAATCGGCATCCTCGCAAAAACTTACATTGAAATATCTTTTTACTATCTTAAAATAGAGAAGAGGAAAATTTTAAATTGGGTGAGACACTTAAAATGATTCTGGAACAATTCATTTTTAAATCCACTGTATATCGAAAACGGTAAGTGCAAAGTATACCAAACTATATATTTTTGAAATTAGCTAAAATATGTCTACCGGACCATTCTAAAATATGATGGGGTTTCCATTTAAAAAAAATCAAGATGGCGTCGTATCTGTCAAAATTGACGTTGTAAAAAATTTTAATGTAGAAATTCGGCATCCTCGCGGAAATTTACATTGAAATATCTTTTTGCTATCTTAAAATAGAGAAGAGGAAAAGTTTAAATTGGGTGAGACACTTAAAATGATTCTGGAACAATTCATTTTTAAATACACTGTATATCGAAAACGGTAAGTGCAAAGTGTACTAAACTATATATTTTTGAAATTAGCTAAAATATGTCTACCGGACCATGCTAAAATATGATAGGGTTTCTATTTAAAAAAAATCAAGATGGCGTCGTATCTGTCAAAATTGACGTTGTAAAAAATTTTAATGTAGAAATTCGGCATCCTCGCGAAAATTTACATTGAAATATCTTTCTACTATCTTAAAATAGAGAAGAGGAAAAGTTTAAATTGGGTGAGACACTTAAAATGATTCTGGAACAATTCATTTTTAAATACACTGTATATCGAAAACGGTAAGTGCAAAGTATACTAAACTATATATTTTTGAAATTAGCTAAAATATGTCTACCAGTCCATGCTAAAATATGTGGGGGTTTCCATTTAAAAAAAATCAAGATGGCGTCGTATCTGTCAAAATTGACGTTGTAAAAAATTTTAATGTAGAAAATCGGCATCCTCGCGAAAAATTACATTAGGAAATCTTTCTACTATCTTTAAATACCAAACAGGAAAATTATAAATCGAGTGAGACACTTAAAATGATGTCCCTGTACATACAATAAAATTGTTTATCGCTATTGCTAGGGTATTCTATTAATTTTAATTGTATTTTTTTAGACATTGTGAATTATCGTAAACTTTTAAGTATAAAGTATAATTATTGAAACCACTAATTTATTCCACTAATTTCGAGGTCTCGAATAAGGCTTTACGAAAAAAAGTTGTTGTTAATTCAGCAAATAAATAATGTCTTAAGTGTTTTTTGACATCACAAGAAGATTAAATTCAAGAGTTTTATTCAACAATATTTTTCTTTAGAACGTATTATCATCGGGTTCATTGACAATATTCCAACTTTGCGCTAATCTATAACACACTATATCACACTCTAACACATATATCACCGGATATCTCAGTGGTAAGGGCCGAATTTGAAACATCTGATATAATATAATGCGCATTGTCAATTATAAAAATTAAAGCACCTGATAGAAAGAAGACTGTCAATGTGTATTAGCTGTATATTTTCTTATCAAGAAAATTTTATCATTTGCCGCATTTGGCTCGCTTTAATGACATAAATTGATTGACTTGTCATCTGTTGGAATGAGGATTTACGTCCGCATTTTATATTAGCTACTTCAATATAAATTTTCCTATAATTTATTATCGATTTACGATATTTATGATTACAATAACACATCATCGAACTGCATCTTCCTTGTTGTTACGACTATCGACGAAGCAGGTTATTTATAAGATATAGTACTATAAAACTAATTGTGGATTTACTTATTTTAAGGGAACAAACATGGAATATGACAATTTTTGAGTTATAAAAGCGATTTTTATTTTTTGGCATATCATGGGTAGTTTTTTTCGAGGTGTCCGTACCTATAACCTATTAGAATAAGAAGCAACTTACATTAAATTAGTTATTGAGGAAATGTGATTATTTCACATAAGCTCTATAAAAAACTACATATTGCAAAGTTATGTATAATCAGCCTTTTTAGTCATCCACTCATTATCTATTTTTCCACCGACAGATATACGATCGATTAGTCCTAGAATATGTTGATCCAGAGATCTGTTGGACACTCTCTGTTTGGAGCCATTACCGTGACTGCTTTTACAGCACTGCAGAAAAGTTCTGGGACTATGAATGGCATTAATGAGCCTTGTTTCGCCATTTCATCTGCTATTCCGTTACCTTTGTGACATTTGTGTCCCGGTGCCGAAACTAATGTAACATTGCTACGTTAACCTAATGCACCCACAAGATTCCACACTAGTCTGGAATTGACCACTGTGAACCTATTGCCTTTAGAGCTGCTTAGCTGTCTGTGAAGAAGGAAAATTTCCTTCAAATCCTTCAATTACATAGCTGTTAGTTAGAATCTGCATTTGCTGTTGTTTATTAGCTTCAATCTATCGAGGTTTCATTGAGAAGATGACAATGTCCTGTTAAAAACCCCGTAACAATCCGATGATTGTTTTTACTTAAATCAACGAGAATCTTTGAATTTTTTGAATCAATTTTTCTGGGTCGTAAGTCCTGAGCAATTTTATAAAGTATTTCCATTCCAGGCTAAGGGAAAGCTCCTACGGTCTAACAGTTGCAAATACGTTGCGCAGAAGTTCATTTCTCTAATTGTAATGTAAGCATTCAGAACGTCAAAGTGGTAGTAATTTACAAGTAGAAAAAGTTAACAAACTTTTAACTTTGTCCGTTAATTAAACTTCAAAATTAGCGATTTTTTGCAATTGCAAGCAATGTTGAACACATATATATAATACGAGGCTTTGGGACATAAGCTGAACATCGATAAAACTAAAATCATGTGTACTTCCCCGGAAGATAACAACATCATGAAAGAAAACGCCTTGCGCAACCATCTTAATGCGTGTCAAATACTCGTCAGCGACTAATGGCAGTATGTATGTGTCGTCTCGGTGAGCGCTTAATGATGAAGTGTTCTGGTGTTTTCCCATTTTCCTTACAGAATCTGCATTCGCCGTTGTTTCTTATAAAAAGGTGTTCATTGAGGATAATGTCCTATTGAAAACCCTGTCACAATCCGAAGATTGTTCTTACTTAAATCAAGGAAAATCTTTGATTTTTCTCAGTCGTAAATCCTGAGAAATGTTATAAAGTATTTCCATTCCAGGCTAAGGGAATGCTCCTACGGTCTAAGGCACTCAACGAAATTTCTCAGGACTCACAACCGAGAAAAAAAGATAAAAAAATACAAGATAGTGAATATTATATCCTTTAACAAATTTATCGCAAAGATTCCGATTCTTTTATCTGATTTGTCGAAAAGAAATGCAACAAAAGTTTCAACGTCGAATTTGATTTAGAGTTATTTGGCTACGTTCTACATTTTCACTTTCTAACCTCACGAATTTAATTACTTACACTACGTGATCAAAGGTACAGGGTAGGCCTGGGGCCGTTCCCACGCCCTCGTCACCAACCTGTCATCGGCCCATCTCACCGTCCATTAGAACCGGTTAGGTAATGGGCGCGTGGAAAAATCACGAGCCGTAGAGAGAGAAAAAAGTCGTGAACGGCCGTGTTTTGACAGGTTAATTGGCCGAAAAATATGAATCGATTTTGCATCGGTTTCTTAAACCGATTTGCATAACGGCCGGCGATGACTCGTGTGAAGTTGGCACCCTTTTTTCAAAAAATGAACTGGAATTTGAGAGTTCTGGATAGATTTACAATAGTTCTATAGTTCTTGATAAGTTAGAAAAATAGTTCTGGTTAATTTCGGGAGATATGACATGGGGGTGCCAACTTCACGTAGCACCCTTTTTTTATTCTGGAACAGTTCTGATAGTGGAAATATATTCTAGAACAAGAGTTCTATAGTTCCTGACTATTGCTCAAAATAGTTCTATTGTATTAACCAAGTTATGAACAAAAATAAAACGGCAGCCTGCGCAGTTTAAATCGATTTTCTAGGTAAAAAATGATTTAAAAAATAGTTCTGAATAGAGTTCTTAATAGCACCCCAAAAGTTCTATAAGATGTACTATTTGAATTTTTAAAAATACCAATAATTAAAAATTTCATTGATGCACGACTCTATAGATAGGCATAAAAATCGACTTTAGGAAGGAAATGCAATGTTGAAAAACAGTTCTGGTTAGAGTTCTGAATAGCACCCCAAAAGTTCTATAAGATGTACTATTTGAATTTTTAAAAATACCAATAATTAAAAATTTCATTGATGCACGACTCTATAGATAGATATAAATGTCGACTTTACGAAGGAAATGCAATGTTGAAAAACAGTTCTGGTTAGAGTTCTGAATAGCACCCCAAAAGTTCTATAAGATGTACTATTTGAATTTTTAAAAATACCAATAATTAAAAATTTCATTGATGCACGACTCTATAGATAGACATAAAAATCGACTTTACGAAGGAAATGCAATGTTGAAAAACAGTTCTGGTTAGAGTTCTAGATAGCACCCCAAAAGTTCTATAAGATGTACTATTTGATTTTTTTAAAATACCAATAATTAAAAATTTCATTGATCCACGACTCTATAGATAGACATAAAAATCGACTTTACGAAGGAAATACAATGTTGAAAAACAGTTCTGGTTAGAGTTCTGGATAGCACCCCAAAAGTTCTATAAGATGTACTATTTGATTTTTTTAAAATACCAATAATTAAAAATTTCATTGATGCACGACTCTATAGATAGACATAAAAATCGACTTTAGGAAGGAAATGCAATGTTGAAAAACAGTTCTGGTTAGAGTTCTGAATAGCACCCCAAAAGTTCTATAAGATGTACTATTTGAATTTTTAAAAATACCAGTAATTAAAAATTTCATTGATGCACGACTCTATAGATAGACATAAAAATCGACTTTAGGAAGGAAATGCAATGTTGAAAAACAGTTCTGGTTAGAGTTCTGAATAGCACCCCAAAAGTTCTATAAGATGTACTATTTGAATTTTTAAAAATACCAGTAATTAAAAATTTCATTGATGCACGACTCTATAGATAGACATAAAAATCGACTTTAGGAAGGAAATGCAATGTTGAAAAACAGTTCTGGTTAGAGTTCTGAATAGCACCCCAAAAGTTCTATAAGATGTACTATTTGAATTTTTAAAAATACCAGTAATTAAAAATTTCATTGATGCACGACTCTATAGATAGACATAAAAATCGACTTTAGGAAGGAAATGCAATGTTGAAAAACAGTTCTGGTTAGAGTTCTGAATAGCACCCCAAAAGTTCTATAAGATGTACTATTTGAATTTTTAAAAATACCAGTAATTAAAAATTTCATTGATGCACGACTCTATAGATAGAATAAAATCGACTTTACGAAGGAAATGCAATGTTGAAAAACAGTTCTGGTTAGAGTTCTGGATAGCACCCCAAAAGTTCTATAAGATGTACTATTTGATTTTTAAAATACCAATAATTAAAATTTCATTGATCCACGACTCTATAGATAGACATAAAAATCGACTTTACGAAGGAAATGCAATGTTGAAAAACAGTTCTGGTTAGAGTTCTGGATAGCACCCCAAAAGTTCTATAAGATGTACTATTTGATTTTTAAAAATACCAATAATTAAAAATTTCATTGATCCACGACTCTATAGATAGACATAAAAATCGACTTTACGAAGGAAATGCAATGTTGAAAAACAGTTCTGGTTAGAGTTCTGGATAGCACCCCAAAGTTCTATAAGATGTACTATTTGGTTTTTAAAAATACCAATAATTTAAAATTTCATTGATCCACGACTCTATAGATAGACATAAAATCGACTTTACGAAGGAAATGCAATGTTGAAAAACAGTTCTGGTTAGAGTTCTGGATAGCACCCCAAAAGTTCTATAAGATGTACTATTTGATTTTTTAAAAATACCAATAATTAAAAATTTCATTGATGCACGACTCTATAGATAGACATAAAAATCGACTTTACGAAGGAAATGCAATGTTGAAAAACAGTTCTGGTTAGAGTTCTGAATAGCACCCCAAAAGTTCTATAAGATGTACTATTTAATTTTTTAAAAATACCCGTAATTAAAAATTTCATTAATGCCCGACTCTATAGATAGACATAAAAATCGACTTTACGAAGGAAATGCAATGTTGAAAAACAGTTCTGGTTAGAGTTCTGAATAGCACCCCAAAAGTTCTATAAGATGTACTATTTGATTTTTTTAAAATACCCGTAATTAAAAATTTCATTGATGCCCGACCCTATAGATAGACATAAAAATCTACTTTACGAAGGAAATGCAATGTTGAAAAACAATTCTGGCTAGAGTTCTGAATAGCACCCTAAAAGTTCTATAAGTTGTGCCAAATGATTTTTTTTTAAATATTAATATTTAAAAATTTCATTGACTCCCGGCGTTATGCAGTATGTCCCCGGATTTGAGGAAAATGCATTTTTCATAAAGAGTTTTACTTGTTCTTAAATGGTTAATCCCGTTCATACTTTTCCAAATTTCCATACCGCTTTAGAAAAAATAAAAAAAAACATGGAAGTATTATTTAATTTGATCTAAGTCCTAAAAATCAAAAGGCATTTCTATGATAAATACTATAACTTCGACTAAATTCTTTGATAGATGGTTATTATAAATTTTAATTAACGTCATATTTTTTGCTCTTTTAAAATATCACACTTTTCGTAGTATTGTACTAAAAAAGATTTGTGCTTCTTTAACATTTCAAAACAGCAAAAAATATGGCTTTAATTAAAATTCTATGAATAACAATCAAAGAATGAAGATGAAATTATATTACCACAGAAACGCGTTTCGATTTTTAGGATTTTTCAACCATATTTTCATGTTTTCTTTAAATTTCTTTAAAACGGTATGGAAATTAGCAAAAGTATAAACAGAATTAACCGTTTTAGAACAAGCCAATATTTTTATGAAGAATGCATTTTTCTTTTTTCTCAAAATAGGTCTCATAGAGGTTGACTTTAAGAGCAAAAAATAATATTGAGTAATAGCAAAGTAATAGTCAGACTAGAGTTTTTAATAACAGAAATTTTATAAAAAGATGGAATTACTTTGCATCTATAAAACTTACTTACTATATCGAAAATTTGGTTGGCTCTGATTGATTCTAAATTACGTGGCAATAAAACTGATTAAATGAATATTTATGTAACATGATATATTAATTTTTTCCTCCGTAATAGTTAGGTTAGTTTTGTCACACTGGATATCGTTATTTGGTGTATGTGTAACTCGACACCCAAACAAAATACAAGGGCGAGTTGTTCAAGAACTGGCCGATTCGTCCTAATAAAAACAAAGCCAGAGAATTTATTACAGAAAGGCTGCGTCTAAAAAATACCATGGCTTTAAAAAATATTGAGTCGTTATAAATAGAATATAAAGTATAGAAAGGTATTATACAAAGCGTTCTTTGTAAGAACGTAGGTATTTTTGTAAGGTTAAATTTGTGATTTAATTATTTTGCCCCTTTTGAGATTAAATTATATTTTATATAAATTTGAAGCTAATAAATACATGTAACTTTGCATTCGTACTATTTGTATTCTCTTGTTTTTCATATAAATATCAAAGAATCTCACAGAATTCTAACCAGAACTGTTTTTCAACATTGCTTTCTTTCGTAAAGTCGATTTTATGTCTATCTATAGAGTCGTGCATCAATGAAATTTTTAATTATTGGTATTTTTAAAAAATCAAATGGTACATCTTATAGAACTTTTGGGGTGCTATTCAGAACTCTAACCAGAACTGTTTTTCAACATTGCATTTCCTTCGTAGAGTCGATTTTTATGTCTATCTATAGAGTCGTGCATCAATGAAATTTTTAATTATTGGTATTTTTAAAAATTCAAATAGTACATCTTATAGAACTTTGGGGTGCTCTTCAGAACTCTAACCAGAACTGTTTTTCAACATTGCATTTCCTTCGTAAAGTCGATTTTTATGTCAATCTATAGAGTCGTGGATCAATGAAATTTTTAATTATTGGTATTTTTAAAAAATCAAATAGTACATCTTATAGAACTTTTGGGGTGCTATCCAGAACTCTAACCAGAACTGTTTTTCAACATTGCATTTCCTTCGTAAAGTCGATTTTTATGTCTATCTATAGAGTCGTGGATCAATGAAATTTTTAATTATTGGTATTTTAAAAAAATCAAATAGTACATCTTATAGAACTTTTGGGGTGCTATCCAGAACTCTAACCAGAACTGTTTTTCAACATTGCATTTCCTTCGTAAAGTCGATTTTTATGTCTATCTATAGAGTCGTACATCAATGAAATGTTTAATTATTGGTATTTTTAAAAAATCAAATAGTACATCTTATAGAACTTTTGGGGTGCTATCCAGAACTCTAACCAGAACTGTTTTTCAACATTGCATTTCCTTCGTAAAGTCGATTTTTATGTCTATCTATAGAGTCGTGCATCAATGAAATTTTTAATTATTGGTATTTTTAAAAAATCAAATAGTACATCTTATAGAACTTTTGGGGTGCTATCCAGAACTCTAACCAGAACTGTTTTTCAACATTGCATTTCCTTCGTAAAGTCGATTTTTATGTCTATCTATAGAGTCGTGGATCAATGAAATTTTTAATTATTGGTATTTTTAAAAATTCAAATAGTACATCTTATAGAACTTTTGGGTGCTATTCAGAACTCTAACCAGAACTGTTTTTCAACATTGATTGCATTTCCTTCGTAAAGTCGATTTTTATGTCTATCTATAGAGTCGTGGATCAATGAAATTTTTTTATTATTGGTATTTTTAAAATTCAAATAGTACATCTTATAGAACTTTTGGGGTGCTATTCAGAACTCTAACCAGAACTGTTTTTCAACATTGCATTTCCTTCGTAAAGTCGATTTTATGTCTATCTATGAGTCGTGCATCAATAAAATTTTTAATTATTGGTATTTTTAAAAATCAAATAGTACATCTTATAGAACTTTTGGGGTGCTATCCAGAACTCTAACCAGAACTGTTTTTCAACATTGCATTTTCTTCGTAAAGTCGATTTTATGTCTATCTATAGAGTCGTACATCAATGAAATGTTTAATTATTGGTATTTTTAAAAAATCAAATAGTACATCTTATAGAACTTTTGGGGTGCTATCCAGAACTCTAACCAGAACTGTTTTTCAACATTGCATTTCCTTCGTAAAGTCGATTTTTATGTCTATCTATAGAGTCGTGCATCAATGAAATTTTTAATTATTGGTATTTTTAAAAATTCAAATAGTACATCTTATAGAACTTTTGGGGTGCTATTCAGAACTCTAACCAGAACTGTTTTTCAACATTGCATTTCCTTCGTAAAGTCGATTTTTTATGTCTATCTATAGAGTCGTGCATCAATGAAATTTTTAATTATTGGTATTTTTTAAAATTCAAAAGTACATCTTATAGAACTTTTTGGGGTGCTATTCAGAACTCTAACCAGAACTGTTTTTCAACATTGCATTTCCTTCGTAAAGTCGATTTTTATGTCTATCTATAGAGTCGTGCATCAATGAAATTTTTAATTATTGGTATTTTTTAAAAATCAAATAGTACATCTTATAGAACTTTTGGGGTGCTATCCAGAACTCTAACCAGAACTGTTTTTCAACATTGCATTTCCTTCGTAAAGTCGATTTTTATGTCTATCTATAGAGTCGTGCATCAATGAAATTTTTAATTATTGGTATTTTTAAAAATTCAAATAGTACATCTTATAGAACTTTTGGGGGTGCTATTCAGAACTCTAACCAGAACTGTTTTTCAACATTGCATTTCCTTCGTAAAGTCGATTTTTATGTCTATCTATAGAGTCGTGGATCAATGAAATTTTTTAATTATTGGTTTTTTAAAAATTCAAATAGTACATCTTATAGAACTTTTGGGGTGCTATTCAGAACTCTAACCAGAACTGTTTTTCAACATTGCATTTCCTTCGTAAAGTCGATTTTTATGTCTATCTATAGAGTCGTGGATCAATGAAATTTTTAATTATTGGTATTTTAAAAAAATCAAATAGTACATCTTATAGAACTTTTGGGGTGCTATTCAGAACTCTAACCAGAACTGTTTTTCAACTTTGCATTTCCTTCGTAAAGTCGACATTTATGTCTATCTATAGAGTCGTGCATCAATGAAATTTTTTATTATTGGTATTTTTAAAAATTCAAATAGTACATCTTATAGAACTTTTGGGGTGCTATTCAGAACTCTAACCAGAACTGTTTTTCAACATTGCATTTCCTTCGTAAAGTCGATTTTTATGTCTATCTATAGAGTCGTGCATCAATGAAATTTTTAATTATTGGTATTTTTAAAAATTCAAATAGTACATCTTATAGAACTTTTGGGGTGCTATTCAGAACTCTAACCAGAACTGTTTTTCAACATTGCATTTCCTTCGTAAAGTCGATTTTTATGTCTATCTATAGAGTCGTGGATCAATGAAATTTTAATTATTGGTATTTTTAAAAATTCAAATAGTACATCTTATAGAACTTTTGGGGTGCTATTCAGAACTCTAACCAGAACTGTTTTTCAACATTGCATTTCCTTCGTAAAGTCGATTTTTATGTCTATCTATAGAGTCGTGGATCAATGAAATTTTTAATTATTGGTATTTTTAAAAATCAAATAGTACATCTTATAGAACTTTTGGGGTGCTATCCAGAACTCTAACCAGAACTGTTTTTCAACATTGCATTTTCTTCGTAAAGTCGATTTTTATGTCTATCTATAGAGTCGTACATCAATGAAATGTTTAATTATTGGTATTTTTAAAAATTCAAATAGTACATCTTATAGAACTTTTGGGGTGCTATTCAGAACTCTAACCAGAACTGTTTTTCAACATTGCATTTCCTTCGTAAACTCGATTTTTATGTCTATCTATAGAGTCGTGCATCAATGAAATTTTTAATTATTGGTATTTTTTAAAAATCAAATAGTACATCTTATAGAACTTTTGGGGTGCTATTCAGAACTCTATTCAGAACTATTCTTTAAATCATTTTTTACCTAGAAAATCGATTTAGCAGCGCAGGCTGCCATTTTATTTTTGTTCATAACTTGGTTAATACAATAGAACTATTTTGATCAATAGTCAGGAACTATAGAACTCTTGTTCTAGAATATATTTCCACTATCAGAACTGTTCCAGAATAAAAAAAGGGTGCTACGTGAAGTTGGCACCCCCATGTCATATCTCCCGAAATTAACCAGAACTATTTTTCTAACTTATCAAGAACTATAGAACTATTGTAAATCTATCCAGAACTCTCAAATTCCAGTTCATTTTTTGAAAAAAGGGTGCCAACTTCACACGAGTCCGGCGATGACGGTTCGTTGCGTGAAAGGAGTCGAAGATTGTATGGAAATAAATGGATTTCCATAAATGCAAAAATGTTGTTAGTATTGTTTACCGTGGTAATAAATTATTGTGGTTTTATCTTATACTCTTATAAATATTTTTAGTTAAATTTGAAATAAATGATGTATCCATCTGAAAACGTTTTACTAAAATCGATAATAGTTAAGCCGAAAATAATATAAATAATTATGTAAGGGTAGATTTGGACCAGTAGTGCATATTGTTAATATTCGCACCTTCGACCGTGCTATATGAAAAGTGACCCAAACGACATAAACTTTATAATATAAAAATAAATAACACAAACAATAGGTAAAACACTAAAACAAGTCAAATCAAGGACGAACTAGGATTAATAATGAAATAAACCCCTAGTTTTCGGCTATACGAAATTCGGCCGTTTCCTGTTAAGAGCAATATAGCGACACAAAATTATTCTTTTTTTAATAAAAATAAATTTAACCTTCCCCCACCACTTTATTTTATGAGATAGAGCAAAATACTCTATATCAAAAAAATTACAAATTTCTCGATGATTACAAGAGTAATATTTAAAATACCTGTTCACCTGCATATTTTTGAGAAAAATACTGTTTTCTTATTGGCTATCAGAGAAACGCCCACTAGCGGACAGTTTTCGAACTTGAAAATAATTTCCAGCGATTTCTCCTGGTCGATTTACTTATTAGAATTGTTTTCCCAAAGTTATACGATAAGTTGTTTCTGAGATACAGCCGGCGTCCATTCTTAGTTTGGTTTGGTTTGGTACCACCCGGTACCTGCAGGTACCTACTAGGTACCACACGGTACTTAGGTACCACCCGGTACCTTCTTCTTCTTCTTCTTTCTCAGCCTGGTTCCATCCAGTGTTGGATATAGGCCTCTACTAGGTTTTTCCATGCTTCGCGATCTCTAGCCAATCTTATCCATTGTCTTCCCGCCACTGCCCTGACGTCATCGACCCATCTCTTTTTTGGTCGGCCCACACTTCTTGTTGTTCCTCTAGGTCTCCATAGGATTATTTTTTGGGGCCATCGGTCTGGATCCTGTCTTGCCACATGTCCTATCCATTGCCACTTCAGACTTGCCACTCTTTTAACGACATCTATTAATTTTGTTTTTTGACGTATGTGGGTATTCCGTATTTTTTCCCTAATGGTGACTCCCAACATGATTCTTTCCATGGCTCTTTGTGCTACTCGTAGTTGTTCTGCTGTTTTTCGAGTAATTGCCATAGAGTAAAGCCATATGTAAGCACAGGTAGAATGCAGCTGTCGTAAGCCTTTTTCTTTAGGTTCATGGGCACCTTTTTATCCTTGAAAATATCGCTCATATTTCCAAATGCTACCCATGCCAAATGGATCCTGCGTTTGATCTCCGTATTTTGGTTTTCCTTGCCCAGCTTGATTTTATGACCTAAATATAGGTACGTATAATGGTCTACGTTTTCAATAATAACGTTGTCCACGGTAATGTTATGGATATTGTTGCTCATTATCTTGGTCTTCTTCAAGTTAATTTTAAGGCCAATTTTCTGGGATTGCTCATTTAGCTCATTTAGCATGGTGTTTAGTTCTTGAATGTCGGTGCTCAGCAAAACAATATCGTCTGCGAACCTCAGATGGCTAAGGTGTACCCCATCGATGTTTAGACCTCTATTTTCCCATTCTAATTTCTTGAAGATATTTTCCAGTGCCAGTGTAAATAACTTGGGAGAGATGGTATCTCCTTGCCTCACGCCCTTGCCGTTTTACACACCCGGCACCTATAAGATATAAAATATTGTTACGTTTTTCGTCGGTTCCGTGTGGATAGAAAGTCACAATTTATTTAACACTAATTAACAAAAACAATAACGATAAAAGACTTAAAGAACTATTTACAAACGATTTATAACTAAGAATTTATTTTTGAATTTTAGCGCGTCAACTGTACTCGTCTATTTATAACTGCCCCCTTTAGGCCACAGCCGCCAGCTTTTATACATACAGCTAAAGATTTCTAGAATAGTCCATAGATCGTTAGGTGCATAGAGAAGGTTTCGATTGTTCTCGTATGTACTACTCCATTCCAGTGGAACTCGATTTTTCTCGAACGTCCGAATGAATCATTACGGTGTCTATTCTTTAATGCGATGTGAAGGTCATCTGAGGGCGGAACATAAAGTTAGATTAGGTCGAGTCCACACGGGTCCGCAACAATATGAAAACATATGAATTGGGAATTGACGCTTTTACATTTAGGCTTACGCAAAAAGCAATAGATAGATAATAAGTCGAAATAAAAAATCTTCTTGGACTGATATTGTCTCTAATTTTTAAATTTTACAAATGTTTCTCTCTTGATCTCTCTTGATTAGAAGGGATAACTTGGGCCCGCATAGCCGACAATGGGTCCAACTACAAAGAGAGTATCTGAATATGTGAGGGAGGCTACACCATAATTGGAAATGGCTGAAAAAGCTGAAAATGATGATGATTTATTTAAAATATTAAAAATATTATTGTCAAGTTTGAACTAATCTTAAATCCTAGATCTATTGAACTGGAGTAGAGTCAAACTCTCACGGAGCATTGGTGCGTTTTACTTATACTACGTATTAGGGTTCAGAACCGGGAAATCCCGGTACCGAAAGAACCGAGAATTCCCGGTTTTTTGAGACGTCAAAGAACCGGGACTCGTAATTATTAATTTCCGGTTCTTTCGGTACATTCGGGACTCGGTAATATTAATTAAAAATATATTTTTTGTTACCTGCGTAAGGCTTGAAACTTTCTAGCGGTCGAAACTAAATTCTTCTAAATCTTTACTGTTCTTACTTCTAAAGTTATTTTGAAGTTTCTAAAATTTATTTAGTTTAATAGCAGTTATGGAAGTTTAAATAATATGTTCTCGAATATGTTATTTTATTATTTAGTATAATATTGCTGAATGTATTATTATTTTTTTTTTGCTATATTTTTATAGCCATTATTAATAATATATAGCCATCTTTAATTGAAAATGTTAAGTTTTTTTTTCAAATTTAGTTAAGTTGGTTTCGAGGTTGGTTGATGTAATTTTTAACTATGTGTTTTCTTTTTTTTTTGTTTGTGTTCATTATTTGTATTCATGTTTACTTTCTCATGATTAATAAGCTAATATAATTTTCATTTGAATCTCAATTTTTTATCGGTTTTACTTTTGGTTTAACGCCAGGTTTCCTTACTTGTACCTTTACAGCGATTTTGACAAAGGTTTGATGATGGCTGAATAAACAAAACCGGTCACTGATAAACGATTTTATGATGGGGTTTGACATTGGTTTCTTTAATCACCTTTAAGTTTAAGAAAATATAACAGTCACTAAGAAGAATAGTTGAAGATTTGCTCACAGCAAAATCTATCTTACAGATCAGAATAAAGAAAATCCACTAGAATAAATGTTTTCGAAAATAGAATTGATTTCATAATATTTTGTGGTGTATGGTGTGAGTATCACATAAAATGAAATACAAATATAATGTAACATATCTACAATCTACATAATGTAATAATTGTTATCTGTTATTTGTTTCTGTTTGAACCCCAAAGGGTTTGCAATTCTGTAAATGAATCGGTGATCATTTATTTGCTCGTTAATCCTAATATAGAATTCAATTTATACACACATTTATACAAAGATTTGCATATGTATGTACAATGACAAATATATTTAATTAAACTTAAACGTATTACTATATATGTATGTAATAATAATTATAGCTATATTTTCCATAATGTCAATTATATAAATTTAAATGAAGTATATCTAACATTGCAACAGCCTGTTCAATATATCATATTCACTTAAAACGTATAAGTTCGTCTGCGGTATGAACCTGAAATGCAAATGATATTGATATGATATAGGTATTCCTAGTTAAAATAACTTGAATTAATGTTGAATAAATTCATAAGATACCTCGGTTTCAATATATGAAAAGGGTTTTATGATAAAACGGACAATCATCCCATTCATTAATTCAGATTTATTTCCTATAATTACTTTCGCCCTGTATATTTTTTCGTATATATGTAACGGCTAAAATGGATATTTGGCTAGTTTTCAAACTTGCCAGCTATTTTGCAAACAAACAGCACAACCAACACCACAAACTGAGAGATGTAGACATTCTAAATAGAATGACGTATCATATGTCAACTTTTGACATATTCGCTTGAAAAACAAATTGTATTTTAAATTTCAATCTAGAGTGCCATGGCTGAATTAAAAACACTAATTTTTAATCAAGGAGCCGTGGAAAAATAGATTTGATCGTCTAATGTTTTTAGTGTCTTGCCCTGGGCGGTTAAAAGATGCCCAAATCATATTTTTGATCATATCTCAATTTTTTTCAAATGGAACGAGGGTGGATCATTAGCATATTTCGAAAAAGAATTTTTTTACGAATAATTTGATACCACACACTTGGTACTTCGAGTTAAATTGTCGTTATGAACCGCATGTTACAATTTCAAATAAACCATATGCGAAAATGTCAAAAGTTGACATGTGATATGTCATTCTATTCAGATGTCATTTTCTACCGAATAAAGTAAAAAAATACCGAGGGTGCGATTTAAAAATCAAAAGTTACAGTCATTTCCGGTGAAACCGGAAGAACAACAAAGAAGGTTTTGAACGTAGACGCTAGGGGGCGTTGTCTTACAAATTAACAAACATTGCGCGTTTTTTCAAAAAAATTAAATGCAATAGTATATGTAATTTTAGCTGATAATAAATAGTAGTTAGAGCTTAAAAAGTCAGCGAAAACCGCATCTTGATATCTTCTTTGAAACCGAAGATATTAACAAAATTATAATAAATACCAAAAAATAAGCCCTTAATTACCTTCAATTACCTCAAAAGCTTATTATTATTGTTTATATGGTACAATATACAGTAAGAAACGCTCTTTTAAACGAGCCTTCGCTTGTTGAATTCCGATCAACCAGTCCAGAGTTAATATTTAAATAAAAACAAATCTAACCTTCCCCCACCACTTTATTTTGGTAGATAGGGCGAAATGGCTTTAACAAAAAATATTCAAAATTTACTGAAGATTATGAAGCTATTACTTATAGTACACCTTATCTAGGCAAAATTGTGTTGCGCCCCCTAGCGGTTGTTCTACAAACTTTAAAATAATTTCCAGCAATTTCCCATAGCCTCTTTAGTTATAAACATTTTTTTTTCCGCAGCCCCTACGGCTAATACTTTCCGAGATACAGCCGAGAGCTATTCTCAGTGGGACACCCTGTACATATATAAAAATCTAAGTACAATATTGTATTTTTTATTTTTATATGTTTTTTGAGTGTTAATACGCCTTATCACCGCCTAATTACTGGACATTATATTAAAATTCAAGCAACAAAAAATTCAAACCTCTTTATTGACAAATTATGATCGTGGTCCTCGTTTTCCAACTGGCATCATCAAATAAATATTTTCAATATGACTCAAACGAAGCGACTCATTAATTTTCGTGTTGATTGATCACACGCCGCGGTCGAAAACAAAGCAACCAAATTTTCTCGAAGTGAGTCGGTTCAATCTCGATCGCAGATCATTATTTTCTTCTAATGAAGTCGTTAAAGCCCAGTTTTGCGGCACAGCCAGCGTCGGTAGCCAGAATCACGACTTTTTCTAATCTAGCCTAATTTAAAATAATGATAGAGCTGTTGTTAGAAATCGAAGACTTAAACTAGATGACGTGGGAATCTGATGAAAATTGTTTTGGTTATTATACAGGGTGCTAGAAATTCGGAGTACGAGCATTGGTATCTCGGTAATAGTAATAGATACGAACATGATTAAATTGGGGCAAAGTTGCGCCTTTTGATGTTCACCAAGATGACATCAAAAAAGTTTAAAAAATATCAAGGTTTGTTGACTTATTTGGAAAAAAAGGATTTTTTTGAAAATCAATTTTATTTTATCCTGTGGGTACTTTTTAGAAAATCAAAAAACTAATTACACAACCTCATAACCACTTTGTCAGAGCTATCTGATAGTATTTTTAGATTTTCAAATTAGGTGATAATTTGTGAGATACATAGCCAATTATTTTTTTAAACACGGACCTGCATTTTTTATTTCAGGTTTTGGAAGAACTTAGTTTCCTGAGTACAATGATATGCCACACTTAATATATTTTTTTGTTTTGGGCATTTAAACTATTTTTTTTATTTAAACTATTCATCCTTACAATATTGATGAGCTTTAAAACTTAACAATAACGATAAAACATTGAATGCGGAAAATCAAATACAATAAAATAATAAGAAATAATATATAATAAATATAATATAACATAAACAATCAAATCATTTCCCCGGAAGATGGATTGGAAATGGTGGAGCAATATAATGACCAGCGAGGTTCCTGGACCTATAAAATGCATTCGGAAGTATAAGACAACGAATATCTGTTGTCAGATGGGGATGGGAAATACCCTGTCCCCCTACAGGAAGATCCCCATGTATAATGAGTTATAGCCTGTATGAAGAGCTATAATTCAAGAAACGGGAGCACAATAGATCTTTAACATCTCGCGTTTTTTTCTTTCAAACAATCAAAGCCACCTATTATTATACGATTTTTAGAAATTATTGGAACTTGGAACTACTTGAAATTTTAATTGTTTTTACTTTTGAGCAAAATTCTTCTATTTTTGAAGCTTCCCCTGTACGAAATAAAATACTTCAATACTCACAATTCTATTTGTAGTTTGATAGGATGCAGACCTTTAATCAAAAGTAAAAAATTTAGAGAAATGTATAGATACGAAAAATGTTTCGTTATTACAAGTATTAATTATCGATGCTTTATTATCCATTTAATATAATATATAGTGACAGAGATAAATAAAGTTATAGTTTATTGTCACTAATATTACATTTTAACATAGTCTTTAAAATATTATTACACTATTATCGTCTTATTTACCTCTCTATATTCGCTGCGGTAAAATATTTCTATTGTACATCTACTAGATATCGCAATATATCTGCAACTACCTGAGAACTAACAGAGTTCTCGTGAAATGTACTGGTATGTATTACAAAAGTCGAAGATATTTCGTCAGTTCTAGTAACATCTAATCAGATAAACTTTATGTTTAAGACTTCACAATGATTCAGTTGCATTTAATTAATTTAATGTGTCAATTACAGATTCTATTGTGAAATTTTGCTAGCCGAAACTCGAATGCATGCTATAGTTTATAGTTTTGCCTGTTGCTCGAAGATTTAACATTAAAGGATATATGTATATCTAACTAGCGTGTACCAGCGACTTCGTTCGCGTCGAATTAATCATTTGTAATGGTGCTGATAAAGCAATGGAAGAATTTCCATTAACATACAAACTAGATAAAATTTTCTCACATTTATGTATGAGAAAAAACAATATGGCGATATTATTATATAACTTGGTAATATTTGAGGGGTAGTTTCATCTCGTTGGAATTTGACTTTCGAAAAATCCGTTTGCCAAATATAAGCTTTTTACGTCAAGCAGTTTAAGCAGAATCGTGGTTAAGAAATCACCTAACTTTTTGGAACACCCTGTATGATTTTTTAAAAAATGTTTAAATATGTAAAAAAGCCAAATAAATTATGCGTGTCCAAGCGTTTTCCCTAGACTCAAGACTAACCGTTTTTTAAATAACATATATTGTAATATTTGAGGGGCGTTTTCACCCTCTTGGAATTTGAGATTCGAGAAACCCCTTCTTAGCAAGCACACCCCACAGTCAATCCGCTTGCCAAAAATCAGCTTTAAACGTCAAGCAGTTTAAGCAGAATCTTGATTACTCAATGGTCATATTTTTATGAAACACCCTGTATAAATTTATAAAAAATCTTAAAATATGTAAAACAACAAAATAAAATATACGTGTTTAAGAGTTTTTCCGAAAAACTCACCGCATTTTAAATAAAAAATATTTTAATATTTGAGGGATAGTTTCACCCCCTTAGAATTCGAGTTTCGAAAAATCTCTTCTTATCGAACCTCTATGCCCTAAAGTCAATCTGTTTTCCAAAGATCAGCTTTTTTTGTCAAGCGCTTTAAGCAGGATCGTGATTAATCAATGACCAGATTTTTCGAAACACCCTGTATCCATTTGTAAAAAATCTTAAAACATGTAAAAAAACAAAATAAAATATACGTGTTTAAGCGTTTTTTCGGAAACTTGACCGTTTTTTAAATAAAAAATATTGTAATATTTGAGGGGTGGATTCACCCTCTTGGAACTGGAATTTCGAAAAATCCCTTCTTATCGAACCTCTACACCAGTGATTCCCAAAGTGGTCCAGGTGGACCCCCAGGGGTCCACGGGAGACTTGCTGGGGGTCTACGTAGGCGTGAACAAAAAATGGGGGTCCATAAGATGTTAATGGGGGTCCACGAAAATTTATCTGCTTTTGATAGTAAAGAGCAAAAATGTAAGCATAGTTTTTAATTATATTATTTAAGGCCTACCTACATTGTTTTAAGTACCTATCTAAGCAGATAATATTTTAATAAGGCAAGCGACTGTTACTTGTCCAAACTTGCGTATTCGATATTACGTACAATTTCGTGTACAGACTTGCAAAGCGCTATCCGCCCGACAATGCTTAATGCTTGTTCAGACATGAACTTGATCACCACTATAAATACTTGATGCCAAAGGCAAACGCATTCATTTGTTTCCGGAATTTCGAAAAAAGGCGGAATTTGGAAAAAAGTTGTGAGAAAATTTATATCTGTGTTTGCTAGTGCCGGAGAAAAGTAAGTAACCTACCTTTTTTTGTTATAGTACTTAAGTATTTTGTTTACGTGTACTAGTCGGTTGATCACAACGGCCTGTATAGATAGGTAACTTAGTAACTTACAGATATTTTAATTGTCCTCTTTCGATTTGAAGACAAACACAGCACGTTTTATTCAATTGTTTTTCACGAGAGAAACACTGCCTCTCTAAAAGGCCGAATAAGCAATATTGCAGAGCAATTAATTTTGTAATTTTTCTTGCAAATAACTACTAATTTTATAAAACAGTAATTTCATAATCATTTTAAATTGGTTTTGAAGTAACTATTTTATCAAAACTATTCCTTTTCGGAAAGAGCGAGCGGTGCGCGGGCGACGGGAAAAGGGCGGGGCTTGGACTTCGATGCCAGTTTGTCACGTTTTAACAATGAAGCCGCAGACAAAAAATACGCAAATACACGGAGCGCGTGAACTCATTGATTTAATAAAATGTTAGTTATCGTTTTTATGGACAATTTTGGGATTTCGACTTTTATTTTTCCCTACACAAATATGATCAGTATTCGATACTGAGTACACCAATTTTTATTTATACTATTAAAAATTAGTGGTAAATTATGTACTTTAAAATTGATACCGTTTTGTGAAAACGTCTGTATTTGTCTCAGCGGTTTATTAGTTGGTCCCTTTACAAGCCGTAATTCTATTTCCGCGTGCTGACAAAGGCTGCGGTGTGATACCTATATTCAGAAAAAACTTGGTTACTAAAACATTTTTTTTTACAGGTAAGGTAACTGACACGAAACATGGCTACAGCAAAGAAAAAATGTCGACAATATAGTATCGATTATTTGAAATATGGTTTTGTTCCATCAGAGGCAGACAAACAATTGCCCATGTGCCTATTATGCAACAAAGTTTTGAGCAATGACTCTATGAAACCATCAAAGCTCGAAGATCATCTAAAAAGGTGTCATACTGATAAAATAGGTAAAGATTTAAAATATTTTCAAACATTGAAAGAAAAATATGGAAAGAGACCCACCATGCACAGTATGTTCGCTTCAACATCTCAAAGTAACGATGATGGCTTGCGGGCATCTTACAATATCTCATTACTTATAGCAAAATCTGGAAAACCGCACACTATCGGAGAACAATTAATTTTACCCGCTGTTGAAGAGGTTTTAAAAACTGTTTTGCACAAATCTCCATTTGACGTACTAAAAAGAATTCCATTAAGTAACAATACTGTACAAAGACGCATTGATGAAATGAGCTCTGATATCGAAAGCTTTTTGTGCAATCATCTGCAAAAAACTCATTTTTCTATACAACTGGACGAGTCAACGTTACCCAGTAATGAAGCATTACTATTGGCATATGTCCGATTTATTGTTGAGGAAGAAATTCACGAAGAATTGCTATTTGCCAGAACTTTGGAGACTGACACTAAAGGCGAATCAATATTTAATGTCCTGAGTAATTTTTTTACGGAAAAATCGATCCCATTTACAAACATTATTTCAGTGGCAACAGACGGAGCTCCTGCAATGGTCGGGCGATATCGTGGGTTTATAAGTCATCTCAAAAGAATTATACCAGGACTTACAGCTATTCATTGCGTAATCCACCGACAACATCTTGTGGCAAAACATTTAAGTGACAGGTTGAACCAATCTCTTCATTTTGTAATAAAAGCTGTCAACAAAATCAGAAGCAATGCATTGAATACGCGTTTATTTGCTCAATTGTGCGACGAAAATGATGAAGACTTCCAACGACTGCTCTTACATACTGAAGTACGCTGGTTGTCGAAAGGTGCATGCTTAACGAGATTTTACTCTGTTTTCGATTCCATATTAGAGTTCTTAGAAAGTAGAGATCCAGATTTAAAAGAAAACTTGATCAAATTCAAAGCAGACATTGCGTATTTGACAGATTTGTTTAAAAAATTTAATGATATTAACTTGCAGTTACAAGGGGACAGCCTGAATTTAATAAAAACAAAGGGGATAATTTCGGCTTTTCTTGGGAAATTGAAATTTATGAAGCAAAACATTAGTCGGCGCGAATTCTCTCAATTTCCAAACTTGTCGCAGGTAGAATGTATTGATGAGGATATCCATACCTACAGTCAACATTTAAGTGCTCTGCATGATGACTTCAAAACCAGGTTTGAAGATATACTGACGATGGATATACCACCATGGATCATAAATCCATTTGATGAAACGGAAGTGGCCAATGTTGTATTACAAGAGGAGCTGCTCGAGCTAAGCACTAATGAGGAGCTGAAGGTGAAATTTAGAAAAGGCTACCCAACATTTTGGCTGCAAGCAGAAATACCCGAAAAATATCCTGGACTGTGGGAAATCGCAAGGAAATTTTTAATAGCTTTTCCCTCGTCATACCTTGTCGAAAGGAGTTTTAGTGCGTTACAAACCTCTTAACAAAAAAAAAAAGGAGCAAATTAAACATCACAGAGCGGGGGATTTGCGGTTATTGCTCACAAAAATAAAGCCAAACATTGATCGTTTGCTGACACTCCATCAGATACATCCTTCCCATTAATTAAAATTATGACCTGAACCTATATTACCTTAATATTTTTTCTTGTAATTCTATTCTTTTAATAAATAAAGTGATATAAAATGTACCATTTTTCGTTTTTATTTTACATATCGGAATATAGGGACAGAACTCAGAAGTGACACAATTTTTATTTTTTGGCGACTTTAAGAATGTGGTAGAAATGTAGCAGCAGGGGGTCCACCGAAACCAGTAAAATTTTGAAAGTGGTCCACGAGAAAAATAAGTTTGGGAACTACTGCTCTACACCCTAGAATCAACCTGTATGCCAAAATTGAGCTTCTTACGTTGAGTGGTTTGAGCAGGATCGTGATTAATCAGTATGTCAGTCACTTAAGGATTTTATATATTAGTATAGATAAGCTCTTAATTCAAGCTAAAAATTACAGACACATCTTAAAATTTTCTATTTTTCTTAGAAATTTTTATAATATTTACGTAAATTTTCTTCCTGCATTTCTACTATATGTGAAAAAATAACACAATTCATTTCCTATACCTTTTATTTAAAAGGAATTAATTCAATTTCCTTTAAATAACATGTTAAGGATCTATCCCAATTCAATAGTCAATAGTAAGATAGTAGTCGTAAATTAATCATCTTAATATATTAAAACCCAGAACTATTTCTTTTTACAGGGTAGTCCAAATTGAATTCGGGAAATTAAACTAACGCCGATATTTGGTTGAAAATTGGTGTCTGTGTGTTTTATCACATGATAAATTTGATTTCGATGTCAATATGACGCGTACTTGTAGGGGGTGCCACCTACATATTCTTTAACAGATTTGAAGTGTTCTTTTCAAAACTTTTCATAAAACTAAAGAATGAAAACATGTACATTTTCGTAATATTTACAAAAAAAATTGTTGGTAAAAATCGCTACCACCAACCGTTTTCAAGATATTTGAATGGAAATAGTCAATACATGTCATTATTAACAAAAAATAAACATTTCTTTGTTAGGCAAATTTTTATTACTGTAAACATAACTTCTGTCAAGCAGTGTCCGTTTAGGTTTAACGCAGAAGTGTTTACAAAAAATAATTATTTTATTTTGTACATTTTTCTTGCAGTGCAGTGGCGAAATACCCATTAAGGATTTTTTTGGAGAGATGAATCCGCCACATATGTATAGACATTTTATAGACATTTTTTTTAAAAATAAACATGTTGACTAGATAGTTATTTGACTGAAATGTTAAATTTGGGAACTTTTTATAATTTTAACCTACCTATTCATGTTTTTTTTTTGTAGAAAAAATACAGTTAAAAAATACAGTTTCTGTTGAATCTTTTGCATAAAAAGATTTCTAATAATTTATTATTTTAGACTAATAACTATCCGGACAATATGTATAATTTTTGTCAATTATGGCATGTATTGACTATTTCGATTCCACATATCTTGAGAACCATTACTCGTAGCGATTTTTACCAAGAGATGACTACCAAAAAATATGTAAAAAGCAAAAGTGTACATAGAATGTGGAGAATGTAGAATGAGTAAGAGGGGGGGGGGGTTAATCGCTGCGACCTTAAAGATATATTGTCTCCCCCTTCCTTGAATCATCACACAGTCTATAACCCATCATACCCCTGTTGTAGAGGGGACAGGGTATATCCAGGTTATTTTTTAAAGTACATAAAAAATGACGGAAATGTATATTTGTTCACTCAGTAGTGTAATACAGGTACAGAAGAAAAGATATTACTCTTCAAAACAGCTAAAAAATATGTAGGTGGCGCCTCCTACTTCTACACCCTGTATCTCCAAAACTAAGCATTTTAAGGTGGGTATTCACTTGCAACAAAACACTCCGAACGAACCAAACGCGCCGCAAGTTTGTGTAGTCAATACGTTGCGCCGAACCGAACCGAATGCGCCAAACATTTTCCGAAGCTTGTCGGTAAACGGGATTTGCTCAAAAGAATTTGTTCGTTGGCCGGTGTTCAGTGGATACGGCAGTTTTAAACGTTCGTTGTGTTTGGGATGTTTTTAAAGTGTACCTAGCTATGGAGTGGAACAGAGAAAAGTGTTTTGAGTTAATTGACGAGTTTGAAAGGCGGCCTATTTTATTAAATTAATAATTAATTATTAAATTAATTAAATTCTTCTTATGCATATAATCTAGGTCACTAAGTAAGACCATATTATATTGACGGCGCAAAAAGAGGCGTCTTGCCCACATTTTTCGTCCTTTCCTTTTTTTCTCTTTTTTGTTACCCGCTAATGCCTCTATAATTAAAAAAGCACCAGCGGCTATGGTAATATCAGATGCATCCTTATCGACAAACACACTAACACTGATTCACACACTGATTACTGGTGGGAACGCAGCGAACACCGCAAACAGGCGGAACGCTCCGCGCAAAATGTTTTGTTGCAGGTCGTTCAGAGCGCTCCCAGAAAATGTTTTGTTGCAGATTGTTTGGAGTGCGCGGCGCGTTTGGTTTGTTCGGAGTGTTTTGATGCAAGTAAATACGCACCTTTAGGACATAAATTTATACAAACTTTAATATTATAAGTTTACTTATTTTTATACTGACTGTATATTTAAGATAAAACTGTGAATTTGTATTTTTGTTTTCTGAATAAATTTTTCATTATACCTACAGATTTGGTTGTTTATTTTTGTTATTTAAACTAGGCTTGATTTTGTTATTATTGCGTTTCTACTTGTAATTATTATTTTACTATCAATTTCATTATGATTATCTAAATATAACTTTTTATACATTTTTCTATCAATAAATGAAAAATAGTGGTGTTTGAAATGTGTTGTGTTGAAAAATCCTATGGGTATTTCGTATCTATAAAATGAACTAGTTATTTTTCGTTAACGTTAAATTAATAACACCGCTGCGTTAATCGAATGTTTGAAGAAGTAAATACGCTACAAAGGTATAGACATTTTTTACCAATAATGGTGTTTGTTTTTTAACAGAAAAACGAAACACTAATTCATCACAATACACGAAAAAATCTTATTTCTAACACTGAGCGCGCGTTTCGCTAATCATGTTAACATCATCATCAGATAATTAAAACTAAAAACTTCGTGATTTTTTGTTATCAATTATCCGCGGATGATGCTAACATGGTTAGCAAAACACGCGTCCAGTGTTAAAAGTACAGTAGTTTGGTATATTCTGGTGAATTAGTATTTTATTTTGCTGACAAATAAACGTCAAAAAACTAAAACAGGGTTTTCCTTTTTTCAATATTTAAACTTCTGTATCAAGGCACACTGAAACTATTGCCATATTACTGGGACTGAAAATATTTCTAGTCTGTTAAGACAATAAGGAACAAGATTTTTATTTTGAGTTGAGTGATATCTTTTTGTGAGCATTTGAAGAAACAATTTTAATATAAACTGTCCAAAAATAATAAAAAATATTATTTCTTGTAGGAGTTTTCTTATAAATTATAATATTATACGTCCTTACATCTTTATGGTCACTACTATTAAAACATTTTTGTTTATTGTAATGATAAACATCTCCCATTAACTTTCTACTAAAAACTCAATCCAGATACATTTTTTCTCTCTTTTAAATCGCTTCAAAAATAAGCACATTATAAAGCTATCGAGATTATCATTAAGGAATAGATTTAAAACGCTATTAGTTTAGATATAGCCAAGCAATCTTGAGCTCATTACATATTAACATTCGCCAAACGATTTACTAAGCAATTTACACGACAAAGTTATAGCTCTGCTCTAACTAATTACCGAGACATTCTCATATATTCCAGAAACATATTACGCTTCTTTGATTTCAGAAATTACGCGAAGAAACCCAATTCCAGTTCTAATTATATGTGTCTTGTATTTCTTTTTATTTCATTAACATTAATTTATACAACATGTCCACAGAACAAAGAAAACGGCAAAAAAATTATATAGCTTATTACTTGCTTATTTACTATTGAAATATGTCAAAATCCTTAGATTTTAGGTATATGCTTCTTTAATAAAAGTCATCTTGATTTGTTTCCTAGAATCCGAAAATCAATTAATATGGTCATCCATTAGAAAAAACACAACTTTGATATGTAACATTTTTGAGGGACACCCTGTATAATTCTATCTATTTTTATAAAATGCTTTCAGTTAACCTACATATGCTGCCAAAATTTCATTTCGGTATAAACTACCGTTCTCCTTGGAGCTTCCGCGGCGTATGAGAGGCGCTACCCTGTATATTGTTAAAGGTCTGAGCCTGTGAACTACACAAGCCAAATTTGAATAATTGTGGACAAGCAGATTTTGGCTAATTTAAGAAAAATTGTATGTATATTTTAATTAAAATTGAGCAGATAATAATAATGCAAAACCAGGAAGAAACTAATATGCCTCAAGCTGTTAACCTTATTACGCCTGTAATTTTAAAATATTTACATATTTTAATATTTTGTACCAGTAATAACCTATTGTAATTTTTATGAACTAAAAATTAAAAAAAAAATCACCATGATGAAATGGCGTTATGCGGAAAATATCTTTGGATATGTTTTTGGATAATTTTCTTGATAAACCAATTTCTATGGTTTAGTAGTGTAAAAAATGAGACATGCTATATTTAGGTAAAAAATGAGATTCAAATAAAACTACAAAAAACTTATTTTCAGTCAGTTACATTAAACTATGATTATTAACAGATCATTTCCATAATTTCTTTAATCTTTGCGTGATGAATTATGGAAAAACTGAAATTACAAATCCATTGTCTCATTTTAGGGTTTAACACTTTTGAGACTGACTATCAAACTTTTGTTGAATGACATCAGTATGCTGTTGTAAGTTAAGTGCGTAGATAGGTTACGGTTACATGGTCTCGAAAGGCATGTCCGTGTCAACCTTTTATAGGTTGATGGTCGCTAAATCGACCACTTTAATTTAATTAAATTTCACAAACTAATCAGTCGCGTGGAAGTATATTATCGCCCAGTTTGTTTGCGATGCTTATTTCTATGCGCGCCTTGGCCATATCTATACGATGGCCGAATTGACGCAAAAAGTTAACGTAAGCGGTTGAATATTTGACCAGTGAGCATTGGTGATACTGAGTTCGCTGTGATCATATAGGTAATAGTTGTCGTCTAAGCATTTTCTATGCAAATTTGGTGCGATAAAAATTTAAAAATATAGAAACAAATGTATCTCTGACGTTTATTTCTATTTATTTGGTGCACCACATTTACGGCCCGGATAATTATCTGAAATCGCTTCTGAAAACATCCTGTATATTTTCAATCGTTTCTCAAAGGATGCGAGTTTCTCGAAACACAAAATTTGATTTGAGTAGAGAGCTAACAGAAATAATCAAAATGAGCTTACTCTATTTTCTTGCATTGGATGTTTACACATTATTACATTAGATCATTACTTATTATCTATTTGCTTTAACAGCCTCTGGTTAAAAAAATTGACCACCCCCGCCCCTCCACTCCCTTATTTGTTAACTTTTTTGAAAATGCATTTAAGAAGATATGCTCCGTTTGTGCTAGTTTATATATTTTTGAAGTCAATTTGATCAAACTAGAAAATAATTAGTACTGTCCTATAAAGGGTTAAGTCCTGTTTGTAAGCTATTTTTTGGAGGGTAAATTTGAGTCACACACAGGGGTAATCATGAGACAAAGGTAGAGAAACAACTTAATAGCATGTTTATTTTAGTACAAAATAACAAAAAAATGTAAAGAAACCAAGCAAGTCTACAAAAAAGATCTTAAAACGGCTACAAAGTTAGTCAGCGGCGGAGATGTAACCTTAAAATAGACAGCCAAAGCTTTTATATTAATCAAAAATGTAGTTGCTGAGATAAGTAGTATTTTAAATAAAGGCATTATTTTAAAATTACCATCATCAAATTTGCAAGGCGGGACTTCTAGGACTGCGGAGATGTTTGCTCTTTCAATAGATTTTGAGAAATATTTAGTTCGTTAATTGGTACGTTTGTATTTTTTTGTTACTTGGATAGGAGGGCAATGTAAAAGCAAACCATCTAGCTAGAAAATGAGAGAACACTCCACTAACTCGACCATAACAGTTTTTTTCTTCCTAAGTGGAAACCAACTTAAAGTGGAACTCAAGAACCTGGAAGAAATTTCTCGGAACTTAGGACCAAATCAAAGATTTTCCTTGATTTAGGTAAGAAAAATATTCGGATGGTCACGGAAATTTTAACAGGACACTGTCTCCTCAATGAACACCTCATAGATTGAAGCTAAGAAACAACGGCGATTCCAAATTCTGTGGAGAAAATGGGGAAAAACCAGAATATTTCATCACTGAGTGCGCCGAGACGACAAATCATTTATGCCATAAACCTTGGTACGACTAATATCGGAGGTGGAGAACTAACCTCTGTAGAACCTTCTAAGAGAGCGGCTTTTGCCAAAATTCTGAGACTTTATGATCAGTTATAATTCAAGAAAAGGAGACACAATAGACCTCCCATTCTACTTCTTTTTAAAAATTGAAGAAAATTTTCTTAAATTAATTAAAATCGGCTTGTCCCAAATTGTTTAAATTTGGCATGTAAAAAATTACCACTACCTTTGGCATACGAGGATTTACCCTTACGCATTATTTACGACTTTCCTATATATTTAACAGGAAAAACAGTTTAAAATTTGCATGGAATTTCTTGTTTCCAACGACGATGCCCTCGGTATATCTAAATTTCTAACAATACAATGTCTAATGTTAATTAAATTGCCCTTTTTCTTCTTGCGAGTCTTACAATTTCATATATAATGAACAGACATCTGCCTGAAAACAACCGAATCAAGTTTGCCATCATGAAATCCTAATACTACTAAAGGTTAGTGTTGTCCATTTACCTCATTACTGAAAGATCTTTTAGTTCAGCACGTATTTGCCTCTGCATTAACCTGTTGTTAATACTATAAAATTATTGAACGTATTATTTATTGAGGTCTTTCTAAAGTTCTGAAATAAAATTTTAAATTAATCATAAATAGTAAAAATTAGCGATGGGAACTATCGAATGAATTAGACTATCGAATGGTTAATGAATGAATGATTTCAACTATCGAATGGTTTTATTCGAATAAAATCATTCATTCATTTGTAAACTAAAGCATACGTGGCAACCTCGCCGTGCGACTAAATGGTTATCGTTGAGCCACGACTATCGAATGCTTTTGATAAATGAAATTTAGTATTCGTTTGGATTTTGTATGCGTCAGTGCATTATTGGTTCTTCCAAATTTTTATAACTTCGCCGTATAAATACTGTGCTATTTTTGCGTTTATTAAAATAGTTAAAATACTAAAATAGTAGTTATTTTTTAATTTTATTTATTGACGATTGTGTGCATGTGCAGGTGGTCAAAATTTTTCCGATAATTTGTGTGGTTTTCCGTAGTCCGATCTTTCAATTATTTCATTTTATATGGTATATGGTCTATTTTTTAATGGGAAATTTTGAGAAGTAGCAATTTTTAAGAGAGATGAGATGAACATACAATTAATTTTAAAAATACATATTTGTATTTTAGATGTTTTAATAATACCTATGAATTAGTTGGAACTTAATAATTATATTTAAGTAATGTGGTTAAATAAATGGTTAACGAACTCAAACTATGGGGTGAGAAAATTAAAATGAAAATTTTACACGTGCCAATTTAAAAAAAAAGTTAACGATGTTTGTATTTTGTTTATGCTAATTCTCTTACATGTAGTTTTTTACGAAGAAATATTTCATTTATTTTTTAAAGTAAATGCCAGTAAAAGTAAATATAATTTTTAAATAGTAATATAAAGCACCTAATATAAATAATTTTGATTTCTAATTTTTTATTTATATTTTGCTTCCATTACACCGCTTGCTTAGAAAATTAATAAATGTTTATATTTCATGATTTTAAAATTTGTTGTTAATATAACAAATTAGTTCTGTAATTATTATTATTTAATAAACCAACGTTGCCAAAAAAATTAGAGACTATATTATTTTTAAATAGGATCTAATATAAATAATTTTGACATCTAATTTGTTGTTTATATTTTGCTACTACTTAAAAAATATTTATATTAAATGATTTTAAATTTTGTTGTTAATAGGTATAACAAATTATTACTGTTATTATTATTTATTAAACCAGTCTTTGCTTAAAAACATTAAAATAATTTTCCTACATCCAAAATAACAAGTATTATTGCAGTGTAACAACAGAATATTAATAAAAAATGCAGAATATATAGACATACTATCCCTAACTAACTAAAGCCAAACAATAATATTCTTTGCTAATATCAACTAATACAAAAATATGGCAACAGCGCCCTTCATAATGTATTTTCTGTGTAAATACTAGCACCTCAATAAAAAAAATAATGTGTCCTTATCTATATATGAATCCGCAAAAAATCAAAGATGCCGGCTTCTTTCATAGCATTGCCACCGACCGCTTTCTCGGAAAAAAACCTACGTCGCCGGGCGACAACTAAAATTCAGTTAATATTTTATTATAATCGATCCTGACGAATAAATGAATTTCATAAATGAATGAGTTTTATAAATGAATGAATTTTATAAATGAATGAATTTTATAAATGAATGAATTTTATAAATGAATGGTTTTTGCTGCCGAATTACTAGAATACAATATTTCAAGGCAGATGACGGATCTATTCGATGATTTTTATTCGAATAGTTTTCAACGAATGTTTTCTTACTAACTATCGAATTATTCGAATGAATTGCAACTATCGAATGTTTCGATAGTATTCATTCGATAGTTCCCACTACTAGTAAAAATCACAAATGGCTTATTTGACTAGTTATAAAAGTAACCAGCAATTTTATAAACTTACTAAAATGCTGTTATTTTGAAGAAATCGGCAATCCCTGCAAAATAGCAGGTAGGTAACCAGCAGCTAATTTACAGTCTAACTAGTTAGTATGCAAACTATTTGTAATATCTGGTAAAAATGTTTATATTGACATTTTCAGTTTCATTTTCATGTGGATAAATATGTAGATGTATTAGCTAGAGAAATATGGTTAGTGTAATCATCCAATTTAAGAATTAATGTTTACAGAAAATATACGATTAATCAATATGGAAATGTATCAGACCAAGACAACTGTAATGTATTAAGCGAAGACTTGTTTAGTGAAGAATAAATGTTTTGTCAAGTGGGCTTGATATTTAAAAAAAATCTAATGTAATATCCCATAAGAATATTTTCTCTCGTTCAAAGCACAATCCAATGACTACTCTGAGTTCTTATCCCCTTTGTTTTTGGTGGTGCTGCACTTATGTTGATTCGTAACTTACATTTATTATTTTTCCATGAATCAGTCGTATTGACTTTTTTATTCACTATCTAAACTGTTATTGTTCCAATCTATACTTAATTTGCAGTTTTTGACGGCGCGGCAGTGACTCTTCCAATTCTCCATTTTGGGTACAAGGGGGGAAAACTCCAAGATAATCAACAACTCTGTTAAAATTAAAGGATAACTGAAGTAGTCGCAGCTTAAAAGTGGGTATATATCAATCACACCTATATCATTCTACAATGTATAGTGTAGAATGTAGATTGTATTGGAGGGGGGATGTTAATCACCGCGACATTATAGATCTATTCTAGTCCCCCTATATCAGTCTTACTAAAGTTTATGGCACGAATGGTTGTTGTCTCAGCGCACTTAGTGATGAGGTATTCTGGTGTTTCCTCATTTCCCCCACAGAGTTTGCTGTTTCTTACCTTGAATCTACTGAGGTGTTCGCTCAGGAGACAATGTCTTGTTAAAATCCCCGTGACAATCTCAAGATAGTTGTTCTTAAATCAAGGAAAATCTTGAATTGTTCTGAGGAACATTTTTGGAAGAAAGAAGATTGACAACATATATGGACCAGAAGAACAAATAAAGAAAGCAACTATATCGGGCACCAAGTATAACGAGAGTAGCAAGAGCACAAAGACTGAGATGGCTGGGACACATTGAAAGAATGGCTGAAGAAAGAGTTTCTAGTATGATGATGAAACTTGAAATAGGTGGAAAGAGAAGGAGGGGTAGACCGAGAACCAGATGGAAAAAGGATGTTGAAGAGGAATTGAGAAGGATAAGAGTGGATGGGTTGAGAATAAAGGCAAAAGACAGAAACAAATAGAAAAAGTTGACAAATCAAGCCATAAGCCTTTTAGGCTTTTAGAGCTATTATAAGCCCTAAGAAACTTCTTCGAGTGTCATAGACCGGTACAGCATACCTATTTTAGGTTACGGATGGAGTCTTCCAGGTTTTTGAGTTCCGCTTTTAAGTTGGTTTCCACTTGGGAACCAGAACGGTTCTGGTCTTGTTAGTAGAGTGTTCACTCATTTTGTAGCTAAAACGTTTGCTTCCTCGTTACCTTAATAAAATGTCTTCGAGTGTATTACACCGTTGGATCATTCCCATTCCAGGTTACGGATGGAATTCTCCAGATTCTTGAGTTCTACTTTAAGCCGGTTTCCACTTGAAAAGCAGAACGGTTCTGGTCCAGTGAGTGGAGTATGCCATCCTTTTTTAGTTAGATTGTCTGCTTTTTCATTACCTTTTATCCCTTGGCCGGCTGGCACCCAGCGTAGGAGAATTTTATTTTCTTTGCCTAATTTGTTCAGCTATCAGGCCTATCTGATAAGACCTGTTAATTTGTTCAGGCTATCTGATAAGATGGCTATTTCTTGTTCTCGATAGTTTCTATCTAAGATAAATTGTACGCATCTTTCGATGGCGTAGATTTCTGCCTGTATCCCTGTTCCTGCTTTGGCTTTGAAGGCATCAGCATACCACGTTATAGTATGGCCTTTTAACTGCTGAGCAAACGTTTCTCTCTTCCAATTATTTTTATTGCTCATTACTATATTGAGGTGCTTCTCAAAGTTATGCATTCTTGGTATGTCATCCACTGGGAGTTAGAGGAGTAGAATTTCCTTTTTGAAGGTGTTCCAAGCAACGACAAATAGATAAAGATAGACATTAAACCAGTTGTTAAATTAAAAATAAGCAAGTTTGTTGCAAGCAAGTCCCATTTATCAAATATGCATTAATTGTAGAAATTGAGATTTAATAAGAGCTGAGGGGAGTAAATAAAAAAAATAAAAAGCACAGTATGTAAACAACATAGATTAACTAGCTTGCCAACCATGCTTATATGTTTCAATTTGAAAATTAAGTGGCTCTCACGAAAACCACTTTAATTAAGTTGCTTTTAAACTTCCTACAGTGCCCGCAACGCGGATACCACCCAGAGGCGTCGATTTTAGATTACGGTAGCCAAGTTTTCTGTCAGCAGCACCCACTTAATACTGTTACCGACTACTGTTACTCGTTTATCCCGATGACTGATAAAACAATCGTCTATTTTTTACGCTAAACTTAATAATAATTTATTACGATTTCACTAGTATCTCGAAATGGAATCTACGAATTCCACCTTCGATTTGCATTTTGCTGGTAGAAATTAATCAGAGGAGATTGAGAAAATTACACACACACTTGTCGCTCGGAGTTTGTAATATAATAATTAACAGTGGCGTCACGCTCACGCTTCGTAATACCTTTTTACTATTGTGTTTTTTTTCTAACCAATGTCTCCTATAATAAGAATATAATATGTTAATATTTCCAATAAATAATAAAATTATATAAGGGTTCTTGCCACTTAACTGCTAATATAGAAATTTAATTCTACGCTGTGTTTGTCATAATACAGATCAACCTGCTCTCACTACCGGTTTCGGAGCCCTACTCCATCATCAGGTGAGCTTGGGAGATCCACAAAATGACAACCACAGCGCAGAGATAGTTAATTCCGACTTGTCGGAAAGTATCGGTTAGATATTAAGTCCCGAACGGGAGATAGCGGCCTGCGTGCAATGGTAGTACTTTCGTACCACCGAGGCGCAACTATCGATAGTAAAAGGATGGTAAAAGGCTTTTTTTTCAGGCAAGCCAAATTATAAAATAGAAATAGAAAACAAATTTCTTGCAGTAGAGGTATATAATAAAATTATATAAGGGTTCTTGCCACTTAACTGCTAATATAGAAATTTAATTCTACGCTGTGTTTGTCATAATGCGGATCAACCTGCTCTCACTACCGGTTTCGGAGCCCTACTCCATCATCAGGTGAGCTTGGGAGATCCACAAAATGACAACCACAGCGCAGGGATAGTTAATTCCGACTTGTCGGAAAGTATCGGTTAGATATTAAGTCCCGAACGGGAGATAGCGGCCTGCGTGCAATGGTAGTACTTTCGTACCACCGATGCGCAACTATCGATAGTAAAAGGATGGTAAACGGCTTTTTTTTCAGGCAAGCCAAATTATAAAATAGAAATAGAAAACAAATTTCTTGCAGTAGAGGTATATAATAAAATTATATAAGGGTTCTTGCCACTTAACTGCTAATATAGAAATTTAATTCTACGCTGTGTTTGTCATAATGCGGATCAACCTGCTCTCACTACCGGTTTCGGAGCCCTACTCCATCATCAGGTGAGCTTTCCAATAAATGTAGTGAATTTTATAATAATATATACAGGGTGAGTCTTAAATAAGGGCAAATATTTTTAGGGATAGTATATTTCGACCCCAGAAGCACGTATATGAGGATTTTTTCGCTGAAAAAATTTAAAATTTGGATTTTTTAAAAAAAATGTAGGTATTTGTTTTTATTTTTTAGTTAAAAACATAATTTTTTGGCAAAAGGTTTCTTTGTAAAATGGTAATAAAGAAAACACAGAAAAGATTTAGTGATTATCAAAATTTAAGCAAAAAAAGATTTTATTAATTTTCAAAGTAATATAACTCGGTTACAAGTAAAAACACTAGTTCTTTCAGACTTATTTGAAAAGCGGTTAAAAGAAAATATGTTTCTTTTATCGAGATCTATCAGCCCTAAAAAAGGTTTGTAGCCACCCTGTATTTTGGACAATAAAATTAGTGGTATTAAAGTTTTAGTAGATTTAGCTGAAAAACAGCATCCTGCACATTCATTCATCTATCATTCATAACGAAAAGGAAGCTAAAACAGATTTACCTTATTTAAGGGTATAGAGGCAACTAAATATTGTGGTACATTTGAGCTCGAACTTTGGATTCATGCCTAAGGTAAAAATTCCAAAAATCTTGGCAAATATCTAAAGAATTAATAATGTAAGCTGCTAAGTATATGCGGTAAGAATTGAATACCAAAGTTTTTGTAAGTATTTCAGTTTACTACCAGGTTACTACCAGTACACTATGAATAGTGATGAGCGAGACTGGTCTTGGTCTTGCGGTCTTAGTCTTGGTCTTGGTCTTGTTCAAAAATAAGACCAAGACCGACCACTGCAAGACTTCTACAAAACCAAGACCATGACCAAGATTGCGGTTTTGCTGTCTTGGTTTGGTAGCAGGATTTAAGAAATTACTTATTTGCTCAAAATTATTGCTTTAATTTCTCACAAATAGTGTTTTCCCGACTATTCCATAAGATTTTATAGAAAGAAATGTTAATTCCAATATATAACATATTAAAAATTAAAAAAAGATGTTAGACAATAAATATTCTATTTTTTTTTTCTTTGAAGTTTTATTTGCGTTAAGTTACTCAAAATTCTATTTTTTAAGATTTTCTATATAGAAAGTGCCTTTAATAAAACTCTATTAAAAAATGCAAGTCATACCAGAGTCTTGCAGCAAGACCAATATTAAGACTAAATTCAAGACTAGGACCAAGACTCCCTTGGTTGGCTCTTCAGTAAATGTGAAGGAAGCCGCAAAATATTTGCAAAAATTGATAAAGACATTTTAAATTTATTTTATTAGGTACTTAGATAACAAGATAAGTTCATTTTTTTATATCTTTATTATTGATACCTATGGTCTTTTTAATCATTCTACTTTCAGTTTTCCTAGGTTATATCGGAGTAAAGAATTCAGTGACAAATATAGAGAATGACTATCCACTATTTCAATACTTGCGTTCATTAAAAGCTCGTTTTGAGCTTCGTTCAGAAACTCGAAATTAGTGGAATAAATTAGTGGTTACAATTATTGCATTTTATATTTAAAAGTTTACGATCATCCACAATGTCTACAACACAATTAAAATTAATAAGATTTACTAGCAACAGTTTGCGATCTACCTAGAAAAGTAACTGGAGCAGAACGGATCTGATTTCCAAGTGGAAAACAACTTAAAGCAAAACTCAAGAATCTGGAAGACTCCATCCGTAACCTGGAATGGGAATCCTCCAACGGTCTAAGACACTCGAAGGAATTTCTCAGAACTAACTACCGAGAAAAATCAAAGATTTTTCTTGATTTAAGTAAGAACAATCGACGGTACGACTAATATCGGAGATCGAAAACTAGCCTCTGTGAAGCCGTCTCAGATACTGGTTTTTGTCAAAGACCTGAGACTGTATGATGAGTTATAACACGTTATAACTTAAAAAAAAAGGAGAACACACTTAACCCACCTTTCAAACATTCTACATCCACAGAAAAAATCTTATGATTAGCTTATAAAACAATAAACTTTTAATTTCTAATCACAATTTCTCTTAGCGGATGATAATCAATTGTAATGAGCAAATAAAGACCAAGACTCGCTTGGCCTTGGTCTTGATCTTACAGTCTAATAGTATTCTTGGTCTTGGACTTGGTCTTGTAGAGCCCATCTGGGTTTTGGTCTTGGTTTTGCTGCAAGACTCTTGCAAGTCTTGCACTTTTTTAACGCTCTTACAGATCAAATGTTAGTTTTCGTTTTTCTCTTAATCAGACTAAATTTTGTGGATGACTGCGCTAATAATCTAAGGTCAAAATGACAAAAGAAAAGTTAAGTGTTTGTTAACGTTTTCTTCTGAATTGAAAATACAATATACTTCTTAAGGGGAATCTTAATTATTGTGAGGTGAATAACGAGTATAATTTTTAAGGATATATTATCTAAACAGAAAAGTGTTAAAAATGCAAGTAAAAGCACTAGTGCTTGGAGACTACCGCAGGACTTGACTGCTGACGTTCCTGAGGCAATGTTTAGAAAATAATCGAGACTGAGACATTTTTTCTTATGTCTTCGCTTAATTTCATATCTTTATCAGTGAGGGAACTATATACATAATTGAAACCAGTCACACAACAGAACGATTGAGAATAAATAAAGTAAAAAAATCAGCAAATATCTTAACAAATAAATTATAAAATAAGGTGAAAATAAATTAGCCTCGAAAAAGAACATCCTTCATAGTAAGTATTCTCTATTTATTTAATGTATACTTCTCAGAATACAAATTTTACATTGTATTAGTTATTTGCCAATAAAGCAAAAGTGCTGCTAGCAAATACCTAATTAACTTTTGATCTTGCATTCCAAATAAGTCGATTAAAATATCAGCGAACGAAAAATAAAAAATCTTGAAGCACCCACATCAATTTACGTTTCACTGACAGAACTTAATCAGAAGGTATTAAGCAAATTACAAGTGTCGGCAATCAATTGCACACGATATCTGTATAATTACAGAAGCAAATAAAAAAAACACAAAGATCGGGACTTAACAAGGAGGTGTAAAAGCGAGCTCGCCTAGCGAAACCTGCTATTTTCAAACTGTTATCCTACCCTCAGAGTAGTAAAAAACCTACTAGCATTTATACAGTGATGACAATAATTAAATAATACTAGTTTAAACCCAAATGCCAGTTTTAAAAAAAAAATCCTAGTTCACGTATTTTTTTTAAACATTGAGTCGTTTAACCCGTAGCATACACCATCATCACTTTTACCTCTTAATTAATGTGACCAGACGCCCGTCTTTATGACGGACAAGCTGGTTATTCGGTCGCGATGCCCCCAAGATTTGTTCGTCCAAATGTCTATCAATTAATTTCAATCAATTCAAAATTATGCGATTTTATAGAAAATTAAAGACAACCCCAAAATGATACTAAAATAGATATAAAATGGATAGAGGTTTTTCAGCATTTATATTTGGATAATATTTTTTACTTTAACACTAAAAAAACATTTAACAAAAAATTATTGAATTTTCTTTGTCTTTCGGAGAGTAAAGCTCATACAGAAAATATATTTATAGAATGTAGAATATATGAGAGGGGATTAATCACCGCGACCTTACATATCTATTACGTCTTCCCCTTTCTTCAATTATAACTCATCATACAGTCACAGAGGCTAGTTCTCCATCTCCGACATCAGCCATCCCTAATTTATGGCACGAACGGCTGTCTCGGTGCACTCAGTGATGAGGTGTTCTTGTGTTTCCCCATTTTTCCCACAGAATCATTCGCTGTTGTTTCTTAGCTTCAATCTACTGACGTGTTCGTTAAGGAGACAGTGTCCTGTTAGGTTAGGTTTGGTTTGGATAATCCGAAGATTGTTCTTACTTAAATCAAGGAAAATCAATAACTTTTCTCTGTCGTAAGTTTTGAGAAGTTTCTTAGATAGATTAAAGTAAGATTCTTATTCCAATCCGGTTAAGTAGGAAAGAAAACAATTAACGAAAATAGACTCCCTTTATACCTGAAAGCCACCTACCAAAACTAAAGAAGATATCTTAAGTTCCTAATTTAACATACAAAAATTTATTCTCCGGTGAGTAATGCTCATACGGAACGGGTATTTAGAGTGATCAATAAGTCGTAGATAGGTACAGAAAAGAAAATTATCTCTACCTTCCGGGTCCGGCTAATATTTTGTTAAAAAAAGAGGTCTGTATACTATTCTAAAATACGAGATGTTTTCGGCAGAATTGAAAGTCCATTGCCATAATTTTACCCCAGAGAACCACGTAGAGATATATTTGTTTGGACATTAAAGAGCCAGGGAATTAAGCAGCCAGCTAGACCACTCTAAGGAAATCAGAAGAAGAATTGAAATAGCTAGGGCTGGTTTTCTCAACATGTCGAAGTTCTTGTGCCATCCGAAAATAACTATACATATATGGATACGAAACATGAATGCTAAAACAAGAAGGCATCAAGCGAGTTAACGCTTTTGAAATTTTGATATGCCGTCAGATGCTAGAAGATAAGTTGGACCTCCAGAACAACGAACTGAAGTGTTAAACACAATGAACATTCCTGCACACCTAACAGGCACAATTAAATTAAAAAGACTTCCTACTTTAAACATAAAATTGTTCAAACACTCAGAATATGAAGAAATACAGCAGAGACATCAGAAACTATAGACAAATAAGCCTACTACCAGTAACATACAACATATTTACAGCAATAATAAACAACAGAATAAAAAACACGCTAGACGCTGCACAACCGCGACATCAAGCAGGCTTTAGAAGCGCTTTCAGCACGATTGATCACATACATACACTAAGAGAAACTATCACCCGAACAAAAGAATATTAACTTCCACTAGCCATAGTCTTTATAGAATTTGAGAAGGCTTTCGCTCAATACCTACGGCAATAATAGAAGCCCTAGCGAAGCAAAGTATTGACAGGCCTCATATAGGAACTCTCGCCAATATATACAAAGAAGCCAAAGCAAGAGTAATAATATATAAAACAATTCCGGAGTACCCCAATGGGAAAGGAGTACGACAGGAAGACGCGATATCCCCAAAGCTGTTTACAGCAATACTATAAGAAATCTTCCGTAAACTGGACTGGACCAACAAAGGATTAAAAATAGAGGAAGAATATCTTAACCATCCAAGATTCGCTGACGACATAGTCCTAATTGCCAATTGTCCTGAAGAACTACAATCACAAATTAATGAACTAAATACAGCCAGCAATAAAGTGGGTATCAATATTAATTTAGCAAAAACTAAAGTAATGTAAAACGACTAGTGGAAAGAAAAGATTCTAGTAAATAACACAACACTGAAAATAGTAGAAGAATATATATATTTGGGACAACTAATACATAGCTCGGGGTCTCTTCTACCAGAAATCAACAGAAGAATTAAGTTAGCATGGAGTACTTATGGAAAATATCATATTTAAATCTAGAATGTCACTCTATCTAAAGAAGAAAACATTCGACCAATGTGTACTACCAGTCATACCTATGCATGCGTAACCTGGACACTTAAAATGGACATCATAAGGAAACTGCAGGTCGCACAACGCTCAATGGAACGAAATATGCTGGGAATAACCTAAAGAGAGACCGTAAAAGTATAGAGTGGATACGACAAACGACCAAGGTAGTAGATGTCATCCACAGAATAAGCAAGAAGAACGGAAACAGATGGACCACAAAAATTACAGTATGATACCCACGAGTAGAAGACCAAACCTGAAATGGGACCACGATATTAGGAAATTAGTAGGGATAGGAACAGTGGAATAGACAACAGTGGACCCAACTACAAAGCCATTTTCCAAAGCCACACCATACAACTACACCATAACTGGAAATGGTTCAATAAGCTGATAATGGTTATAATGATGATGACAGCTGATAATAGAAGGAAGTATCGATGGAAAACGTAGCATAGGTAGAAAAAAGAAGTCATGGCTATGTAACATAAGAGACTGGACACACAACGACAGAAACACCCTTATCCATCAAGCTCTGGACAGAGAGTCATATGCCATATTGATTGCCAACCTTAACAGAGACATCGCCAACCTCAACATAGATAGGACCTAGGTGCATTCTCAAAAGAAGGGGAAGAAATACTTCAAATGACAAAAACCTATATTCTGTGCTAATATTGTTACCAAGCTTGTAATGGAAAATTATATCAATAGAAATGTATTACATTGAAACTACTTCTCTCTGTTTTCACTACCCTGAGTTTCTGCCGCATCTGGCTAGGTTTCTTTCGTAACCGTTGGCAATTTTCCAATTATAAAAAAGTTTCTGATGCGATCTCGTCGCTGTCTGCCTCTCGAGAAAGGAAAAATGTAAAATAGTGTGGATTCGCCTTAAGCGTTTTTATACACCGTCACAAACGTTTTGTTAGTTGTTTTGTTTGTAGAACGGCTGCTACTAAGTACTACAAAGGTATAATTATTAAGAGTATTTAAAGTACTGGCTATATGTATCTGTTATTATATTTACTGTTATGTCTTGGCTGAAAATAAAATAAGAAATAGTGAATTCATTTAAGATTAATTATTAAACTGGTTGTAATTTTTAGTTATAAAACTCATTCACGAAATCATAAGAAATTATTAATACAGGTATTCCGGAAACTGCTCCTTTCGGCGAGAACTAATCGATTGCCCTATCTTTTAGACTTTATCAGTTGCAATACAAAAATTGAGGTTATAAGATTTTTTCTTGTTCCCAGAGGTAAGCATAGGCCTCCCTGTATTATTTCTATTTAGATCTGTCTTGAGCAGATCTCATCCATGCTAACCCAGCTATGCTTTTGATGTCATCATACCATTAGTATGCAACAGGTTTACCCCTTGGTCCTTCGTTGTCCCATTTCAACTGTGTTGCCCGATCTATTACATCTGCCATTTGAATTTGGTCTCTGATGTATTTTTTCGTCTTTTTTTCACGCAGCTATACACCTAGTATCTTTCTTTCCATAGATTTGTGAGATTTTTAATTTGTAAATTATTTGCCAAGTGAAAGTCAATGTTTTTGATCCATATGTAGTTACTGGTAGTGTTACCAGTAACTATTACCAGTACCACTATAACCAGTGTATGTACACTAGTTATATTACGGACTTCATCTCAGATACAGTGGCATTTTTTGTTGGTAAGTATTTTTAGGACAAATGCCGCCCATCTAGAATGTAGGATGAATAAGAGGCTTAGGTTAGGTTAGGTTTGGTCAGTCAGAGTTACAGAATGTGCGCTTTGACAAAAGCCAGTATATGAGATGGTTTCACATAGGCTAACTCCAACTTAGATAACTGTCGTTCATGGTACGAATAGTTTTCCTCTCGGCGCGCTCAGTGATGAGATGTTCTGGTGTTTTCCCATTTTCCCTAAAATCTTCATTCGCCGTTGTTTCTTAGTTTCAGTTAACTGAGGTATTTGTTGAGGAGACAGTGTCCTGTTAAAAACCCCGTGACAATCCGAAGTTTGTTCTTACTTAAATCAAAGAAAATCTTTGATTTTTCTCTGTCCTAAGTTTTGAAAAAATTCTTTGAGTGTCTTTGACCATTGAAGAATATTCTAGGTTACGGATGGAGTCTTCCAGATCCTTGAGTTCGCTTTAGGTTGGTTATCTCTTGGAAAGCAAAACGGTTCTGATTCAGTTAGTGGAGTATTCCCTTCTATCCCCCTACATCGTTTGTTTTTCCATTACATCCTATCCCTTGGTAGGCCGGCACTCAGAGTAGGAGGACTTTATTATCTTGGCTTAATTTGTTCGGCTTCGCTAAGCATTTTTTTTATTATCTTCGAATTGATGGTTACTGAGTTGATCGTTTTTAATGCAGCTTGACTATCGGTTAAGATGGCTATTTCTTGTTTCCAATAGTTCCTATCTAACATGAGTTGTACGCATCTTTCAAAAGCATAGATTTCTGCCTGAAGCATGCTGGGGTGGGTGCCTGATGGTTCGGAGTATTTAGTTTTCGGCCCAAATCCCTGTCCCTGCTTTGGTGTCCAAATGCCGCCCATCCTAGTCTATCCCTTTTTTCGATTTCTGTGTTTTTTCTTTGTATGTTATATGAACTGTATACCAAGTATGGTCTCTTTACGTTTTCTATTTTCTTGTTATTTATTATAATATTGGGGTCGTGTGAACACATGACTTTTAACTAAGAAGTAATAACAGTAGTAAACACAAATATCATGGAAAACATAGATTTTAAGAAATTTTCAACAATAATTTGTGTTCATACTGAACGTTGCACAGTTTAGTAAGTTTATCCTGGAGGGAATTTACTATAATTACAATCTGATTTAATATAGAAATAAGCAATTTTTTTTCATCCTAAATTACTAATACTTATATAACTTATACTAAGGACTTACTAGGGTTCTTTATTTTTTACTATTAACTTAACTAACACTAATAATATCGCCGTACACAAGCATTATTTTTCTTTTCTTTAACACATATTAACTAATTCCAAGGGTTTGATCCGTTTAAGCCTTCTGATGTCGGCTGTGTTGTCGAGTAGCTGGACGGCCTCAACGTTGACGTGGTGGTGAAGTCGTTCTTCGTTTCTTTTGGCGAACGAGGTAATAGTTTGGGTAACTGTGTCCACTTCCAAGTCCCTGTGGAAGTCACTGTTTCGGAAATACCAGGGGGCGTTGACAATGCCCTTTAGTACTTTGTTTTGTAATCGCTTCTTTGAAATTCGTTTGGAATAATTTCTAGATTGCTTTTACTAGCACAACCCCACAATTGTATGCTATATGTCGATACAGGTTTGAGAACCTGTTAGTAAAGTAGTGATTTATTATGTATTGATAACGTTGAATTTCGCCCAAGAAGCCAATACATTTTTTTTAAATTTGATTTTTAGTTCTTCGTTTTTCATTTTGATGTGTCTTACTTTAATAGTGTGATATACTTTATATCCCTTAAATTTAATAAATGATTCATTAGTAAAATGGGTCTCAGTAGTTCTTGTTGATTTTGCAAGAGCAGTACTCAGCAGCAGTGTTTATACCCAATGTTGCACAGTTTAATAAGTTATAGTAGCTTTTTAGGTACAACCCTGTTTGTCTTTTGCTTTTACAGTGTACAGTATAAGTTAAAGTAAGTGTAAGTAAGTTGACAGTAACTTAGCAAGAGTGAAAATTTTAACACGATCAGTATCCACATTCAAAAAATTGTTCTTTATTTCAAACAGATGTATTAAAATTTTGATCTTCAATCGATTTAAAAAATATATTTTTTTTGAGAAATTAAGCCCCTCCAACAGTATAGACATTATTTAATACCTATAAGTACAAATTGAATATCCAAATAATATATACAAAATAAAAGTTAGTCTAGAATTTTGTCGAGTTGTTAGGTTAGGTTATTAAAGAATTATTATATTTGTACCTTTAGATATTATAAATTAGCGTATTCGAAAAAAAATTAAAAAAAGCTTAATCTTTATGCCGTACTCTACAAATAATTATTGAATCTTTTGATGATCGATGTGAATGTAGATTACTGATCTTCTGATATCATTCCTTTAACAGCGATGACGTACGTACGCTTGGAACAACACTAGATAACTCACAATTTCCTATAATTATTCCTCGTAAGTGTTTAATAATGAATTTCCTTCGTTTTCTAGTGCAATTATCCAATTATTTCTGGCCATTGGGCGATTAAAGGAAATTTTTACGTGCTATTCAATTCGAGAGAACGGCAACTATTTTACCTAATCGTTTAGGTTTGACAGCATAAGTGTGGTTAAGAATGATGTTGGAGCTTTTTTATAGCAGAGAACAGAAACGGCGATTATAATGCGGAAAATAGTAGAGAATTAAAAATTATTTTTAATTATTTAAAACGAACGGTAACCTGTATTTAAAGAACAATGCTATACAGGGTTTTTCAAAAAACATGTGCCATCTCTCGTGGGGAGATTTCTCACGTATTAGTGGTAATATTTATTTTTCATATCAACATAGGTCCGATTCTGCTTTGTTTCGTAGCTACAGAGTGTTAAAATCTTAATAATTTTTCGATTTATTATAATTTTCTTCCTGGTACTTTTAGTGATTTGAATGAAATTTTGAGGATAAAAATTACTATAAGTGCTACATATTTTAATGCTAAAAAAGTATCGATAAATTAATCAGGGACGTGCATATGGGGTATCACTGGAATATTCTTCAAAAAAAATATGTGCGCCACTGACTTTTTTCTTTTGATATCAAAATTGTGTAGGCCGTTTAATGCCAATTAAAAGTTATCTCTTGATATTTTGTCGAATTCGACCTCCTTGAGATAAACGCAATTTTTATTAATTAAAATTATAATAAAATTTAAATAAAAATGAAATTAATAAATTATATATTTTACCTAATTTATTATTACATATTATTACTATTAGTTATTATTATTATTAGTCCAACACACATCAATTTCAAATAATAAATTTACGGTATTTAAGATAATTACCAAAAACCTAATTTTAAAAAGTTTTAACATCCTGTAACTCTAAAACTATGCATTTCCATACCCATGTTTATAGGAACTTTTTTCATATTTTTTAATGAGGAATCAATGAGTACTTATTTAAAACTTTCTCAAGTTAATGATATTAACATTTTTAGAGGTTGTTATTAGACTTGAATCAAGGCAAATTAATAAAAAATTGCGTTTACCTTATCAAGGAGGCCGAAATCGATAAAATATCAAGAAACAACTTTTAATCGGCTTACACTATTTCGCTAACAAAAGAAAAAAAAGCCAGTAGCGTACATGCTTTTTTTAGAAAAATATTCCAGTGATAACCCATATGGCACGTCCCTGGTGAATATGGCAACACTTTTTTGGCCTTAAAATATGTCGCATTTATAGTAACTTTTACACTTTTACCCTCAAAATTTCATTCGAAACGCTAAAAGTACTTGGAAGAAAAGTATAATATTATATTGAAAAAATATTGAGACTTTAACATCCTGTAGCTAGGAAACAAAGCAAAATAGCAGAATCGGACCTATGCTGAAAAATAAATCTTATTATTACGTGAGGAATTTCCCCATAAGAGATGGCACATGTTTTTTGAAACACCCTGTAGATTCCGTGAAATAATTCGATGTGGCATATAACGATGAATGACATTGTTTTTGTGTTTAGTTTCTTTTTAAATAGCATAAGTAATATTGAACCAAATAGATTTTCATTCGAAGGTAAAAATACGTTTAAAAATTGTTAAAACTAAGATGAATTAATATTAAAATATATTCACTTTAGGTACTTTAGTAATTTAATATCCAATATCAAACTATAAATGCATTGATATCGCAGTGACAGTAAACTTATTGAATAGTATATCTTACAATTTTTTGGGAAAAGAATGAAGAATGTTGAATGTCGAATATTACATTGTTATTAAAATCAAAAGTTGTTAACTTCTCGATTACTTACTAAAGGGTGCAAAGAGATTGATAGTGATAAGATAGTCATAAGATTACCCAAGATGGAGATCCATAGGAGATCCGTCAAATAATCATAGATAATTTTATCATCCTTATTTTGATGACCTGAGGAACGCAATAATGTGGACTCTCCGGAGACTATTAAAGATCGCGCACACTATACCTACACGGACCAGTACGGACCAGCACAGCACAAATCTGCATCCTGCATGACGTCGCACACTTTACCGCCACAGACCAGCAACATAAGCGAGAGTTTCGAAAAAAGTACAGTTGTCAAATAGTAGTTGAGCGTGCAATATAGAAGTATTGAAAATGAGTAGTTCAGAGGAAGAAATTATTATTTTGGCCATGTTGTGTGAAGAAGAAGAGGAAGCTAAGAAAAAAAGAAGATTTTGGGTTCACCCTATAAATCAAAAGAGAAAGCAATATGGCGAATTTTATCATTTGTTTCCCGAATTAAAAAGATTCGAAGAAAAGTTTTTCCAATATTTTCGAATGTCACGAAACAAATTTTATTAGTTATTTTTTGCTATCTCCTCCCATATTGCATCTTTTCTTTCTTGGTCTTTATAAAATGCGTGGCTCGTATCCCACAGCTCTGGATACTTTTTGTACCAGTAAAATAAGTTTTTCTTCATTCATATTTAAAACGATTTGAAGGTTCGAACAAAAATAAACGAAATCTAACCTACAATATGTGACTTGAGCCAGCTAGCGTACTCGAAAGACTGACGAACCCTTTAATATTTGCATGTTTGTGGAGGTGTGCTGGTTCGCCGGTGCGCACATTAGGTCGAACCAGCACGACCAGGCATAAATATTGCCGGTCATATTTGTTCTCGACCGACACGACCTGTTATGACGGTCGTGGCTTGTGGCGGTACGTGCTGGTGCTGGTCTAGTGTGCGCTACTCTATTAAATAACACGGTCACCTTCACCAGTAGATTTTACTGGTCTGGTCCGTGCCGGTCCGTGTAAGTATAGTGTGCGCGATCTTTTATACGTGTGCATCACCTTTTAAAGATCGCGCACACTATACCTACACGGACCAGTACGGACCAACACAGCACAAACCTGCATCCTGCATGACATCGCACACTTTACCGCCACAGACCAGCAACATAAGCGAGAGTTTCGAAAAAAGTACAGTTGTCAAGGCTCAACTACTAGAGCGTGCAACATAGAAGTATTGAAAATGAGTAGTTCAGAGGAAGAAATTATTATTTTAGCCATGTTGTGTGAAGAAGAGGAGGAAGAGAAGGAAGCTAAGAAAAAAAGAAGATTTTGGGTTCACCCTATAAATCAAAAGAGAAAGCAATATGGCGAATTTCATTATTTGTTTCCTGAATTAAAAAGATTCGAAGAAAAGTTTTTCCAATATTTTCGAATGTCACAAATCAAATTTAATTATTTTTTTTTGCTATCGACTCCCATATTGCATCTTTTCTTTCTTGGTCTCTATATATAAAATGCTTGGCTCGTATCGCACAGCTCTGAATACTTTTGTACCAGTAAAATAAGCTTTTCTTCATTCATATTTAAAACGATTTAAAGGTTCGAACAAAAATAAACGAAATCTAACCTACATCATGCGACTTGAGCCAACTAGCGTACTCGAAATACTGACGAACCCTTCAATATTTGCATGTTTGTGGAGGTGTGCTGGTTCGCCGGTGCGCACATTAGGGCGGACCAGCACGACCAAGCATAAATATTGCCGGTCGTATTTGTCCCTGACCGACACCACCTGTTTTGACGGTCGTGGCTTGTGGCGGTACGTGCTGGTACTGGTCTAGTGTGCTCTACTCTATTAAATAACACGGTCACCTTCACCGGTAGATTTTACTGGTCTGGTCCGTGCCGGTCCGTGCAGGTATAGTGTGCGGGATCTTTTATACGTGCGTATACGTTTTGAGAACTGCAGGGTATGAACGAGAAATACTTAATATAGTTAAAGAAAGAAAAGTTTCCTTCCTTCTTAGAGAAGACAAATATTACATTCTTAAACTAATTCTACAAGGAAAAATAGAGAGATGGCGAGGCCCAGCAAGAAAACGACATTCCTGGCTAAGAAACATACGGGATTGGTGTAACATCAGCGACGCAGCCATCATATTTCGAAGAGCCGAAAACGGCACTCTACACATTATATGAGTACAGACCATAGACTTAAAATAAAATATAGACTACACTATTTACATCTCAACGCGGACAGACAATATTTTTTGTACACATGTTTACTTCTGGGTACAGTCGACCGAGCCTTCCTCATCCAGTCTATGTTGTCACGTCTTTAATATTATCAATATTTTTTTTCTTGTTATACACATATATTGAGATATTAATACTACAGTTTAATAAAGTAGGTTTTAATATTCCAGAGATGTATTAAATAGTCCTTATACTACTAAATTATAAGTCGGATACTGTTTAAAAAGGATAAGTTCTTTACAATATGACAACACCGATTAGAAGCGAGGGAGCCTATTCATTCATTTATTACCTTGTAGTACGCGTCGCACGTGTGCGGTAAAGCTTTGTTGCCGCTATATCCCCGGCTGTATTAACGCATTTTCTTAGCTTGTAGTCTTTAATTGTTTATTTTATTGACTTTTTCTGTTCAAGAACTATAAAATATGGTTCGTCAGTGCCAAATTTGCAAGAAATTTGACTTAAATAATCCATTTAAGTCTTGAAACAACTTTCGACCGGTAGGCAACTCTCAATATACCCATTAGGAGTAAGTGGCGTTGTTGTAGAAAGGCGCTTATTTAGATAATATTTTAGTAAAATGTAAAATCTGAATTTTTTCTCTTACATTACATTATTTACTTACTTACATTGTAACAAAATCATAATTATAACCCTGTTAATAATTAATAATGCTTTTATTAAAAATATATTCCGGTTTATTCTAAAATTATCTTGAGAATCTAAAATAACATACAAGAATTTTAAAATGATATTACATTATGAAGCAATATTTTTTAATATACCGGGTCGTCTCAAAAGTGGCTCGCCCCTATAACTTTTTTATTTTTTCAGATAAAAAAAACAGATTTGTATGTTAGTAGGTATATGACATAAATTAGGATTTATTGACGTATTCAATTGTTTTTGGTATCTTCCTGTTTCACGGAAATGATTACATCTTTTGATTTTTAAAGGCACCTTCGGTATATTGCTACTTTATTCGATAAAAAATGATACTCTGAATAGAATGGCATATCATATGTCAACTTTTGACATTGTCGCTTAAAAACAAATCGTATTTTAAATTTCAATCCAGGGTGCCATGGTGTTGTTAAAAACACTAAGGTTTAATCAAGGAGCCTTGGAAAAATAGTTTTGATCGTCTAATGGGTTTCGTGTCTTGTCTAGGCCGGTTAAAAGATGTACAAATCGTATTTTTATCATACATATGTCAATTTTTTCAAATGGAACAAGGGTGACTCATTAGCATATTTGGAAAAAGCATTTTTTTATGAATATATTGATACCACACACTTGGTATTTCGAGTCAAATTGTCGTTATGAACCGCGTGTTACAATTACAATTAAACCATAGGCGAAAATGTCAAAAGTTGATATGATATGTCATTCTATTCAGAGTGTCATTTTCTATCGAATAAAGTAGAAATATACCAAGGGTACTATTTAAAAATTAAAAGTTATATTCATTTCCGGTGAAACAGGAAGTGACCAAAAACAATTGAATGCGTCAATCAATCCTAATTTATGTCATGTACTAACATACTAAATCTTGTTTTTTTATTTGAAAATATAAAAAAATTATGGGGATGAGCCACTTTTGGGACGCACCCGGTATAATAAAGACATCACTAAACCAGAAAAAAAATTACAACAATCATATTTTTTTTTCTCTCCCTGTCGCCGATTTTATTATATCTGTAGAAAATAAAATATTATATCTGTAGAAAATAATTTTATCCTTTTTGGAGTCTAAGATGTTTTTTCTAAACTTTTATTTAAAAAACCTGTCCTAAATCTTAATAAAATATAAAAAAATTTAAATACGATATATTTTTAATTTAATTATTGCTTCATTAAAATAAAAAAATTACCCGGCTATGATACGGAGAGTTCAGGTGTACTTTAGAAACGAAAGACAGTGTTGTGTTTCTCGGCAGAGTCGTCAGGGAACGACCGTTACGACAGAGACAACCTATCTATCGCTCGTGTCGCACTCGTTATAACACAACAATAACAAGACGTTGTCTGACCGCATGTTCCAGCTATTTATGAATGAGATGCTCAGTGTGTATTTTATTTTAAGTCTATGGTACAGACAATAGCAACGTGCGGCTAAGCAGAAGGCACAGGAAGAAGAAGAGGTACGCAATATTTGCCGAACATCCCCTATATCAAGATCCTTTTGTTCATCACTCTATCTCTGTTTATATACAGGGTGTCTCAATATTTTTTGAATCAAAATAAGTTCATTGCACTTTAAAAAAATAAACACATTTTTTCAGATATTTCAAGAACCCTTATTCCGATTTGAATGAGACGTTTACAGACACATTAGACGTTTACAGAAATCACGAAAAAGTAGGGGAAGGGCAAAAAATATCCACATCTCTATATAAAATTTAGTATAAATATTTTCCAACTCAACCGACGACTGATTTATTTTCCGTAAAATGGCCCATAGTATTTACTACATTTTTTGTCTCTTGTAAAAAAACGTCACCGCGCATACTTTGTAAGGAAAAACATATGTTTCGGAAGCTGACTTCAAAAAATGTTTTTGTCGCATCAAACTATGGAGGTGCATAAAATCCGTTATAATAAATTTTAAATTGATTAACCTTGGGGTTTACATTTAATTGATGCCTTCTAACGGACAAACGAAGCACTTTTGTATAAAGGTAAATTATGTGCAATTAATCGTGCAATAATCTCCACGGAATATTGCAATTCCTAAAAATGTAGTAAATACTAGAGGGACCATTTTACGAAAAGAAAATCTGTCGTCGGTGGAGTTTGAAAATATTTATACTAAAATTTATGTCGGGGTGTGGGTAGTTTTCACCCTTCCCATACTTTTTCTTCATTTTTGTGAAAGTCAATTGTTAAAGCACTTAGTGAAACAAAGACATCCCAAAATCTCATTCCAATCGGAATAACGGTTCTTAAAATATCTGATTTTTTTTAAAGTTTGATGCTCTCTCGCGGACAATCGAAGCACTTTTGTATAAAGGTAAATTGGTACCTAGTTCTATGTCCACGGCAAATATAATATAGATTATTTCTGATCAATAAATTAATAAACAAGAAACATCCATATCAAAAGAACAGTGATGTAGAATAAATCGCCGGCAACCTGATTTTGCAACAATATATTATCCATTACATGGCGGTGTTTTATTATTCCATTAGACGGAGAATTTGCCGACAATAAAAGCGTACAATGATGTGTAAAAGCTATTGTTTGTGCTTTTTTCAATTATCGGATGCTGTTAACAACTGTTAAATCGAAATAAGGTCCATTCTTCAAGAAAAGTGTAGTGTTTTACAAACAGCTCTATAATTAATTTGAATCGCGTATAAATAATGATATATGTTCAAAAACGGTAGACTAATTATGAAATAAAAGATGTTCTGGACTGACGTTTTTAATTTTCAAAATTTCAAAAGCTTCCGAAAAAGCTGTGAAAGTTTTTGGTTTGCCTTTATCATTTTAATTGTCTTACATAATATGGGAGCAATGGTAGCGCAACTTTTGAAAAAAAATTGTCAACATATAGGGTGATTCAAACATATTTTTAAACTAAAGTTTTATATTTTTAAATGGAATACTATAAATTTTATTAATTCGGTGGATTTATCATTAAATTTCCATTTCCTAACCAAAAATACCATAATGTCATATATTATATCGAATTTTTTAAATATCGCCGTTTTTAAACTAAATTTACAGCCTATTTAAAGCCTTCTTAAAATTCTAAATTCGAAGAATGTTAAAAAATTTTAACAGGAATTACTGTTTAGTGTCTTCCTCAAAATTATGGCATGATTACATTGATGAAAATAAGTTAGAAACGAACCATATAGACGTACCCATACGTACGTTAATAAATATGCACAGATAATAAAAATTGAAATCGTTATCCTCATTGGTATTCTCCATCAGTCAATTATCCACACGTTATACTATATTGCAATTTACATAAAAGACATAAAAATACATATTGATAAATCACATGAATGGGCTAAGCAAGTGGAACGAACGCTCCTTATAATTTGCAAGTGCTAAAAACTATAAGCTATTTTTACGTATTGCATATTGACTAGGAAAAGTTGACAAACATGTCAACTCTCAAAATATTGAAAAAAAAATAATTGAAAATTACAGGAATTTGAATCAATCATATTAGGTTATTGATAAGGAATAACGTTTCTTTGATGCATTTACCATTTTCTATTTGAATTCAATAATATTAGATGCTCAGCCTTAAGCCCCGTTCTCAGAACTTTGTAATGTCCAAGAACCAAAGAGACTTGTGCAAAATTTAAACAGCTGTCAAATTTAAATTTACTACCACTTTCATTGGTTCTTTGAAGTGTCAACCATCAGTGTTGCCAGCAAGACTGTATTTGTATTTACATTTGAATAAGAAGACTAAGGAAGGAGCATAATGCTATCCATTTATTCATGGATGGTGGGCGGAAAAAGCACCATAAAAGCACTCTAGGGTGGGGATCCTTGACAGTTCTGTTTGACGATTCATTTTACACATTTGAATTTGATTTGAAATTTTGTGGATTTGTCAGTCTTTACGGAGCTTATTTTATGTTATTTATTATTTATTCTAATACTGATAGTTGTATAAAGGTAGTAAATCTAGATGGAAATTGTGGCAGAACTTAAATTAACACTGACACTATCGCGATTTATCGAAAAAGATTCTAAAATAGTTGGTTGTGTAGCGTGCGGTAGATCTCGGCAAAAATTGAGTGAAATAATGGAACAACTTTTCGCTAGTAAGTGACTATATAATATACATACGTGTAGTAAACCGATCATTTATGAAATTCACTTAAATTAACTAAATTATATATTTTTCTTGCATTTTAGCTTTTATTTATTACTTGTCAAAGAATTTAGATACGTTAATTTGACTTACCTGCTTCAGTAGCGTATCGGATGTTTGTGTTAATAAATACTTATTATAACTTATCTATTTTTATTAGAATTATATATTTTTATAACAATTTTAATAACTACCAACATTTATTCATAACGTAAAATAAAACAACAAATTATTGAGTCTACCCCACGTCTACCCTACATCATAGGTTTACATTTTTTAAATAAAATTAGGACAACACTGATAAACCGGAATTTAAGTCGGAAGATTTTTGATGCTCCTTCCTTAGTCTTCTTATTCAAAGGTATTTACTAATTGTACTCCACTGCGGCCACGAGGGCCTATTTTGGCTCAGTTCCTAGAGAGACCGTAAAAGAATAGAGTGGATACGACAAAAAGCAGATAATAGAAGTTTGTAACACATTTAGAAGTATCTTAGAATTTTGATGATCTCAGTCAGTGAGTCAATGTCGAAATTAAATAGTCTTCATGTTTAGTGAAGATTAATATTCTTGCTTTATCCACAACTAGTTACAGGATGGTTAAAAGAACCGCTAATACCTCAAATATTAAAATATATTTTATGTAAAAACCGGTCAGTTTTTCGGAAAAACTCTTAAACACGTATATTTTATTTTGTTGTTTTACATATTTTAAGAATTTTTATAAATTTATACAGGGTGTTTCATAAAATATGACCATTGAGTAATCACGATCCTGCTTAAACTGCTTGACGTTTAAAGCTGGTTTTTGACAAACGGATTGACTGAGGGGTTTAGAGGTTCGATAAGGAGGGGTTTCTCAAATCTCAAATTCCAAGAGGGTGAAAACGCCCCTCAAATATTACAATATTTGTTATTTAAAAAACAGTTAGTCTTTCGGGAAAACGCTTGGACAAGCATAATTTATTAGGTTTTTTTTACATATCTTGAAACTTTTTAAAAAATCATACAGGGTGTTCCAAAAAGTTGGGTAATTTCTTAACCACGATTCTGCTTAAACTGCTTGACGTAAAAAGCTTATTTTTGGCAAACGGATTTTTCGAAGGTCAAATTCCAACAAGATGAAACTACCCCTCAAATATTACCAAGTTATATAATAATATAGCCATATTTTTTTTCTCATGCTGACAAAAATGTGAGAAAATTTTATCCAGTTTGTATGTTAATGGAAATTCTTGCTTTGCTTTATCATCACCATTTCAAATGATTAATTCAACGCGAACGTCAGTGTTGCCAGCAAGATTGTATTTGTATTTACTAATTGTACTCCACTACGGCCACGAGGGCCTATTTTGGCTCAATTCCAAGAGAGACCGTAAAAGAATAGAGTGCATACGACAAAAACCCAGGTAATAGAAGTTTGTAACACATCTAGAAGTATCTTAGAATTTTGATGATCTCAGTCAGTGAGTCAATGTCGAAATTAAATATACTTGCTTTATCCACAACGAGTTACAGGATAGACAAAAGAACCGCTAATACCTCCGAGAAAAGGATTGTATGGCTGTGCTCGACTTGGCGGGGATAAAATAAACATTAAGTGTTAATAAATAATAAATAAAGACAATGTGTGTAAGTCCCAAGTTCTTTTAGTTTCATTACTCAAAACTCTTGTGTTAAGACGACTATTTAATACGAAATGTTGTTTGGAAGAATAGCTCTTTGGAAACAGTGTAAAGGTATTTGACCCGAATGCGACGATTTACATGATACAAAGTCGATGATTTAAATTAATTTAATACAATTCGTTTGAAAAAGGTGACTCTTTTTCTTTAGTACTTACTACTTTTTATTTGCGGTAAAATACATACTATATAATTTCACTTCCATAGATTAAAACTTCACACTAGCGGAAGTAGTAGCGGGTGGAGGATTAATCACCGCGACGTTATAAACTTCTCACTAAATTTTACTGTCATTTAGTTGTTTTATTATTAGGTAATCTAGAGCTAATACTTCAATATCAATAGACAGCACGCAAATAGAAAAAGTCCAACACTACAAATACTTGGGTATAATAATAAATGAAACTGCCGAACAATTGCAAGAAATAAGTCCAGAATTTTTTTTTAATAAAGCAATTTCTTTGCAGATAGAAAGAGATAGAGCAGATAGAGATATAAACTTAGATTTAATAATAAGAATGCTCCGATGCCACGTGTTTTCGACTTTCTTGTTAGTCCCAAGCGTGGACCCTTAAAACTGCCGAAATTAACAAATTGGTGGCTTTCGAAAGGTGGTGTTAACGTCACGTATTACGAATTCCTTGGGTGTTACGCCCTATGAACAAGGAAAAAGAAAAAAAATAAAACCAAAAAAATTAGTATGTTTTGGACATGTTATACGAGGTCCTAAATACCAATTACTCTAGAATATTATGGAAGGAATATTCCAAGGAGGACATAGTCGGGACAGAAGACGAACATCCTGGCTGAAGAACCTCAGAGAATGGTATGGAATGACATCAAATGGATTACCCATTTAGAGCAGCCGCAAACAAAATAAAAATAGCTATGATGATAGCCAACTTCCGTTAGGGGACGGCACTTGAAGAAGAAGAACTAATCTATAAAAAAGTTGTTAGATCTCATGAAAAAATCTAGTCAATTTATTTTATATAGTTTCTCTTTAAGCACCTATTCAACAATTTTGTTATAAATTGTTAGTATCAATATTAGATATCTTTATTTCTGTAATAATTTTAATGACTTCGCAGTAGCACGATATGATATTCTATACAAATTAAAAGATTCTATTTTTTACGACACTGTTTACATAGATTATTCTTTTATAATTATGGTGCCGTGCAATTGCTAAGTCATTATAATTATTACAGAAATAAAGATGTTTAATATTGATACAAACAATTTACTACAAAATTGTTGAATAGGTGCTTAAAGAAAAACTAAATAAAACAAACTCACTTGGTTTTACATGAGATTTTACAACTTTTATAGTGGAAGAATTGAGTTGCGGAACTTGGCATTTATTTATATTCTATGTTTTTGATGGAATTTTATCTTTAACACATTTTTGTTAAATTTTAATAAAATTTATATAGATTGTTAATCTCAAGAATCGGCAGATTAGTTGGTGGGAACGGCACCTAAGCTTAAGAATTGGCAAGGGCCAGGGCTGGTTGCAGAAGGGAGAAAACATCCCAAAAGGGGCGATCACGGTCTTTCTGCCAAGGATCAAGGAGAAAAACACCACCTATCCGTTGAGCGTTGAGCCTTATCCAGTCTCAGAACTTCAATATAAGGACAAAGAGTTGGAATGGAATTTAAGATAATTACAAAAGACCTATTATTTTAAAGATTTTTTTAACATCCTGTAACGTTAAAACTATGCATTTACGCTCCCATGTTTATAGGAACTTCTCTTTCGTATTTTTTGATGAGGAATCAACGAATACTTATGTACTTATTTAACACCTTGGCCAATTATTAATGACATTATACATTTTTAATGATTGCTATTAGTCTAAAGGCAAATTAATAAAATTGCGTTTATCTTACCAAGCAGACTGAAATCGACAAAATATCGAGAGACAACTTTTAATCCACACTAAATGGACTAAACAACTGTGCCAATAAGAGAAAAAAAATCAATGGCACACAAGTGATAACCTAAATCCACGAACCTTGTGCATCTGTCGATCCTTTTTTAGAATTAAAATTAGAATATGTCACACTTATAGTAACTTTTACTCTCAAGATTTCATTCGAATCGCTAAAAGTAGAAAATTAGAGTAAATCGAAAAAAAAATTAAGGATTTACCCCCTGTAGCTACGAGACAAAACAGAATCGGACCTATGTTGATAAGAAATACATCTTATTTTTACCTGAGGAATCCCCTCTCGAGAGATGGTACAAAAACTTTTTTTAAACACCCTGTAAATATGCTTTAATTGTGGGTTATCAGGTACATTCTACAATTTAAATAAGGATTTTTTACTAGCCGTTAATCAACAGCAGTGACGCAAGTAAGAATTTTTGCAAGACAATATCTGGTACTAGTTTAGAATTTGTAGGAGTACCAGATCGGATCGGCGAACCAAACATTACGGCCTATAATAACCGTATAAAGTTGCAGATTTATTGGATTCTCGAGATTTGAAGCGGGATATTCAGTTTATTATCGCGAGTCTTGCATAAGCGCTCGGGTTTCTTAATGTATATCGTGTGGTATATCTACGTATCTACGTGTGTGAATCAATTCGAAACCTAATTGCACAAATTGTTTCTACCAGGATGCTGGAAAGTGAAAGAAAAAAATCGGAACTAGTTTTTCTCTATAGACAAGTTCCTATTTTTAGACTGCTACACTGTGTGACGAAGATGAAAAATTTAAAACTCTACAATAACTACAAAATAGCAAATTACTTATGTTTTTGAAAATGTTTTATTAGTGTCGGGCTTTCAAAACTAAATATCCCAAAATAGCTTTGAATTGTCACGGGGTTTTTAACAGGACACTATCTCCGCAATGAAGATCAGAACCTCAGTAGAAAGAAGCTACGAAACAACGGCGAATGCAGATTCTGGGACGAAAATGGGGAAATACCAGAACACTTCATCACTGGGTGCGCCAACACGACAACCATTCGTGCCAATAAACTTTGGTACGACTGATATTGGAGATGAAGAACTAACCTCTGTAAAACCGTCTCATACTGGATTTTGTCAAGAACAATGCCTACTGAGACTGTATGATGAGCTTTAACTTAAGAAAAGGAGATACAATAGATGTATAAGGTCGCGCTGATTAACTTCCCCCCACTCATACAATCTACAATCCCTAAATACATTACCTTGCATGGTATTACAGCGAGCCAAACTAGACATTGTATCGATGTTTTTATACTATTATTTTTTTCTTGGTCAGAAATCGCTGAAGGGCATTACAGCCATATCCTTAACCAAGAAAACAACCCCAATATGCAAGCACTAAATACAATACCTCAGTATAAGAGCCCCGATGTATTAGATATCCCAATAACAGAACAGGAAATAAAAGCGTCCATAAAACAGCTTCAGAACAACAAGTAAGCTGACTCTGACTCGATTTCGGCGGAAATGTGTGCAAATAAAGAACTTATTGGTCATCTTAAGGCTTTCTTCGATGTCATATGGGAAAGCGGAGAGGTACCTCACGACTTTTGCAACGCGAATATAGTGAATATATTTAAGAACAAGGAAGTGCATCAGACTGCGGAAACTACCGGGGAATTTCACTACTAGCTATCGGAGGAAAAATTCTTGCAAAAATTATATCAAACCGCCGGCACCCACATATAGAAAAAATCCTCCCAGAACCACAAATGGTTTTTCGCCCAATCGCGGCACAGCCGATTCCATATTCTCCATCCGCCAATTACAGGAAAAAGTAAAAGAGCAGCAGTCTAAATTTTATGTTGCATTCATCGATCTAACAAAAGCCTTCGACTCTGTGAACAGGGATGCACTTTGGGCAATTATGAAAAAGGAGTACCTAACAAATTTCTTACAGTGTGTAAAAGCTAAGATAACAATAAGTCAAGAGTGTCGCTCATGGATCAGGATCACTGAGCGATCCCTTCCTAACAAATACAGGAGTTAGGCAGGGATGTGTCTTAGCGTCTCTCCTATTCAACATATTCATGACAGCGCTCTCCATTATAGTGGACAGCAAACTGCAGGAGAGAGGACTGGGCATTAGATATACAGGGTAGTTCACCACATACGACAAGGAGTATTGTAGCTAAACGATTAGATTTTTACAAATTGTAAGTTTTGGGTTCATTAAAGGACTATTAGAGCTATAATTGAAAAATAATTTTACAAGATACAGAGTGTCCCAAATAAGTAAAAAATATTATAGTTGTATTTTTTTAAATGAAACACCCTGTATATTATTGCATTTTTAGATTCTAAGATTGAAATAAAGGTAAATTTGATTAAGGTTTATCACACTTAAACCTTACCGTTTTTGAAATATTTTCAATTTTGTGAAATTGCAGTAAAAATTTTAAAGCTTCATTTCTACAAGGGTACCAAAGTTTTTAATACTAAATATTTACTGAAGATTATTTATTGATCAGATATTGTATTGCAATAATAAAAATTATACTACCTTATACAGAGTGTCCAAAAATTTATATTAAATAGTTACTAGATTTAAACGGCAATAACTTGTTTAATTTAAATGGAACACCCTGTATATTTTACGTGAATCAGATGCACAATTTAATAATCTATAAAATTATATTATACCATTTTTTACCTACGTCTTCAAGTTTTCGTAGAAAATGCATTTTGTCATAATTTAGATCTCATTTATCACTATACCCATGGAATACTGACATTTTGGATTTTTTAAAGCAAGACATAATATGTACAAAATGTACAGGTGATAAACATAATAATATTGCCAGCCCATTTGTTTACAAAAAGAAAACTATTTAAATCCTTGTAAAAGAGTATACCAATTAAATAACCACCATTATTTCCGCCCAAAAATTAGTTAATTACATATTTAATTGTTTTAATCATTCTAAATAAATGTGGATTTGACTCAGAAATCAATATAATAATAATTTATGAAAATGAACGTCTTTGTTGTTATAAATAAGCATTTGTCAAAAAATAAACATTTATAAAGTGTTACTTTTTACCACACTGTCTAATACACATACAAAATTCAGTTTTTTAGTATTTGGAGCAATTATTATTAATCAACGTGAACAGTCAATTAATGTAATTTGAATACCGGGATCATATTAATTGGTCCTCTTTAACAAAAAATATTTAAACAGTTTTTTTTTATTTTTTAATGAAATAAGCGAACTATATCGACAATATTAGTATATATACTCTTTAAAAATTTGTTACATCTTTAAAGATAATCTAAAATGTCAATATTCCATGGGTATAGTGATAAATGAGGTCTAAATTATAACAAAGTGTATTTTCTACGAAAACTTGAAGAGGTAGGAAAAATGGTATAATACAATTTGATAGACAATTAAATTGTGCATCTGATTCTCGTAAAATATACAGCGCGTTCTATTTAAATTAAAAAAGTTATTGCCGTTTAACTACAATTTAAATAAGGATTTTTTACTAGCCGTTAATCAACAGCAGTGACGCAAGTAAGAATTTTTGCAAGACAATATCTGGTACTAGTTTAGAATTTGTAGGAGTACCAGATCGGATCGGCGAACCAAACATTACGGCCTATAATAACCGTATAAAGTTGCAGATTTATTGGATTCTCGAGATTTGAAGCGGGATATTCAGTTTATTATCGCGAGTCTTGCATAAGCGCTCGGGTTTCTTAATGTATATCGTGTGGTATATCTACGTATCTACGTGTGTGAATCAATTCGAAACCTAATTGCACAAATCGTTTCTACCAGGATGCTGGAAAGTGAAAGAAAAAAATCGGAACTAGTTTTTCTCTATAGACAAGTTCCTATTTTTAGACTGCTACACGGTGTGATGAAGATGAAAAATTTAAAACTCTACAATAACTACAAAATAGCAAATTACTTATGTTTTTGAAAATGTTTTATTAGTGTCGGGCTTTCAAAACTAAATATCCCAAAATAGCTTTGAATTGTCACGGGGTTTTTCACGGGGACACTATCTCCGCAATGAAGATCAGAACCTCAGTAGAAAGAAGCTACGAAACAACGGCGAATGCAGATTCTGGGACGAAAATGGGGAAATACCAGAACACTTCATTACTGGGTGCGCCAACACGACAACGATTCGTGCCAATAAACTTTGGTACGACTGTATATATATTACCGACTTTTTGTATAAATAAACCCATCCATGGCAAACTTAAAAAATTTTAGAATCTTTTTTTAGTGAAGTAAATGGATTGGTATGGACGTCATCGGCCTTTTTTCTGTCATCGTCTGTCGAAATCTTACCTGAGTCGTAAAACAGAGTATATCAAAGTCAAATAACTCAATTACCTGACGTATATCGAAATAAATTAAATTAACTTTACGTTGTATCTAAATGGACTAGTAATGTGAAACATTTAATAGTAATACTTTAAAATTTTTGTGCGTGGTAAAAACAAGGCATAACATTTTGTCGGGCGGCGATAGGCAATTTTCTCACGCTGGGCGTGACGTAAGCGTCGGCCATATTTTATTCAAATCGGATTATTTAAATTTATCAACAATAAATTATGTGCGCGGCGAAAATGCGTTGGGTGCGACTCGCGACATTTTTCCCACTTTTTTTTTCGTTGAATTTTCCATCACGCTACTGTAGATATTATTAGAAAATTATGATAATGTAAACCGTTTTTTATACTGTCGCGCTGCCAATAGAAGAAACGTGAATTTATTTATCTGTTCTTATGAGCTGTGATAAATTTCTGTAAATGAAAAACCTTGGATATCAATATACGTCTACGCATATTTTTCTGTCAAGTGTCAAGCTAGCGTTTAGTGTAGACGTGATGTAGCCTGTTTCTGTTGGAATGTCTTTTGTATATAGGTATCATTGCCATAGGTATTGACTTAGGTAGACCTTGACTAATGTGTGTTATAAAACTAGTGGGATTTAGACAACAATTAATGGTCATAAAATCACCAAACTCAGATTCAAAGATGATATGGTACTTCTAGCGGGAAACGAAGAATTACTGCAGCTTCAAAAATTGGTGGAACAGGAAAGCCAGAAACTTGTACTTAATTAATTTGAAATTAATCTTCGAACACAAAAATGATAATTATCGACAGACAAAACAGCAACAAACCTAATGTACTAAGAATTGGTCGTTTTGAATTTGCCAGTCAGTATACCGGGTGCGTCTCGAAAGTATGGCTCACCACTACAACTTTTTATTTTTTCAGATTAAAAAACGAAATTTGTATGTTATATAGTATATGACATAAATTAGGATTGATTGACGTATTCAATTGTTTTGGTCACTTCCTGTTTAACCGGAAATGAATACAACTTTTGATTTTTAAATGGCACCCTCGGTATATTTCTACATTATTCGATAAAAAGTGACACTCTGACTAGAATGACATATCATATGTCAACTTTTGACATTTTTGTTTAAAAAAAATATTTTAAATTTCAATCTAGAGTGCTTTGCTGTGTTAAAAACACTAGTTTTTAATCAAGGAACCTTGGAAAAATAGTTTTGTTAGTCTAATGTTCCTTGGGTCTTGTGACCGGTTAAAAGATACCCAAATTGTATTTTTAATCATATCTCAATTTGTTCATATGGAACAAGGGTGGCTCATTAGCATATTTGGAACTTTAAACGAATTAATTATTTGGTACCACGCAGTTGGTATTTTGAGTCAAATAGTCGTTATAAAATAGTCACGCTACCCATAGACAAGTAATTAATCCGAAAAGATTTGTCACATAAAAATTTGGTGGCAGCTCAGGGGATACACAAATAATTAATTTGTAGTACCCAGATTATTGTTTTGATTATATTTTTTATTTAAAATTTGGATACAGCTCAGGGGATATACAAAAAATTAATTTGTAATACCCATAATAGATTATGTTTTTGATTTAAAATTTGGTTACATTTAAGGAGATCTTGAAAAACTAATTTGTAGTATCAAATTCTTGTTTTTGGTTTTATTTTTGTTTTAACTTGAAAAGAAAAGGCTAAATTTATTTTTCTGAATTTTTTTAACTTATTTTTGTGATTTTAACAGAGTATTAGTTGAATATTAATAATTCTATTAAGTGATAATTGTAATAAGTGAATGTATATTTTTATAATTGATCTGAAATTTATTTTCTGGTATTTTTGTTAATGAATCTTAGTGATTAAAATGTTATAATTCTATTATTTTTGATGTTTTGTCTTGGTTTATTGTATTTTGTTTTAGATATAGCGGCTATCATAGTTTCATAGATGTCGATTTTCGAAAGAAATCAGAACATGTATATTATTTCGTATATTCTTCATTTTATTGATTTTATGGAAAGCACTGTTCATTAAAATGTTGTATCCTATGTTATAGGGCTTGTTTCTCTCTACAATTTCCGGTCTCACAATGTACCGTTTGTGACCAGGAAGGGTTCATAGTTTCATAGATGTCGATTTTCGAAAGAAATCAGAACATGTACATTATTTCGTATATACTTCATTTTATTGATTTTATGGAAAGCACTGTTCATTAAAATGTTGTATCCTATGTTATAGGGCTTGTTTCTCTCTACAGTTTCCTGTCTCACAATGTACCGTTTGTGACCAGGAAGGGTTCATAGTTTCATAGATGTCGATTTTGGAAAGAAATCAGAACATGTACATTATTTCGTATATTCTTCATTTTATTGGTTTTATGGAAAGCACTGTTCATTAAAATGTTGTATCCTATGTTATAGGGCTTGTTTCTCTCTACAATTTTCTGTCTCATAATGTACCGTTTGTGACCAGGAAGGGTTCATAGTTTCATAGATGTCGATTTTCGAAAGAAATCAGACCATGTATATTATTTCGTATATTCTTCATTTTATTGATTTTATGGAAAGCACTGTTCATTAAAATGTTGTATCCTATATTATAGGGCTTGTTTCTCTCTGCAATTTCCTGTCTCACAATGTACCGTTTGTATCGGGGAAGGGATCATAGTTTCATAGTTGTCGATTTTCGAAAGAAATCAGTACATGTATATTATTTCGTATATTCTTCATTTTATTGATTATATGGAAAGCACTTTTCATTAAAATGTTGTATCCTATGTTATAGGGCTTGTTTCTCTCTGCAATTTCCTATCTCACAGTGTACCGTTTGTATCGGGGAAGGGATAATAGCTTCATAGTTGTCGATTTTCGAAAGAAATCAGTACATGTATATTATTTCGTATATTCTTCATTTTATTGATTTTATGGAAAACACTGTTCATTAAAATGTTGTATCCTATATTATAGGGCTTGTTTCTCTCTGCAATTTCCTGTCTCACAATGTACCGTTTGTATCGGGGAAGGGATCATAGTTTCATAGTTGTCGATTTTCGAAAGAAATCAGTACATGTATAGTATTTCGTATATTTTTCATTTTATTGATTTTATGGACAGCACTTTTCATTAAAATGTTGTATCCTATGTTATAGGGCTTGTTTCTCTCAACAATTTCCTGTCTCACAATGTACCGTTTGTATCGGGGAAGGGATAATAGCTCCATAGTTGTCGATTTTCGAAAGAAATCAGTACATGTATATTATTTCGTATATTTTTCATTTTATTGATTATATGGAAAGCACTGTTCATCAAAATGTTGTATCCTATGTTATAGGGCTTGTTTCTCTCTGCAATTTCCTGTCTCACAATGTACCGTTTGTGTCGGGGAAGGGATCATAGTTTCATAGTTGTCGATTTTCGAAGGAAATCAGTACATGTATATTATTTCGTATATTTTTCATTTTATTGATTATATGGAAAGCACTTTTCATTAAAATGTTGTATCCTATGTTATAGGGCTTGTTTCTCTCTCCAATTTCCTGTCTCACAATGTACCGTTTGTATCGGGGAAGGGATCATAGTTTCATAGTTGTCGATTTTCGTAAGAAATCAGTACATGTATAGTATTTCGTATATTTTTCATTTTATTAATTTTATGGAAAGCACTTTTCATTAAAATGTTGTATCCTATGTTATAGGGCTTGTTTCTCTCACAATTTTCTGTCTCACAATGTACCATTTGTATCGAATGAACTACCGAAGCCAGAAATCTTCCTTTTCCGCGCGAAGTCCTCCAATATTGGGAGTGATTATCGTCAGATGCTGGATGATGTCAGTCGTTTTATCTCTGATTTCTGTGACGTGTGAGGTCATTCGCATGCCCGAGTCGAACCAAACCCCGATGTATTTAACCTTCTTTTGAGGTTTTATAACTAAATTATCCAGCTTTATGCTGAGATCCTTTGCCCTGCGTTGTCCAACGAGAACGACCAGCTCGTCTAAATTTTTTCTTCAAGGATTGTGTAGGTGGAAGCAGTTATTAAGAGGGCTAGGTCGTCCGCATATGCTAATATCGTGTTGGGCAGGCCTCTTCTAAGTATCTGATCGTAAAATATATTCCAGATGGTGGGTCCGAGGATCGAACCTTGAGGGACGTCATTCTGTGTTTCCCGCCGTACTCCCGCGATGACATATCTATGTGACAGGAACGACTGTACCATGCGTACAACGTATGCGCTAATTCCTTTATGCTCCAGTTGAGTTGCAATGCCCAGTCATGGAGCCGAGTTGAAAGCGTTCCTTATATCAAGGGTGAGTAATGCCAAAAATCCTCTATGTCGGTAACTCTTGGTTTTAATTCGGTCTACTTCATTGACCACCATTTTTAATGCGTCAATGGTGGACTTCCCTTTCCTAAAGTCGAATTGATTAGGGTGAAGTTTGTTGCCTTCTTTTAGTTCTGATTCCAGTCTATCTCTTGGAAGGAATTCCAGTAACTTTCCGCTGGAGTTGAGTAAACAGATTGGTCTATATTTTTTGGTATGGTCGGACCAGGACCGGTTGCAAGGACCAGCATTGCAACTTTCCAAGGTTTTGGGAATTGGCCAAGCATAAGGCAATTATTCATGACTTTAGCCACGGCGCGCGGCGGCCGTATCGCACAATGGTGTACCGACCAGGTGCTTTCCGATTTTTACAACTTCTATCTGACACATATACATACCACTACAGTTTGCAACAAAGGATTTTACAATTCTAGCATTATTCACGACATTTTTTCCGTGTACTACAATATAGACAGTGGAAGGTGCAGTAGGTATTAGCCAAATGGAATAATTTCCATAATATATTAATGGCAGCGTGTTCAAAAAACCATGGAATATGTCAATTGATATTTTTAATTTTGCATTTTTAGTCATTCGCATGCCCGAGTCGATAATGGGAATTTGATATTTGTATTATCATATCCTGTCAGATATCATATATAACTTCCGGTTGAACTGCAGCAATTAGGAATTAAAAATATTTTGAAAAGAAAGAACAACACGGAAGCTCGTATATATTTGAATGTTTTTCAAGAATAAACAAAAATTTCCCAAATCCCGTCCTGCGCGTCTGCAAAAGACAATGCCGCGCGCCACGACGGCGGAAAGTCAACCGTCCCGTCCGTCCGTCTGCCACGTCAAAGAGCCTTTTGTGTCGTTTTCCCCGTTTTCCCGGCAAAAACGCAACACGGTCTGCGGCGAGGCAGGTCAGTGCCGCTATTTCCAGTCCCGAATTACGGAATTAATTATTTCGGCGGCACTCGAAATAGACGAGAGTCCGAACGAGCCGCCGCCGTCCCATCTTTTTGATTTGTTGGAAAGAAGAAGGTTTTCTGGTGCGCGAAGGAATGCGATTAGTCTGGGAAAACCTGCGGAAAAATGCGACGGCCTGGCGTGGCGAAGGCAGGCGTTGCGGCGGAAAACACACTTGTCGCGCAGTGAAGAGCATCTCGGAAAGACGAGTCAAAACAGTCAGATAGGGACAGTGGGCCAATATTTACATCTGAAAAGTCCTAGCCGTTATCGGTACTACCGTGCCCCCGCCATGTCGAAGATCCCCCCTCCCTGTAACTTCATTGTGGATAAAGCAAGAATATTAATTTTTACAAGTCAAAGGACATACTACCTATATTTAGCTGGCTATATTGCCAATATATCTAGTAATTATACCTCATAGTGTATAAACTGTCGCTAGTGAAACTTCTTTACACGCTGCCTGTCCTTACACGATTGTAATGTGTATAAATAATATTTTCACAAATATAACATAATTCAAATTATACTCAAAATAATAAAATGAATAAATCATTGATATGGTATTTTCGTAATTTTGTTATACTAAGAGTTGGCAAAGGTTAGTCTTGGGTCGAGGTTTCTGTATGTAAGAAGAGTACAATGCGTTTATAATGTACTGAACAAAGAGAGGACAGTAAACACGTTGCCAAACGTATGAAATAAACCGAGAAACTGTGCACATCGCTAAGAGACGTGGAAGGGGATATAGCAGATTTGTCGCTGTTGACCGGTCGACCCAATCAATACCTCTATACCTCTGTCAGTACTTAAAGTTCTAGGGAAAGGTGTACGTCATGCGTTCAGCTTCACGATTTAATTACGTCTCGTGGTACTTAATTTGTTTATTTATTAACGAGTCGTTGTAATTTTCCCTATAGCTTCAATTTTTTTAAGTGCAAGCTAGAAACACTTGCATTTTTGGTAAAAATAAGTGGAATTGAGTAGGTATTCGATAGTGGTCGCGCTATTAGAACTCAGAATTCAAAAATCGATATCTCGAAATCTATTAGAAATAATAGATAGTAGTTTTTTCAAGAACTTTGTTAATATTTCTGCTGTATTTCCTTTGTAGACAGTATGTGAAAATCTTTATCAATAAAAAAATTACACGATTGCTGAAAATTGCTATGCTCTAAAAGTAAATGGATGGATTGTTTACAATTTTTGAATGGAAAAAACAACCTTATCGAATTTTTCTTATGTAAACATATTGTAAAATATCCGATCTTGAAAATAAAAAAAGTTTCAATATCTAAAGTGGTTCTTGAGTTATGGCCTGTTCGAGGGGTGTCTCACTTGGGTAAAAAATGTACATGTACTGCCAAAATATCGTTTTACTGCCAAGCGACTGCCAATGACTGCGAAGAAAATGTACAGGTAATTCCAATAGTGAGACACCCCTCGGGCCTGTTATGTGTTAAAAAGTTGAGTTTTTAAATTATCGCGATTACTGACGTTTTCTCGTTATAAAAAAAATGACACCCTAACGATATCCTTATAATTCCATTTCAGATGCTCCAAAACATGTCTAATGATTTTATCTAGTTATCTCTTGAAAAAAAAGTCTTTTAAAAATAAGCGGTTTGCGATCGCGATTTTACTTTACTTGATAGGGAAAGGCGTATCGACAACGCCGCAACAGCACACCGTCGCGCGTCGCGTCGGTCGGTCGCATTTCTCTCACTCCGACTTAAAAAGATCCCTATGCGATTTACTTCCACACATGTATATGCCGACCCAAAAGTAACAGTTGCCAGCACGGTATAGGTTACATATGTAAAAAAGTGGTAATAAATGCAACCAATGTAACAATTTGGAAATTTGTTACATTTACCCTCACATTTACCCATCATGAGCACCCACGAGGTTTTATAAAAGCCGGCGCTCCTGCTATGAATAGAATGACATAACATATGTCAACTTTTGACATTTTCGGTGAAATAAAATAAAATCGTATTTTAAATTTCGATTTAAAGTGCCATGGCTGTGTTAAAAACACTAATTTTTAATCAAGGAGCCATTGAAATAGATTTGATCGTCTAATGTTTTTCGTGTCTTATCCTGGCCGGTTAAAAGATGCCCAAATCGTACTTTTAATCGTGACTTATTTTTTTCAAATGGAACAAGGGTAGCTCATTAGCATATTTGGAGAAAGCATATTTTTACGAATAATTTGGTAACACATACTTCGTATTTCGAGCCAAATTGTCGTTATGAACAGCATGTTACAATTTCAAATAAACCATATGCGAACATGTCAAAAGTTTTTTTGAGGGACTAAAAACAATTGAATTCGTCAACCAATCCTAATTTATGTCATATTTCAGGCTTAAACACGATTGATCACATACATACACTAAGAAAAACTGTCAGCGGAAGAAAAGAAAAACGAACTTCCACTAGCCATAGCATTTATAGACCTTGAGAAGGTTTTCGACTCGATATATCCTAAGGCAATAATAGAAGAAAAAACAAGATATTGACAGGCCTTATATAAAAACTCTCGCCAATATATACAAAGAAGCCGAACCAAGGATAATGATAAATGATAAAATAACTCTAGAAATCCCAAATGGCAAAGGAGTACGTCAGGGAGACGCGATATCCCCAAAGCTGTTTACAGCAACACTAGAAGAAATCTTCCGTCAACTGGACTGGACCAACAAAGGATTAAAAACAGATGGAGAATATCTTAACCATCTAAGATTCGTTGATAACATAGTCCTAAGTTCTTGTTCCTCAGGACGATTGGCAATTAGGACTGTGTCATCAGCGAATCTTAGATGGATAAGATATTTTCCATCTATTTTTAATCCTTTGTTGGTCCAGTCCAGTTGACGGAAGATTTCTTCTAGCGTTGCTGTAAATAACACTAGTAGAGAACACTAGTAGCAGTAGTTGTACAACGAACTAGTGGACAGAAAAGACATTCTAATAAATAACACAACACTGGAAATAGTAGAAGAAAAAATATATTTGGAACAACTAATACACAGTTCGGGATTTCTAATACCAGAAATCAACAGAAGAGTTAAGTAACTCAATCATATTCAAATCTAGAATGACACTTTTAGATACAAACACTTTTAGATACAAGTGGCATTCTAGAAGAAGACATTCAGCCAGTACTACCAGTCATGACCTATGCATACTAAACCTGTACACTTAACATACTAAATCTGTACACTTAAAACGGACGTCATAAGGAAACTGTAGATCGTACAACGCTCAAGGGAACGAAATCCAGATGCTGGGAATAACCAAGAGAGAACGTAAAAGAAAGAGTGGATACGACAAAAGATCCAGGTAATAGATGTCATCCACAGAGTTAAATCCCTCAAGTGGCAATAGGCAGGACACCTGGCAAGAGGGACGGATAATAGATAGACCACAAACATTACAGCATTGTACCCACCAGGAATTAAGAGACCTAGAAGAAAACCGAACCTGAGATGGGAAATTAGCAGCGATAACTTGGGCCCGCATAGCGTATAGTATTTACTCAAATTCAATGTACTCTGTATCTACCCATCTCTGATAACTGTATATTCTATGTATCTCGAATTTGTAAAGGTTGTATTAACTTGTATTAACCTACTACAAAAAAGAAACTTTCTTTTTCTTGATTTAAATATAAAACACATAAAAAGTTTTGAAATTGTTTTCTTCTCTACAATAATACCGATAAATTGGTGTAATTTGATTTTATTGCTTCATGATGATAACGATAGTACTTATGTAATTTTAAAAATTTATAAATTTGAAAGTTGGGCTAAGCATTGGAGAATTAATAAAATTATCTTACGGATTAAAATTATGATCATAAACACTTGATCAAGAAAAAACCGAATATTTTAATGATATAATTTCATATTAAAGTTTGCACCGTTTCATCATTGAGATGACGTGAAAACATGCATTTTTTAAACTTTAGTCTAAAAATTAAAAAATTAAAATATTTATCTATACAATCTTAATCTAACGTCAAAACCACTATTTTTTAGTTGGTTATTCGAGTAGTTCGTTTCAGCTCATAATAACGGGTACATGTATACTTTTGAATAATAAAGTGATGATTTTTATACAATATGTATTAATTGTAATGTATGTGGTAAGGTGGTAAGTAATGTTTTTAGTTCTGAGACCTATATCTCTATCCTAGAAGATAAAAAAGATCATACTTCGAGTATATTCAAGCGTTCAATAATCATAGTAAATTTTAATCAAAGCCTCCTAAGCGAAACCGCTAAACATTTAGAAACGCTTACACATACGGCAACACCGTATAGCGGCTTCAAATAAAAATAAAATAGGGTGAATATGCCAGTGGTCGGACAGTTTAGAAAAAGCTGAATTGTTGATAATAGTGTTGTTTTGTCAATAGTCGGACAGTGCTTGCCATTGTCCGGCCGGGAGGTTACATAAGTCGGACACTTTGTGATTGGCGATTGTGCATAGTCCCTTATTTAATATATGTATAATTATAAAGCAAATTTAATCTTTAACAATATATACCGTTTATCGTTGTGTGTTATCTATATGAAAAAATAATCTTTAAAGATCGCGCACACTATACCTGCACGGACCGGCACGGACCAGACCAGTAAAATCTACCGGTGAAGGTGAACGTGTTATTTAATAGAGTAGAGCACACTAGACCAGTACCAGCACGTACCGCCACAAGCCACGACCGTCAAAACAGGTCGTGTCGGTCAGGGACAAATATGACCGGCAATATTTATGCCTGGTCGTGCTGGTCCGACCTAATGTGCGCACCGGCGAACCAGCACACCTCCACAAACATGCAAATATTGAAGGGTTTGTCAGTATTTCGAGTACGCTAGCTGGCTCAAGTTGCATGATGTAGGTTAGATTTCGTTTATTTTTGTTCGAACCTTTAAATCGTTTTAAATATGAATGAAAAAAAGCTTATTTTACTGGTACAAAAGTATTCAGAGCTGTGCGATACGAGCCAAGCATTTTATATATAGAGACCAAGAAAGAAAAGATGCAATATGGGAGTCGATAGCAAAAAAAAATAATTAAATTTGATTTGTGACATTCGAAAATATTGGAAAAACTTTTCTTCGAATCTTTTTAATTCAGGAAACAAATGATGAAATTCGCCATATTGCTTTCTCTTTTGATTTATAGGGTGAACCCAAAATCTTCTTTTTTTCTTAGCTTCCTTCTCTTCCTCCTCTTCTTCACACAACATGGCTAAAATAATAATTTCTTCCTCTGAACTACTCATTTTCAATACTTCTAAGTTGCACGCTCTAGTAGTTGAGCCAAGTGTGCGATGTCATGCAGGATGCAGGTTTGTGCTGTGCTGGTCCGTACTGGTCCGTGTAGGTATAGTGTGCGCGATCTTTTAAACGATACCAACGCGGTTCATAAAACCATGCTTCCATTAGTAAACAGCGATTTCAATTTTTCTTCTTCTAGATAAAATTTTTTCAGCTGCGTGATAAGTAACACTTGTTTTTTTTATTGGAAATCCGCAAACGGCTAAGTTCTCAATCCAGGTAACATTTTTTTCAATTTCTCTGGTTAAAACAAGTCCTGGTTCCATTAGTTTGCAAACGTCGCTTATTTGTCTTTAATACGGTCCTGTACTGTTGACTTGGAACCCTGTACTGACTGCATGTTTTACGCGATTTTCCTTCTTCTCGGACAGTTCGGACTGTTTTTTCTAATGCATCTTTATTGTATTGATGAAAACACACTTTTACTTTAGGGTTCATGTTTGAAAATAACCAAAATCTCATAAAAAATCAGTCTGAATCTGAACTCTGCAATATGACGTCGAAAAAGGGCCACTGTCTGACAGTCCGACCTCTCAAATATATTAAATTTAGCGTTGACTAGTGGTCGGACAACTTTTATTTCCTTTGATCTGCATTTGTGTTGAGTTTTTGCTGTGCGACCACTAAACACTACCAAAAACTAATGTTTAAATTATATTTGAAAAGTAGTAGATTATCAAGAAAAAGACTAAAACAAAAGAGTTATTTTTCCATTTGTCGGGCACTTGTCCGACTACTCTGGACTTAAACCAAAATTATATTATCGGACACCTAAATTAAACATTAAAATATTAAAAAGTATCCTTTTTTGTTGTTTGAAATAAAAGTTTAGACTATATTCTACATACACGTAAAGTTATAAGTATTTCATAAATTAGATACAAAATTTTTAACTTACCTTACAAACTATCTCACCTCCATCTTTAACAGGCAAAAATTAGGAAGCACAAACATGTAGTCACTTTTCCGAGTTTTTAACGGTTTCAGGGTGACAATTTAGACAAAGAAAATGTTGTAGAGCAAAGCGGAAGAATTGGCAGAATTGGCAGGCTTTTAATTATTTGAAGCAATACTAAAGCGGCCCATACATTATCAAACAAATTGCGCAACACAGGCTGTTGCGCAACGAGTTGCCAATGTATGGCCCTGCGTTTTTAAGAATGTTTTAATTCTTTTGTGCAACGGAACTGTTTGCGCAACGCGTTGTGTAGTGTATGCGTGTGTTGCGCTTCGTTGTGCAATATTTTAGTTGCCATCAGTCGGTTTTTTTAGCGGGACGTCCCTTTGTTTCTCGAACAATGCACAACTTTTAATAAAAAGTTTGACCAAAATGTTACCAAGTGTATAGGTGATGATGGAGTTGTGCAACGCCACGTTGCGCATCGCTTTGTTGCGCAATTTGTTTGATAATGTATGGGCCGCTTAAGTTATATTTTTAACTTATTTCCAAGTAAGTACGTTTCGTCCGACAACTGGTGTATGTCCAGCTACTGGCATATTCACCCTACTATACCGGGCGCGTCTCAGAAGTGGCTCACACTTATAACTTAATAAAAAAACGAGATTTGGTACGTTAGTATATGACATAAATTAGGATTGATTGACGAATTCAGTTGTTTTTGGTCACTTCCTGTTTCACCAGAAATCACTACAACTTTTGATTTTTGCACATAATGCACAGTGAGTGCGGCTATATTATTTGCTGTATTCCGTTGGGATTATCCACACTCCAATGATCAGATCAACCAAAAGGTCAACCTCATTTTTTGGAGATTCACAGTATGTTAAAAACAAAATAAAAATAGTGTGTTGATTATATCTAATAACAGATAAAACCATGGTCTCGTCACAAAAAATCTCGTTGATTACCTAGAATCAGTTAGGAAACAAGCATTTTAGACTCAAAATTTATTTTAGGGGTATTTTAAGAAGTATATAGTAACAGTTGGTTGATAAAATCTGTTTTTCCAAGGCTCCTTGATTAAAGGAGCCATGCGGCATTCTAGATTGAAATTTAAAATACGATTTGTCTGTTGAAAATGTCTTCTTTGTCTTTGTCTGTTGAAAATGTCAAAAGTTGACATATGATATGTCATATGTCATTCTATTCAAAGTGTCATTTTCTATCGAATATAGTAAAAATAAAACGAAGAGGGTGCCATTTTTAGCCATTTGCCGTTTAGCGAGGGTGCCGATATAGCCATTTCCGGTGAAACAGGAAGTGATCAAAGACAACTGAATACGTCAATCAATGTTAATGTCATATACAGTGCATATACTAACGTACCAAATCTGTTTTTTTAAGTGAAAAGATAAAAAGTTATAGGGGTGAGCGGATGAGCCACTTTTGAGACGCACCCGGTATGCAGCATTTTATGCTAAATCCAACTCTGTAGGTACATAAAAATCGGGATTGCAAAAAAATAGAACTTTATCATTACATATTTTTTGGAACACCCTGTATGCAACAAAATATTTTAAGGATACGCACCTTTATACACGCCATGCGATATTTATATAAAACTTTTAAACTTTATATCTTTAATAAAAATGAAAATATTGGACTTTCTCGCACTATTGGACCATCCTGTATACCTACTTAGCACTACTTAGCAGATTTATTTTAACCTTTTATTTATAAACATCGCTGCAAAAGAATTTAAAAATAAAATATTCTTACTGTACAGTTCTCTCTGTTTGTTTATTTAGTGCTCTACTGTAATGGAATTAGAATCCATGAAATCTCCATTTTTCCGATTTTTTAAAATACTATACCTAATCTATTTCCATCGAGACAGACATCTTAATGGCATTCTTTTTCTTTTGTTCCCATTGTTATTTCATGTAAGATGTTGGCAAATAATAGCGACAAACTATTTCGAACTAGAATTAAGGAAGTCATAAAATCATCGAAAGTGGATTGTTTCGTAAGACAAATGTGATCTGATTCTCTGATCTGATGCTACGCTTGAAAAATGTGAAATTCTTCGGCTTCTCCAGCTTTTCTTCTGGAATCGTAGGTACCAGATGTACGAATTATTTTATTTAAAATGTGCACTGAGGCGCCATCTGTTGGCGGAGCTTTAAACCTCTCTTTGCAATTGCAAAAGAATTCTATAATAGTACTGTATCTGGTTCCATACTTCACTTCCGCTTGTAAATATCGATTTTCAAGCCTACAATCCTGATTTATAAAATCCTTAGATTATATTACTAAAATCAAGAGAGATATATTCACAAAGAGTCAATTAAATTTAAAAATGACTTAGCCATGTATTATTTAGTTATCATTTTTTTTATATTTTAATTCTTTATATGTGCTTACAAAAAAATTAAAAAAAATTTTGGTGCCATCTGTCTTTTAGTAGCTCATACGTTTCAAATTAAAACAATAAACATCTATCTTTATTAAAATAAATCTACCCTAACGGAACTAAAAACCCCGCCTTATAAAGTAGTATTCCTCTAATGAAGTTTATCATAATAATTCTATTATTTTAAATGACAGGCAAAAATATCGTTTTAATTGCGAACATTTATTACGTGTATGGTATACAGATGACGTAGTCTGACGTTTTAATAAGAGCTATTTTTGAATTCAGTGAGTAACGATTTAAAATTTAACTCATCTGTCAAATCTCGCGTAGGAATATTCGTAGGAACCGTTTCGTTCCTTCCCGCAAAAGATCTGTCAGTTGAATCATCTTACATGTGGTGTTCGCCGGTATTTTTCTAGTAAAATCGCGTAATATCGTAAATAAGTTTAACTAAGAAGGTCACAAATACATACACGATGCACCAAGAAGCTATTCAACTTATACAAGTATTAGAAAAGACCATATCACCGGGTAAGTACAAAGTTGATGTTCGTCAGGTTGCCAATTAACTTTCGTGTCATTTCCATTTTATCCTTGTTTATCAGTAAAATGCTATGGAAAGTACACTTCTAATTATGATGAACATTATTTATATCGGTTTACTATAAACATGATAACCTTCAATCGATTTGAGGTCAGCAGCCTATAAACCATCCCTGCCAATCTGCTTAGGGCTTGTGGAAGAAAGAGGATCACATCTATAACAATATATCTGGAAAGTTTAAGAAGACTGGACAATATCATTGCTGTTCATTTTTAACTCTCTTAATTATCCTTGTTTTCCTGTTCTATTCTTTATAATTTATCATTTTAACATTTCCAAGTCAGTGTATACAAAATATCTTATGATTTTTCTTAATATTTGTGGTGTAGATATAATTCATATTCACGTTTTGATATTATAGATAAAAATGAATTGGAACAAGCTTCAACATTCCTTGAACAAGCAGCAGCAACAAATGTGTTAGGTTTTATTAAAACATTGTCGGATATTTTGAGACATGGAGGTAATAGCCCTGTCGCCCGAATGGCTGCAGGTCTGCAGCTTAAAAATCATCTTACATCCAAAGATCCAAATATTAAAGTGCAATATCAACAAAGATGGTTGTCTTTTCCTGAAGACATCAGATCATACATTAAGAAGAATGTAAGTAATCACGAAATCTAATGAAGTTCATTGTTAATAAGGATATTTTTTAAGGTGGTCGGTGCATTAGGAACAGAAACAAATCGTCCTTCTTCAGCGGCTCAATGTGTTGCATATATAGCAGTTACTGAATTGCCTCAGAGACAATGGCCAGATCTTATTAGTACATTAGTTAATAATATACTGAATGCAACATCTGAAATGCAGAAAGAAGCAACATTGGAAACTATCGGATATATTTGTCAAGTAAGAATATTAACGTCATTATAAGATATTGGAATTATTATTGAATTTTTTAGGAAATTGACTGTGACGTACTGGTATCTCAATCAAATGATATTCTAACTGCTATAGTACATGGAATGAGAGTGACAGAAACTAGTAGTCATGTTCGATTAGCTGCTACACAAGCTCTCCTCAATTCGTTGGAATTTACTAAAGCAAATTTTGAACAACCCACTGAGAGGAACTATATCATGGAAGTTGTTTGTGAAGCCACACAATCAGCTGATACTCAAATTAAAGTAAACTTGTTTTTGTAACAATAAAATATACTATTTATTTGTAATGTGTTTATTGTAGGTCGCTGCTCTACAATGTTTAGTAAAAATTATGTCACTCTACTACCAACACATGGAGACATATATGGCACCTGCTTTATTTCCCATAACTTTGGAAGCTATGAAATCAGAAAATGATGCTGTTGCTTTACAAGGAATAGAATTTTGGTCGAACGTAAGTGATGAGGAAGTTGACTTAGCAATTGAAGATACTGAAGCTCAGGAAGCTGGCAGGCCACCTTCTAGGTATGTGGTATTTTATTTCTTCTTAAAAAATGCATTCAGTATTGCATTTTTATATTCTATGTGTTTTATATTCAAGTTCTGGAGTATCAGTGACAAAATATATTATTTTTTATTCCTCAATATTCACATCTAATGTTATTGTATGATTCTAATTTGCCAATTCTAATATGTACAGGGTATCATTTTTTATCCATTGTTCCAAAATGTATAGTATGGCACTCACAGTCACAGTGCACATTTTCAAAATATTTTAGTTAGTATACCTGCTTACAGTGTGACAAACTTATTTCTAAACTTAAATTGTAATCTTTTAAGTAGATTGCTGCATTCTCTTTTACTCAATGGTTTTTATCAAAGAAAATTAATTCCAAAAATATTTCAGTGTTTCTATAAATATAAACAAAAATTAAATTCAAAGCAAACAAAACAATAACAGTTAACTGGCTTTGCAAATCCGTAAAACATGATAAGATAAAACTTGAAAACATAGATATAAATGTGAGTGAAGATGCAACATATTTAGTGTCCTAAATGAATAGTTTCATTGGTCTCTCAAAATTATTGACAAAAACATTTTTGAAATATGTACTACCACTATCTTCACATTTAGGGAAATAAGTTAGTATTAAATAGTATTTTAGAGGTCATGCAAAATAAAAACCATTGCACGCCATCGAATACACTAATAAATGTGTGCAGTGCTGCCACAATTTTACTGCTCAATTTTGTGTTGGCAAAGCAAAGGAAGCGGTTGTAGCAGTGCCATGTTTATTTGACATTTGCCAGCATTTTCTGAAAGATTTAGTATATTTCTTAACTTTGAATGTCATCTACAGAATATAGTTAACGAGTATAAAACAAGCGTTTTAAACAATAAAAAACACGTTTTGTTAAAAATTGTTCAGCCCTGCCTGAAACTGTTTAAAGCTGTTATCAATTTAAAGTTTATTTAGCATCTTTAATAGATCTTATGTATTGTAAATGTTTCAAAAATATTTTCTTTCTCCGACAATCTGGCAACAACGCTGTCTAAAATGTATGCATGTGCTCGATGACGTGCAACGGTTTTTAATTTGTATGACGTTTATGTGCACTTCTAATGAGATAAATGTTTGAAAAAGTTAAAAAAAAACAGACTCTACAAAATCAAACAGCAATAATAAAAAATACATTATTTCTAAATAAATAGGCTTATATCTGGTGGTCATATTTTATACAGGCAGACATTACTATTTTAATGATGAAATATACATACTAGTGTATAAGTTCTATAAAAACTAAATATAAATAAGAATTTTAGAGGTGAAATTGTATTTAATATTGCATAATAATTCAGAACGATAGGGAGCAACGGCCCAGCTACGTCGAAACACCGGTTCTTGATAGATGACCCAAGTTAAGCGACGTTAAACGATGCGAGTTGATGGCCGGGTGATCGTCTTAAGCCGCGTCCAAGCTACTCGAACAAAATGTTCGCGAACATATATAATTAAACAGATACTAAGTGAAAATTGTGAGATAGGTAGATTTATAAATAATAAAGCCAACAAGTACAGCTAGCTTAGGCCTATTAAGGAGCGCGGAGCGCCGAACGGCTAGCTTGTACGCCAGAGCGTGCGTCTGCCTATGCTAGAGCGCGCGCGTTCTTTTTCCGACGGGTGTCGGTAAATCAAAAGGAGCGAACGGCGTGCATTTCGGCGGACATTGTACCGAGCACTTGGAAGAGTCTCATTTAATTTCGGGCGTCTATCTGTGATTTTTATTTTTTACCGAGTATTCGACAATGGGAGACGCAGTTATTGACTGAAATCGTGAAAAATTTAAAACTAATTTGTTTACACAAAGAAAAGATTTTATAATTTTAGTTTTATTGTGGGTTGAGTGTGAATAGCTATGTAGATAGACTTCGTCCATATAATTTCATTTTTGTTACTAAAGACCTTTTTGATTATTTTTATTAAAAACCGGAATTATTATGGGATTCTGAATTTAAAAATTACTACTTAATAGGAAGTTTGACACCGGAAATGAAATTTTACCATTACATTTTTAGAAATAAATATACCGGGTGTTTCGGAAAAGTGGTTCACTTCTATAACTTTTTAATTTTTAGATAAAAACGAGATTTGGTATGTTAGTATAGGACATAAATCAGGATTGATCGACGTTTTCATTTATTTTCGGTCACTACCTATTTCACCGGAAATGACAACTACTTTTGATTTAAATGGTACCCTCGGTATTTTTTTACCGTATATGATATAAAAGGACGTTCTAAATAGAATGATAATTTATATAACGACTTAAAAATGGCCATAAATAAACGTAACAACAATTTTACTCCAAATACCAAGTATGTGGTAAGTATGTGGCAAATTATTCGTAAAAAATGCTTTTTCCAAATATGCTGAGCCAGCCTCGTACCATTTGAAAAATTTGAGTTACCATTAAAAATACGATTTGGGCATCTTTTAAGCGGCCATGAAAGGATACGAAAAAAAATTACATGATCAAATATATGTTTCCAAAGTTCTTTGATTACAAATTAATAGTTTTAACTCAGTCTTGGCACTCTAGATTGAAATTTAAAATGCTATTTTTATTTAATTGGAATTGTCTAAAACGTATCTAAAACGTGACGTATGGTATGTCATTCTATTCAGAATGTCATTTTCTATCAAATAAAGTAAAAAAGTACTTAGGATACAGTATAAAAATACAAAGTTGTAGTCATTTCCGGTGAAACAGGAAGCGACCAAAGGTAATTGAATACGTCAATCAATCCCGATTTATGTCATATACTAACAAACCAAATTTTGTTGTATTATCTGAAAAAATAAAAAGTAAAAAAGTGAGGCCCTTTTGAGAAACACCTGGTAGAATCGACTGAAAATGAATACAGGTCTTAAAAATACACTATAACGAATAATCTACCAAAAGACCCCTGTAACCCTCCGCCTGCTAAATATTGATTCTTAACGACAAAAGTTCTTAAACTGTTTACCGGTTAATTTATTTAATAAAATGCTTGCACTCGAAATCCGCGCACTCGAAAAAACAGCGACTACCTAAACGCATCCTAGATCTATAGAGCAAACTGGTTGTCGCATTCTTCCCCGCACCTCAGTCCTCGGGACCGATGCGATGGGCTGTGCCGTCGTTTACGACCTGCTGCTACGCGTATATAGTGTGAATTATATATGTTCGCGAACGTTTTGTTCGAGTAGCTTGAACGCGGCTTTATGTACATTAATACATCTGATCTTTTTAAACTAATCATAACTTTTTTTAGAAACAGGTATGATAAAACAGTTTCTATTGAACCTTTTAACACAAAAAATCCAAATTTATTATGTCAGTCCAATAACTATCTTATCAACATTTTTTGAAGTGAAACTTTTTTACGCGCGCTGGGAGTAAAAAATCAAGGCCGTGTCACACGAGCTAGCGAGACACAGTCTACAGCAAAAAAACTATTTTTTACGTGTAAAAAAACTATTTGAAATACGAAAAAATCTATTTTTTACGCTTAAAAAATATTTTTTTAATTTATTACTTTTTCAACATTTCAAACAACGCTTTTTAAAACATGTCCTTCAAATCTTACAATTTAATAGCAGTTAGTAAGAAGTTTCACTTCAGATATGCGCACATAATACCCACACAATTCTTTTTATTTTTGGTCCTTGATGACATGTACTGATTGACTGTTACCTGTTACCATGAAACCCCCTTTTTGCATAAAAACGGCGGAAATGTATATTTATTTTCCCTTATTAGTTTAACTGCTATTCGGAACTCGCTATTGCATACTATTTAAAACAAAATAAAGTTTTTTCTTGATAGCACAATGTAACTTTTATACTTAAAAATAGCCATGTAGTTCCAAAGATTATTTTAAAATATTTTTTGTATACAGAGTCTCGCGTCATTATGCAAAAGGAGCTTTACAGTTTATTGTGCCGATTTTATTACAAAAATTAACAAAACAGGAAGAACTTGATGATGAGGACGATTGGAATCCTAGTAAAGCAGCTGGAGTATGTTTAATGCTTTTAGCTACATGTTGCGAGGATGAGATTGTTCCCCATGTTTTGCCATTCATTAAAGGTTTGCACAAAATATTTCCATTTATTTTTGGGTTTGACAATTTCTATTTATTTCTGTTGATTATAGATAATATCAAGTCAGATAATTGGAGATTTAGAGATGCCTCTTTAATGGCGTTTGGGTCAATCCTTGGCGGACTAGAAAGTAATACTCTAAAACCACTGGTTGAACAAGCTGTACCCACTCTAATTGAGCTTATGTATGATAGCAGCGTAATGGTACAGTGTAGTGCATTTTTATAATTCTAAAGGAGTATTTGCATCCCATCATTTTTAGGTTCGCGATACTGCAGCGTGGACATTCGGTCGTATATGTGAAATCATACCTGATGTGGCAATAAACGAAACATTCTTGAAACCACTCTTGGAAAGTTTAATTACAGGACTGAAAGCTGAACCCCGAGTAGCTGCCAATGTTTGCTGGGCTTTCTCAGGTACTTATATAGAAATATATAATATACAGGGTGATTTACGGCTATGATCATTAACCAAGACGGTTATGGAGAACCAGTTATAGGATTTTTTAAAAATTTTAGAAATTTATAGGTTTTTTGCATAAAGGCACCTGCTGCATCTGTCTAAATTATTTTCAGCGTTACAGTGTTGCCGCTGCATACTAAAAGTGGTAGCATTTTGGTATATTATTACATATTTCGTAACTACTTTCATATCTCATAATTTTTCTATTATACTAACCTATACCTATCTAACGGTTTTTGAGATAAAAAAATAAAACGTGTAAAATTGACAAAAACATGATCTCAAATAAGCGCTGGTCAAATCATAAATTGGGCACATTGAAAGCTGAAATTTGGTTTATAGGTTAAGGAAAGTCGACTTATTCGTCTGTCTAAATCAACCGATTAGATATCAAATGGGGAGATCAAAAAATATTTATTTTCGTTTGTTATAAAATCGCTTAAATCATTGTTATTTGAAATTTAAGTTTGTGTATATTATTTAAAAAATAGTTAAGCTATTTAAAAGATAATCATTCAATTATAATTGTGACATTTAAAGAAAGTGCTTATCATGACAAATATTCAAACTGTATTTGTATCAATTAAACTTTATATTTGCTAAATTTCTAAAATTGTCATGTCAACGAAATTCTTGAAATGAAACTATAATAGAATTATTAACTTTGAAATATGACTTAAAAAAATTGGAAGGTTTAGGTATAATAGGAACATGATTAGTGATGGGATAACTCGAGCGAAAATTCGCTCGAGTACTCGATTATTGAAATAACCGACATCGCTCGATTATGAACGAGCGATGCAAGTGACGAGTACCAAGCAACGAACGCAAGCGATCCTAGGATGATATAAATTGAAATGTGACATACTCGATAAAAAGCCGAGCGAATTTTCTACATACATTGCAGGTAGCAAATTTATACGACGCCGTATATATATTTATCCGTTGCTTATCTGAGGAACAAAATTTTACGACCTATATCGACAATGCTTCAAAGTACAAGAGTACTTAAAGCGACGGGTGAAAACCGTATTTTAAATACAAGTGATATTTCGCTCGAGCGATCACTGGGTTATTGCAATCGCTTGAAACTCGAGTACTCTGTGTAATATTCAATAGGTTGATTTAGACAGATCGGATATATCGACTTTCGTTAACTTATAACCCAAAATTCTGCTTTAAAAATGTCCAATTCATGATTTTACCAGTGCTTATTCAAGATCGTGTTTTAGTCATTTTAACAGATATTTTATTTTTATCACAAAAACTACAACAGATAGGTATAGGTTAATATAATATAAAAATTATGAAATATGAAAATAGTTTCCAAAAATGTAATAATATCCTGGGTGTTTGGTTCCATTTAAAATAACAAAGATGCTGCAACTTTTCAAATGATCTGTCAACACTGTAACGCTGATAATATTTTAGATATATGGAGCAGGTGCCTTTATGTAAAAATCCGAATTATCAAGAAAATCCTATCACCGTTTCTCCATAAACGTCTAACGTATCATAGTCGTGAATCACCCTATATAATAGATATACTAAACTAATCTAATTCATTTTTAACATATTTTTAAAGGTCTGGCGGAGGCGGCGTATGAAGCGGCAACCTGCGATCTAGTTGGAGAAGAAACCACTCCCGAAACATACTGTTTGTCACCATTCTTCGAATTTATTGTTCAGAGGTTAATAGTAGAGTTTTCTAATTGAATGAAATATTAAAAGTGTATTTACAGATTATTAGAAGCTACTGATAGGCCTGACGGAGCTCAAGCCAATCTCCGACCTGCTGCATACGAAGCTTTAATGGAAATGATTAAAAATTCGCCTAGGGATTGCTATGTAACTGTACAAAAAACTACTATGGTTATTTTGGATAGACTGCAGCAGGTAAGGGCGAGTAGTTCAAATGGACTATAGAAGGTAAACAGATCATTAACGTACTAATATTTAGGTACTTCAGATGGAATCACAAATCAGTAGTCACAGCGACCGTTCGCAGTTCAACGATTTGCAATCCTTGCTATGTGGTACTTTGCAGTCAGTTTTGAGAAAGGTTACACCAGAGGACGCTCCTCAAATTTCAGATGCGGTGAGTGATCTATTTAAGTATACTAAGGGCTGGCAAAGGTTAGCTTTGGGTCGATATTTCCGTATGTAAGAAGAGTATGATGCGATTGTAATGTACCGAATAAAGAGAGAACATTAAAAACGTTGCCAAACGTATGAAATAAACCGAGAGTCTGTTCACATTGCTAAGAGACGTGAGACGTGGAATAGGATTCGTCACAACAGATTCGTCGCGGTCAACCGGTAGACCCAATCAGTACTTAAAATTCTAGAGAAGGGTGATTATCATGCATTCAGCTTTACAATTTAATTACGTGTCGTGATACTTTATTTGTTTATTTATTAACGAGTCGTTGTAATTTTCTCTGTAGTTTGTAAATTTTTAAGTGCAAGTTAGAAACACTTGCACTTTTGGTAAAAATAAGTGGAATTGAGTTGATGTTCGACAGTGGTCGCGCTATTAGAACTCAAAAATCGATATTTCAAAATTCATTAGAAACGATTGATTGTAGTGTTTTCAAAAACTTTCTTAATATTTCTGCTATATTTTCTTCGCAGACAGTATGTGAAAATCTTTGCAAATAAAAAAATTACACGACTGCTGAAAATTGATATGCACTAAAATTAAATGGACAGTTTTTTTTAATTTTTGAACTAAAAAACAACAAATCTATCGAGTTTTCCTCATTTAAACATCTTGTAAAAGATCCGAACTTCAAAATAAAAAAACATCAATATATAAAGTGGTTCTTGAGTTATCGCGTGTTCTGTATTAAAAAGTTGAGTTTTTAAATTATTGCGATTACCGACGTTTTCTCGTTATAAAAAATATGGACACCCTAACAATATCCTTATAATTCCATTTCAGATGCTCAGAAACATATCTAATGATTTTATCTAGTTATGTTTTCGAAAAAAAAGTCTTTTAAAAATAAGCGGTTCGCGATCGTGATTTTACTTTACTTGATAGGGAAAGACGTACCGGAGATTTGGCAACGTCGCAACAGCACTTACCCGTCGCATTTCTCTCACTCCGACTTAATAAGATCCCTATGCGATTTACTTCCACACATGTTAATATCGACCCAAAAGTAAGAGTTGCCGGTATGTACCAAATAACTTATTAACGTTAACTTTTTTTTCAGGTCATGACAGCTCTTTTGACCATGTTCAATTCTCATAAAACTGGAGGTGTTCAAGAAGATGCTATTATGGCTGTTTCTACTTTAACAGAGGTTTTAGGAGATGGTTTCTTAAAATACATGGACGCTTTCAAGCCGATTTTATATCTTGGCCTGAAAAATCACCAAGAGTATCAAGTAGGTGTTTATTTTTTAAAAATTATTTTTTCATTCTTTGAATTAAAAGATTTAAGGAAGGAGTATAATGCTATTCAGTTGCATGCCATTTTCAGTGTTTAATTAATTTGACACATTTGAATTTGATTTGAAATTTTGTGGATTTGTCAGTGTTTACTGCGCTTTTTTTATGTTATTTATTATTTATTCTACTACTGATAGTTGTTTAAAGGTAGTAAATCTAGAACCAAATTGTTAACAGTTACACTATTGCGATTTATCGAAAGACTAAAATAGTTGGTTGTGTAGCGTGCGGTAGATCTAGGTCAAAAATCGAGGGAAATAATGGAATAACTTTTCGCTCTAGTAAGTGACTATATAATACACATACATGTAGTAAACCGATCATTTATGAAATTCATTTAAAATTAACTAATTATTACTAATTTTTTCTTGCATTTTTGCTTTTGTTTACTACATGTCAAAGAATTTAGATACGTCAATTTGACTTACCTTCTTCAGTAGCGTGTCGGATGTTTGTGTTAATAAATAAATTATTATAACTTATCTATTTTTATTAGAATTTTATATTTTTATAACAATTTTAATAACTACCAACATTTATTCACAACGTAAAATAAAACAAATTATTGAGTCTACCCCACGTCTACCTTACATCATATTTTTACACGTTTTGAATAAAATTAGAACGGCACTGATAAACCGGAATTAAAATCGGCCATTTCCGTCGGAGTCCCGCCGGCCGGGGTCGATCTACGATTTTTGATATGCTCATTTTTTAAGCTTTTTATTAAAAGTTTTCATTACATAATTGTTTTTCTTTTCCGTTTAGGTTTGTGGCACTGCAGTGGGTCTTACTGGTGACATCTTCAGGGCGTTAAAAATTAAGGCCTTGCCTTATTGCGATGAGATCATGACACTTTTGTTAGAAAATCTTGGGGAGCCTACCGTTCATCGGAGTGTAAAGCCGCAGATCCTCTCAGTTTTTGGTGATATTGCTCTGAGCATAGGAACCGAATTTAAAAAATATTTAGACATAGTTTTAGCTACTCTAGCCCAAGCATCCCAAGCGCAGGTAAAGGCACGTTATTTCTTTCTGTTCAGATTTTTTTTATAATCAGTCACACATTTTTAAGCGATAAAGAAATACTCGTGCTTCACAAAGTTTCAAATAATTTAAATCAAAATGAAAATATTCGAAAGGTTTTTGTTTGCTACCAGTTACAAAAACATTTTCAAGAAGATAATTAAAAGATTGGTGTTTTATCAATCAACCTACTCTAGATTTCTGAAATTATCTTCTTTACATTATACTCTGATTCTAGTTATAGTATATGATAATTTTGGTGACATATCTGACAAATTTATATAAATTTGAAATATTTTTTTGTTAGATAAAGAAAGAAACACGTTGAAGCACAGGTAATCTCTCTGAAAAATAATAAATTACTTAAAAAAACTAATATTTTTTATTGGCTCTGTACAGGTTGATCGTACCGACTACGATATGATTGACTACCTAAATGAATTGAGAGAGGGCGTTCTAGATGCTTACACTGGGCTCATTCAAGGTTTAAAAGGCGACAGTAACACTCCTTCTGGCGACATTTCCCTCTTAGAACCCCACATACCGTTCATTATCCAGTTTATCACAGTTGTTGCTCAAGATTCTGAGCATTCTGATGGCACCATGGCCGTAGCTGCAGGTAGGTTCAATATATAAGTACATATAAAGCTAGTAAATAAATTTGTGTAAAGAGAGTGACGGCAACAACATGCATAATACTATAAACAACTCCACCTATAGTCTATTTCTAGAAGCTTGAGAGCACAAGACTCTTATTATAAATGGAAAAGGCGTTTTGTTGTGTACTGTGTGACATGTCAAAAGATGGGACCAATTTCATTTTAAGGGTATACGTTCTGCTGAAATTCAGACAACCACTACAATTCTATTCAGAGTTTTATTTTCTATCGAATAAAGTAGAAAAATACCGAGGGTAAATCAAAAGTTGTAGTCATTTCCGGCGAAACAGGAAGTGACCAAAAACAATTGAATACGACAATCAATCCTAATTTATGTCATACCGTGCTGGCCACTGTTACTCTTGGGTCGGTATTTACATGTGTTGAAGTAAATCGCATAGGGATCTTATTAAGTCGGAGTGAGAGATGTGTGACGGCGTGCTATTGCGGCGTTGCCGGTACGCCTTTCCCTGTCAAGTAAAGTAAAACCACGATCGCAAACCGCTTATTTTTAAAAAACTTTTTTTTCGAAAAGATAACTAGATAAAATCATTAGATATGTTTCTGAGCATCTGAAATGGAATTGTAAGGATATCGTTAGCGTGTCCATTTTTTTATAACGAGGAAACGTCAGTAATCGCGATAATTTAAAAACTCAACTTTTTAACACATAACACGCTTAAGATAACTTAAGAACCACTTTAGTATTGAAACTTTTTTTATTTTGAAGATCGGATCCTTTACAATATGTTTAAATAAGAAAAATTCGATAAGGTGGTTTTTTCATTCAAAAATTTTAAACCCATCCATTTACTTTTAGTGCAACGCAATTTTCAGCAATCGTGTAACTTTTTTATTTACAAAGATTTTCACATACTCTCTGTGAAGAAAATATAGCAGAAATGTTAAGAAAGTTTTTGAAAAAACTACAATCAATTATTTCTAATAGATTTCGAGATATCGATTTTTGAATTCAGAGTTCTAATAGCGCAATCACTGTCTAACACCATCTCAATTCCACTTATTTTTACTAAAAATGCAAGTGTTTCTAACTTGCACTTAAAAATTTTGAAGCTATAGGGAAAATTACAACGACTCGTTAATAAATAAACAAATAAAGTATCACGAGACATAATTAAATCGTGAAGCTGAAAGCATGATGTACACCTTTCCCTAGAACTTTAAGTACTAACAGAAGTATTGATTGGGTCGACCAGCGACAAATCTGATCCCCTTCCACGTCTCTTAGCAATGTGCACAGTTTCTCGATTTATTTCATACGTTTGGCAACGTGTTTACTGTTTTCTCTTTGTTCAGTACATTATAAACGCATTGTACTCTTCTTACATACGGAAATCTCGATCCAAGACTAACCTTTGCCAGCCCTTAGTATACTAACATACCAAATTTCGTTTTTTTATCTAAAAAAAAAGTTATAGAGCCACTTTTGAGACGCACCCCGTATACTCAGGTGAAGTTGTATATTTTCTTTCATACAGCTAGTACAGAACTACAATTGGCGTTGACTATTTCTAGGTCATTGATTGACATGAAAGTTTTTAACCCCTATAAACTAACCTTTATAGGGGTATTACTTGTATGGTTAATATGTTTGGATTTAAAAGTAAAATTACTTATAGTTTGGCAACTTCAAACTTATAACATTTGTTTTTGAATATAAAATGTTTATAGAGGCGAACTTTGCATTTGAATTAGAATGTCACAACTGCCCAAAACAATAAAAACTATTAGTAAATTTTCCCGTTACCACGAAACTGAATTAACTAATGGGTTATTTTTATTTACAGGCATTATTGGTGATTTATGTGTATGTTTTGGAGCACCCATGCTCCCTCTGCTAGATTTGGAACCGATCAATGAGATGTTGTCTCAAGGTAGAAGATCGAGGGTTCAACGCACAAAAGGCCTGTGTAATTGGGCAACTAAAGAACTGAGGAAGTTGAAGAGTCAGCAGGGTGGCCAGACCACGGCTCCTGCGGCTAGTTGGTAAGAATAATTCTTTCTTATTAGCTTATAGTGAGTACAAGACAGTTGAATTGTGTAATTATAATAGCGTGTTGCATTAATATTTTCTTGGTGTAATATGGTTGATTTATTAAGTTTCATGTTAAGTAGATTTAATTAGGGCATTCAATCCCGGACGAAATTTTCAATCCCATTATTTCGGGATTATGTTATTATTTATGAAAAAATCTAGTAATTTTTTGTATTTATGTGTTTTGCAGTCAAAAGATGGTATCGATTTATATTTAAAAATATTGTAAGATAATTTTTTATAGTTGTTATTTTGTTATCATCTATCAGGAATTGCTTTTATACTTATAGTTACAATTGATCATTCACAATAAATGCTCTTATTGTTCTTGACATGCTTCACTGATTTACTAGTGATTTTTTATTCAATAGGAAACTAGTAGAAGTGCAACAAAAGTTCTTTTGATAATGTTAAAATAGTAAGTTTGTGATGTGTATTTATTTTAAATTGTTTGGTATTCGTGTTTTTTAGTGTCTGCTAGATGCATATTTACCTTAAATTGTTTAATAATTATACCGTTAACTATAGAAAGCTTAAGCTATGGACTGATGTTACTAAATTGAGCATGTTTAATAGGTTTTAGCATGGTGTTAAATTCCAATGGCGTTACATTTAGTATAAAATAAATTTAGTATTTTAGTGTACAAAATTATATTATTAGTGATCACAACATGGACTAAAGATGACTAGCTGCAATGAATAAGCTGTGATTCCGGATTCTATATTCTATTGGAAAAATTACAAATTATTGGTTTTCAAGTTCACTTCGCACTTGAAAATTAACCAAGGCGTGTGTTGACATGCGTGAAAAAAACAAAATACTCAAAAGACATGGTTCTGGGCGAAAAATAGCGTTTTAGGAAAATTTGCTGACAAAATTATTCCTCGGTGTTTTAAAGTTAGGGTAAAAAACGCCCCTTCGATTAACCCTGTATAATAAGCAAATACTAGAGTTTATATACCCAGTTTATAAGTTAAAGTTGATATATTTATATACAGTTTGCTAAAAATATCATGAAAATTGGTCTAAAATTACACAACACCAATTTGACAAAAAAAAAATTTGTTGCGTTTTTTGTACCTGAGAGCATATTTAAGAAGTTTTTAATAGTTTAGTTTATTTAATGAATATTTATGCTTATTTAATTTCTTGATACAAGCTTGAAAACGTTGATTATTAGCCCACGGCCACACAGAAAGCGTTTTTTGCGTTTTTAGCGTGAAGCGTCTTTTGCGACTAAAACAAAATAGCAAGATTATATGCAGTGGCCCCACCAAAAGCGTGTAGCGTTCGGCGTGTCTCAAAAAACCCAAATGAAAACAAATCAGTTTGTTTTCTGTAATGTTTTAGCGATTTCTAAGATGAGACCCCGTCATAGGCGGACGTAACATTTAATAATACAATAAAAATAAATTAAATAGTATGCATTTTTTTAGAGTATTATCTCAAAATATTTTTATAGAGAACATTTACTGTTTAGGAAGATTCTATTAAATTCAAAAATTTTAAGGAAATGTTGGAAAAGTGTAGTTTGAAATGTTGAAAAAGTAATAAATTAAAGGATTATTTTTTTACACGTAAAAAATAGTTTTTATCGTAAAAAGTGTTTAGTTAGGTTAGTTTTTTGGCGTAAATTTTTTTTACCAGAAACAATAAGTTTCTTACATATAAAAAATTATTTTTTTTGCGTAAAAATGGTTTTCTGCCAGTAATAATAGTTTTATACGCGTAACGGGCAATAAATAGTTTTGTACGCGTAAAAAGTAGTTTTTGGTTTGGTTTGTAACAGTTTTATTCGCGTATAATAAAAAAAAAATAAAAATAGTTTTTTAGGTGTAACAAATGCTTTTTTACACGTAATAATTTGATTCACTTTTACAAAAGTTGTATTAAAATATCAATATTTTTGATAAACACGTGGACTGCTCACAAAAAATATACTACGTTGCGTCGCTGTGTATTTCTAAGCCGTTAACACGTTTCGTTACAACTAGCTCGTATGTCACGGTTTTGAATTTTTCTTCCCAGCGCGCGTAACTTCAAAAAGTTTCATAAATCATGTCCTAAAATTGCGTTAACAGCGTTAGTAATAATTACTATTCTATTATATAATTATAATTATTTATTATATTATAATTATAACACACAAGTAACCACAAAACTACAACATAAAAAATATACACACAAATAAACTAAAATTCGTAAAATAAATGGCAAATAATAATTATTATTTTTACACACACCACCGGCACTATCAGCAGATTACTTTTGCCGCCAAATATATGCCCCGGCCCGTTCAACGATCGATCCGAGCATATCTTTATCTTAGTCTCTTCAACGCTAACCGCGCCGATCTCGCCTATCTCTTTCTCATAGGATTGATTGTTGAACGGGCCGGGAATCCACGAGCTTGCGACGTTACTAATTGACATCTTGATAGAAACTGCAGACCTGTCGCGCCGCTTCTTTTGCGTGTTTTTAATGGAAACGAATAAAAAAACGCTTCAAAAGGTAAAATCGCAAAGGCGCTTGACACGCAAAAAACGCAAAACGCTAAAAACGCTTTCTGTGTGGCCGTGTGCTTATTGTTATACCGCAGTTTTAAGCTCATCGTTAAACTTAATTGACTGTTGTAGAACTCTTTATGCATTAACGTCCATTTTTTCAGATTCTGTAATCTCCCAGTTCCAATATTATCTACCATTGGCAGCGATGATCATGGTAGAACTAAAGTCGATGGACTAACAATGGATGCTGCAAATTCCGGTATTTTTTCGCTAAAATCCATACCGCGAGTGCCAGAATCGTATCGAAAAATAAACGGTTTCTTTCTTTTATAATTTGCCAATTTTTTGATCGTGTACTATTTCTATTTAGAAGTTTTTCGTCTGCTTTATTTGTCGTAGAGAAATTCATGTTTTATGGGATTTTTTTTTCTAAAGTTTGTAATTGTCGTTTTGAGTTGAACAAAATAATCGAGCTGGGCTTTTTCAAACTATGTAAAATATCGTTTTAAAATAAAAACAAACATTTAATTATAAAATTATGTTTATGTACTAAAAAATCCTTTTTCCATTTTAATTGTGTTGTTTCAAAACAAAACGATTATTATTTTTTTATTTGTTAGCAATAAAACTGGGTCCGATTTTTTTTTAAATATTGTTTTTAACTTATTGAAGTAATATTATGTATTTAATTTGAATTTTATAGTTATTTTAATTGTAATTATTAAAGACCCGGTTTTAACAGGGCAACCATCCATAAAAAATGGTACGAATTTTATTGTTGGTTGCTATACATATTTTTTCTCTTCTCGAAGAAAATCCTCAAAAAATCTATTCCATTTTTCATTGAGTAAAAAGCTCAGGTACATATGTGGTGAGGAGAGGTTAACTGCGCGTGATGAAGGTGTGTAAATAGGTAAGTCGACGGTAAGTTTTGGTGAACGTTCATTTGAGTCAAGGCTGTGACTGGCGCCTTGCCTGAATGGATAAGTGGGGGATGTTTGGATGTCGGCGATTTTTCCGATGCGCGGAAAATCAAGTTCGGTTCTCTGCGCATCGGAACGTGGCCGACGTGGCGCGTGATTTCAATTTAAGTCGGCGCTTTTTATACAAAGCGTCGGCTTGGGGCGGGAAAATAACTTAAAAAAATCAAGAATCTGTGATTTGGACGGGTTTCTGTAAAACGTTGCCAAAATTAGAGTAATACGAAAATTCCATTACCATTTTTTACAATAATGTAAATTGATACAAAGAAACCCTTCCAAGATAAAAGTAATTATAATTGTAAGAAATTGTAATTACTGATTCCTCGTATGTATGTGATATATAAGGCTGCGGTGGTTACAGTTGAGAAAATTGCCCAAAGATATCAAAGTGGTTTATGAGATGATTTACTGAAAATATTGCGTATTTATTTTCTTTATTAAAACCTAAATCTTATAGAAGGTTATCTTATTTTATATTAATTATTTTTGCATTAAAATAATATCAGGTATACTACACTTACCGGCACGAAAAACGGGCACGTTAAAATGTTGATAAATTTTAAAATTTAATATATTTTGTTCAAGTGGGCCGATTTTGATGAGTTTTTTAAGCAATATGCAGCTAAATTATTCGACTTCTTAGTATGTCTTTCTAAATCAAAAATAAAAGTTCCCATCTGTCAATTATACGAGGGAAAACAAAATGTTGATATTTTGGTGAAAGTTTGAACACCCTGTGGAATATGTTAAGACAGCAAGGGATTTAATTAAAAAAATTTATCTTCCTCAATAGTTTGCTTTTTGGTTCATCTCAACAGCTTTATTTTTGTTGGAGATATTCGCTTTTGAAAAAGAAACTAACATTTTTTCGTCATTTTTACATTAAACCTTCCCTTTGTTTTTAGGTTCTAGTGAACAAACCTGTTGTGGTCTCGAAGTAGGCCTTCTTGACATAAGATCTGTTTCGTTTAATCTTCTTTTTAGAGTCCGTTCACTAACATGTACGTTCCTTAGGTGCAATTCATTATAAATTTGAAAAGCTTGCAAACGGAGGTTTCTTAGCGATAAACTTACAATAAGTCGATGGTGTCGATTGAAAGTTCTCATATGAAGGTTCCTGGATGTCGGGCCTATGAACTTGTCTAGAGCAAGCCACTGCACCACAGTGAAGTATACTTCGTGCACACCTAAATCTGTTAGGAACATAATTTTGCTCTCTACCATCTTCAATTAAAACAACTATAGCGGATACAACTTGGACTTAAAACCATCTCTGCCAGAGTAACTGCTCAACAGCCAATAGACAATAATTTTCAATAACAGTGGCTTACATAAATTATAAAAAATATTGCATAGACTGGGACGAAAAGCAAATGCATGGTTTTAATGTAAAAATTACGTAAAAATATTAGTGTCTTTTTCAGAGGCGAATATCTCCAAGAAACTAGAGTATTGGAAAGAACAAAAAAATAAACTATCTACAAAAGATGCATCTAGATGATAAAATGATTTTTAAATGCCTTGCTTTTTTTCGCATATTCCACAGAATGTCTCAAACTTTCACCAATATAACATTTTGTGTTTCCTCTTATAATCGACAGCCGGGACTTTCATTTTTAAATTAGAAAGAGATACTAAAATGTCAAATAATTTAGCCACAAATTGCTAAAAGATTATAAAAATCAGTCCACTAGAATAAAATATATAAAGCTTCAAAATACATCAAAATTTTAAGGGTCCGTTTTTCGCACCGGTGCGCGGTGAGTGTATAATACTTACGTATACAGGGTGTTTCAAAACAAATGCGAAAAACTTCAGGGGGTGATTCCTGTTTCAAAATAAAGGGTAGTTTGCTTCATAAACGTTGGGTCAAAAGTCAACCATTAGGGAGATATCGTGGTACAAAGATGGCGGAAAAATAATGTTTTTATTTTTTATCTTGAAAACGAAAAGAGATAGACTAATAAAAATTTATGGAAGCATTACTGTTATGAAAACACACTTTCTGGTAATTTTTTCACTTTTTTAAAATGAGTGGAAGGGGTTGAAATAAACTACCCGTATCATTCTTGTTAACGAAATTTAAAGAAAAATCTTATCAAAAAAAAAATCTTAATTTGGATAGTTTAGTTTGTTTAGAAACTTTTTTATCTCTTGTATTTTTTTGATAAAACTCACCGATTTGAAATTAAAAAATAAAATGTAAAGCATTGCATGCCAGGACAAAAAACATTTTCTGATAAAGAATCTACTGGGCTGCTGTAATTTTTTTAGGAAAAAATCTAGTCGGCCGCTGTTACTTTTTAGGATGTTCCTAATATTATTTTATTTGACATTACTCTACTGCAATACGTTAATATCTAGATGATTATTATTATCGTTATTATCACTAGATTCTTAATCTAAAAATGTTTTTTGTCCTGACATATAATGCTTTACATTTTATTTTTTTATTTCCAATCGGTGAGTTTTATCAAAAAAACACAAGAGGTAAAAAAGTTTCTAAACAAACTAAACTATCCAAATTAATTTGCATGTGTTTGATAAGATTTTTCTTTAAATTTCGTTAACATGAATGATAAGGGTAGTTTATTTCAATCCCTTCCACTCATTTTAAAAAAGTAAAAAAATTACCTGAAAGTGTGTTTTCATAACAGTAATGCTTCCATAAAATTTCATTAGTCTATCTCTTTTCGTTTTCAAGATAAAAAATAAAAACATTATTTTTCCGCCATCTTTGTACCGCGATATCTCCCTAATGGTTGACTTTTGACCCAACGTTTATAAAGCAAACTACCCTTTATTTTGAACAAGGAATCACCCCCTAAAGTTTTTCGCATTTGTTTTGAAACACCCTGTATAATGGAAAATAACCATCCATATACTTACGTATATTGTACATGTACATTCCTTAATATTTTTTTAAATTTTTTATGCAACAATTAAATTAATAGTGAATTTAAAAATAATTAAGTTTTAAAAAAGTTTTGGAGTATCAGAACTATATCATATCATAATTTTTAAATCATCACTTACAGTTCATATTAAATACAAATTTACTTTTCTTTGTATGGAATTTTGAGCTTTGTTGGATAACTGACACAAGATTTCTAAATATTTAATAAAATACGGAATATGAATCTAGATTGAAAGTAGAAACCAAAGATAATTCACAAAAGAGATTTTTTTCATCTACACATTTATTTTTTTGTTTGAACTTTATCAGTAATTTACATTGTTGGTTTTTATTGTAGGAAAATTATTTCGGCTGTGAATATAAGGGCCTGTTATTTACTCTTATTTCAATTTTAAAAGTCCAATTTTAACATATCTCGAACGAAGAGGGACTTATGAACTTTTCAGTAAATCGGTAACGTAAAAAACAACGTAAAGGTACAAAACAATTCACATTCCATTATAAGAGTATCGCAATCGAAAACAATTACAAAAGAAACTAATCAAGCCGCGTTGGCTCTATTTTTTTACTTTTTTACCGACTTAGGGCATAGAAGATTCTCGACTCCAACCGCGGCTGTTTAAAAAAGGCTGTATGAAACTTAGTATGTAAGCATGTATGAGTCGTTATTTTGTATGTAAGTTTGTAAGTATATTTTTGAACTTTTTTTTTTAATTTAGATCTATAAGGAGTTTTTCCACGCGACAAGAATGCAGGGCCTAAAATATTATCGTTATCATTTTTAACAGGCGTAATTTTGATGGCGATTTGGATATTATCGATTCTATTCGGAAACTGTTGAATTTTTTTAATACAGAACAAATAATTTGATCTACTTTTGAAATTGCCTTTATTGATCCCTATGACAATATATTTGATTTAAACATTTTTATCAATCAAAATCGTTTTTAATTCAAAATATGGCTATAACGTAATTTCTAATAAAAATTAAAAAGGTTTAAATGTTAATAAATGATATAGGTATACCGATTTGGTTATCGAAACGTCGCGGTCTGGATTTTAACGTGTAAGACAGCGATGACAGCTCAATGGAAAATCAAATGTATTAAAAAGAGATAAAAATTGGATCGATACATTTCTTCTATGCGGTATTGCCGGATTTTGCATTAAAATTTCAAACCAGTACAAGTAGGCGTTTACGAAAAATCTTGCATCTAGAGTTGGATCTTTATTTTTCACTATTAGTTACTCATTTTACTACAGCTGTAATAGATTATATTTAGCTTAGATATATTTCCTTAATTTCAGTAGTATACATGAAAGTTTTTAAAATAGCATATATTTTTCTACACACATTTTCTTAAAACGTAAAAAAACGGCAACACTGTATGCCGTTTTTTATTCTGCCTCTGTCAACCGGTCATTTATCAATTCAATCTCTTTCACACACATTAAAATCCAGACCACATAGTTTCGATGACCAGCAGGATACATCATACCAAATAAACTTTTAGTCACGTGATTAAGCTTGACTGACACACAGCGTTGCCAAGATTTACCTATTTTCTTTTAATCAAAATATCTTAGGAAACAATGAATTAATTATAAATATATAAATCGTTATTATTCACATTAACAAAACTCGTCTAACACATAAAGTGCCATTATTACCGCTTTCCCGTTCAAATATTTTAATAAGGCTGCGATGTGTTTTTTGCAACGGCTGTTAGGCTGTTTTTGCATCTTGTACACTGCGCACTATAAGCGGTTCTAAAAAGAACAATTTTCGACTAGTACAAAATTTTAAGCTTAAAGTATCACAACACAATTCACTTTAACTAAAAATTCGTAAAACTAAAGTGTCAAAAGGAATCAAAATGCCAGGAAATATATAAATAAATATGGCAACTTGACATTTTTTACAGCAGAGCTACCACCTGAATCGCCAGCGGGAGATTTAAATTCCAGTTAGTCAGCCCGGCTCTCAATATGTCCGTGGTTGGCAACAATGAATTAATAATCGCTCCTTCGATGACGTAACTAAAAGTTTATTTGGCATCGATTATATATATAAATTGTCTTTTTCCTTTAATGATATTACACTTTATCTTAGAGACTTGTGTATTATATTTTATATCTGGTAGTTCTGGCTTCCTAGTTGGACAGACTATTATACTAAACTAACCTACTTTTAATGGATAATCTTAATTACGTTTATATACTAGCATATTTCTATTGGCATCGTACAAAGGTTTGAAAATTAAATCAATGTAATTATTTTTGGGGTTTATATATTTTTTCACTTTATATACTGGGTGGTCCGAACTGTATTCCGGAAACAATAATATATTAAAAACAAGTAAAAAAGTTCATATAAATATATGTCCCCAAATGGTTAGTTTCGGAGATACAGGGTGTAGAAGTTTCATTTTTAATTCGATTTTTTCCAAATAATTTGTGAAGTAACGCCAATATTTGGAAGAAAATTGCTGTCTGGGGGTTTTTTAACATGAGAAAATGGATTTTGATGACAACATGACTCCTATTTGTAGAGGGCGCCTCCTACATTTTTTTTAACTGGTTTGAAGAGTAATAACTTTTCGTTCATACCCATATAAAACTACTGAGTAAAAAATATACATTTACGACGTTTATTACGTAAAAAGGCCTCTTTGTAAAAATCGCTACGAGTAATATGGTTCTCGAGATATTTTGAATCGAAATTATGAATACCTGTAATCATTAACATAAATTACACATGTTGACTAAATAGTTACTAGACTGAACTGTTTTTTCCCAGACACTAATTTTCATTCAAATATATTGACGTTACTTCAAAAATTATTTGGAAAATATCGAAATAAAAATGAAACTTCTACACCCCGTTTATCTGAAACCAAGCATTTTAGGACACACATTTATACGAACTTTTTTACTTATTTTTATCTGCAGAACATGCTGTCGAAGTTTCCGGAATTTAATTCGGACCATCCTGTATATTTATACAGTGTTTTTCACTTAAAATACAACGCCAATATTCAAACAATGTTCTATCGTCTTCAAAAAAACGCCGACATCCATAATTTTTTGTCAATTACGTAAAACTGTCATGGTTTTACGTAGATTGTCAAGTTCGTTTATCTGCCACGCAAAGGGCGCTAATAACACGCTATTCACCGTCTTATTGAATAAGAGCGTGACGATAATACTCCTATTTTTGGCCAAAATTAACACCAAACCAAAAATTCATCTATTAACTGATAGGATGCAAAAAGTGACTGTGGAAAGCTGCATTTTTTCGATTGAATGTATTTTCTTTTTTTGATTGTGCCATGATTGTTACCGTGTCAGCAGCGCGAAGGGTCGTTTCCTTTGGTAGGAAGTTTCCCGTAGCGTCTGACCTTGGGATGCCGATGTTTGACAATAGTCGTAGAGTGGAAATGAAGACTGAAACCTTATGATAGTGTATAAATTAAGCTCAAGTGCCGTCTGAAAGTTGCTGCATTAATTCCAGACCGTGTATCTCTCAGTTTATTCTTATTTTCGCGCGAGAGGTGTTTCGATTCGATAGACTTTTTTTAGATCGTGCTCAAAACGAGGCATATCTCGCCTTGTCTCTTTCTGTATTGTCGAATATCGGTCTTTTATGTATGTGTTTTTTTTATTTAATGTTTTTATAATCCTCGTAAAAAAATAAGTTAAATGTTACCACGTCCGAGGGGTTTAGAAAGCGAAATTTTGAAAAAATGTTTTATTTTTTAGCTTTTTTTATTTGTACCTTGTGCACTCTCATTTCAGTTACTTTTCTCTGTGAGATCAGACTTTTTCGATGATGGATATTTTGTAGTTGTCATATCAAAATAAAGTATTTCATTGAAACTGTGTTTTATTAAATAGTTTAAGACTGTAGCTTAGTGGTGGTTTAAGGTACTTATTTATTCACTATGTAATGACAAAATAGGAGATCAGCATATAAATATCGAATAAAAGTATGTCCAACAAATAGAAGATTTTACAACGTCCAAAAAATGAAAAAAAAATATTTATATGTGAAATACAATAATAGAAACTGTCACTGTCATGCATCTTCTTGTTGGACAGACTATTATAACGTAAACTAACCAGGTTTCGCTGGCTAGTTTGCTTCTCAAACACTTTCAATGTCTTTTCTATTGATGTAGTTTAGACTATGTATCAAGTTTGGAAAGCTAAGTCGAAGGTCGAAATTATGCTTGCCATTCCAACAATAGCCCATAATATACAATAACGATTACTAAAATCAAATTGAGGCTTCAGATTGTTAGTTTTAATGCCAATTCGGTCTCATCATTGGGGATTTCTGCAAAATTTTAAAATTCTCCCTTTGGTAGAAACAAAATGGCTAGCTAACCAAACCGAACCAAAAACTCATATACGTATTACTTTTTACAAATATACTCAGGGTTCCCTATTTAACCCCGTGTGCAATTTCTGTGCCGTAAGAAAAAGACAACATAACCCAGCTCCATATTAAAACTGCATAAGTCTATTTCACCCGGACATGGATTGAACTGCGATTGCGCCAAACTCCGATTGATTGTTGTTTTAGTTCTGTTTGGATTACTTTTTATTTGTGCGCGTAAAAGAGTGATTTTGTTTGGTTTATTGTTTCCAACTATTTTTTGATATTTTTCCAACTCATGATAATGTGTTATAAATAATAAAAATATAAATAAAATTGAAGGTTAGGGAAATGTCAGTCAACCACTTCCCTTTAAAAACATCGACCAATGAAAACTTCTTCAGGTGAGGCATGCTCAGTTAAATGAATATCCGGGTGAAATAGACTTATGCAGAATTCCATATTGTTCTTTCACTGTTTGGGCTTCACTTTTTTGGAGATTAGGCTGAGTATATTTGTAAAAAGTAATACGTATATGCAAAAACTACGAAGAGAGCTGTTTTTGTTGCCAACATTAAAATATGACAAACTATCAGATTTCAAAATCCCTAGTTGAAATTTACTTGCAACTTGCTAGTTCCCTGCAACCAACAGAACATCCAGTGAAAATTTACGACATGTTCATAATAATAAGACTACTGCGTTAAATTGTCAATGCGGGTACCTCTATGCACGTGTCGAGTTTGGTTCCAGTCGACCCATAATTAAGAAAAATCCTGAAGATTTCGTCCATTTAGAAGCACATCGGTTCGCAACATCTAGGGCGTCATCCTGTAGCCCGTCCCCAATTATGCCAAAATCGACCCACATTTTTCTTCAATGTCAAATCGTTAGTCCCATCCTGATGAAGATGTAAACGGAACGTCGTATCCAACTTTACAGTTTACAGGGTGGGACCGTCGCTCACATAGCCTACCCACCAAAATTGGTCGCGATCCGTTGGCCTTGGTCCAATCTATCGTCATACTAAATTTCATTTAAATCTGACAATTTTTTTGCCATTGTTGATGGGGTTTCATAGTGCACGAAACGTGTCAATATATCTTGAAAAGATCGGCCTCATCTACATTCCGAATTTCAGCCTCTTAGTTCACATAGGGCCCGAATTACGCTCCAAGATCGTTACCACTTTTCCTCTAGCGTCTCGTGTGTCACGGTCGTGTCGGCTCGTGTTCTGATTGACATAACTACGGTTCGAGTTTACATTTACCATATAATGCAAGGATATAGTTCTTACTTGCACATGCCAAGGTTCGTCTCTTAGCGACAGCATGTTTAGAGAAGATGAAGAAATATGACGTCTTTTATTGAAGTTTGGTCTTGTCAGTTTGAGTATGACTTCTTTTATTGAACTAAGTCAATTTAGCCTTAAATGAATACTGTAGGTTTGCAACTTCAAAACGATTGGAGCGCAGGCGACTTTTTTGCAGTTTGTGTACCTGGATCTACTTGCCTTGCAATAAATACAACTAATGTATTTTTAGGAAAACCAAGAAAACCTGGCTTGTTTTTAACGACATCAAAATTGGTGAAGAAAAACGTCGAAAAGTTGCCACATTTGCTACTTTTTTATTTATATTTTTGAAAAATGTCAAATAAATTTTGTCACCGTTTTTTCACCACATCATACAAATATGGTTTTATATTAACATTATTACATTACAATTTATTTTACATGATTACAATTACATGAGGTGTATGTCAGTTTCCCTCTACAACCATATGATATTGGACTGTCAAAGTATAGTAATCCTACTTTCTCAAGAAACTTCATGTTACTAATGTAGACTATACTATTCTGGCATACCGTAGATTCTAGTAGTCACTAGACCTATTCTAACATAGCCATACTTGGCATCTTCCTATTTCCTACTTGTATCTTCTATGACGTACTGCTATGCAAGGTATACTTGGTATTACCTCGTTAATGGTGTACTATAATATTTGACTTTAGGCGTAGCTAGAAAAAAAAATGAAGAGTTTGATGGCGGGCATTTGAAAAAAAAAACATTATTTGGTTTCAGCATTTTATTCTGATTTTACTTATACATTGAATAGCTTTATACTTGTTCCAACTGGTCGGTTTTTCAACCGCTTGATGAATAAGTATTGCTTTAATTCTATCTGATTCAATCGATGCTGTGATAGGCAACACATCAAGGAGAGTGGAATCAATACTTGAACTGGTTGCTTAGCTGGTTGGTTCTTAGCTAATCTATCAGCTTTTTTTGTCACTGAACTATGTATGATCGTAAACAAAAAGGGGTTTTATAACACCTCTTTTCTTCAAGGTAATACACTTTACTTTTGAAATAAAATGATCATATTGTGGAATTCACTTGTGCATGACAAATTGCTTGGATACCATTTGAATAATGTACGAATTATTTTCCCGATGGTTTATGTATTGTTCATAAAACTGGTACTTGCTACATCCATTTAGACCATTTATTTTTACCAACGCTTCTACATTTTTAAATATTAGGCAATGCAAGATACACGTGAATTTTGAATCAAGAGTATATAAAATATATTAACTTACCTGGTCCCTCCATTATTCATATAGGATAGGTAGATTTCCAGATTAATTTATTTCTAGCGTGCTGTCATATTAACCCTTCCTTAGCTAGATAAATGTTTAACGTAAACATATGCCAATTTAAGATATGCGTAATCAATATTGAAATGAATTAGACGAAGACTGTGTTATGTATTTGCGGGTGAAGAAAACAATGTTTTTAAGTGGGCTTTGACTGATACATAAAAAAAATCTAATATAATTTCTTATCTACTGTGTTTTTAGTGTCCATAAGACAGTTGGGGGTACTTTTGTCTTCACTGTCTAAACTATTATTGTTGCAATCCATATTCAACTTTTTTGACGGCAGTGTTTTCCAATTCTCTATCTGGTAAAAGTTTTTCTTTTGTGTGTTTTTTGTGTTTTTTTTGCTTCTAAGACGGGAGGAGATACACCTCCTGAAACGTTAAGCATTTTTTATCGGTTAGGAAAATTTGTTTTTTGAGTAAAAAGCCCCTGGCAAGTTGGTTTCCGTATGGATTCAACACAGTGGTGTTTACAAAAAATGACTTTTATTTTGCAGATTTATTTTCTATTGTCGAAAAATCCAGATTTTATCAAGAAAAAAAAATCCCCATTTTTTTTTTTATTTGTTAATAAATTTCTAATGTGTTAATAAACATTCCACTATTCGTACATCATCAATAGGAGGTGTGTAATGCAAAACTACATTACTTAAAATTAATAATACTATTGTTAAATCATTACCTTTGGCCAAGAGTGATTGACAATGCATATTAAAGCTAAGGGTATTAGATTTTTTTTGCCTTTTGATTGTACGTCTATATGGAATTATATTCAAGCAAGCTTTTTTGTAATAGATATTGAACTGTTTTTTTATAAATTTTAGTGTCTTTGTCCTAGAAAGCTTAAATATTTAATTGAATCTATGTTTTATCTTCTGTTCGACCGCTCGCCATAAAAATCATCCAAACACTTAATTGAGTTGTGTGCATAAAAATAAGCCTTTCTAGCTTTCCAATAAATGTAACTATATGATATAGCTTTATATTGCACCCTGTGGCTTATGGAAATTGAGCTGACACTCGGAGTAATCTTTAGGTAATTCAAATTTCACACTAAAAACTTTAAAATTAGATTTTTTTTTTTTTTTTTAAAAACTTATTTCTAGTATTTAACGACATGTTGATTTGGGAATCCTAATTATAATAACTAGTTAACAATATTTTATTTTACTGTATTTATGGTTTTAATTGAGCGTAGTTCTTTCGCCTAAGACACCTACTACATCAAAGTGCCGAAAGGAGTTATAAATTCTACCCGTTCAGGGTGTAATAAAGACATAAATACAAAAGTGCTTCTGCCTGTAGGTGATTCTCTTCGTTTCAAAGTTTGTACGTACAATAAACCTGAAATGCGGTTTGAGGTTCTCACGTATACCTTTGTCGGCGAATATCGCATAGAGACTATTTCAATTGGCAATATATTTTTGTTCTTACGGATGTATTTGTTTTGCATATATATGTTTAGATGTTATGTTTGATTACAGCGATTATACGGGTTTTTAATACAACCGTTCACTAAAATATTTCAGGAATTATTTACACACAAATCGAAATGTTCAAGAATTTGAAAAAATATATAAAAATATTTCAAAATTATATTTTACTTAATGGGCAACATCCGATTTAACGAAATTCTGCAAGCGTAGCTTTTCTAGCAAAATTTGGAAATATTGAATATTATACAATTGTTTTTTATACGGATATACTGTTATTTCATAATATTTTCCTTTTAAGTAAGATATCATCATTTCCAGCTTATTTTTCTTCTTCTTCTTAGGTCGCCCTCTCCCTTCGGAGGTTGGCGATCCAACTGACTATGATGGTGCGTTCTATCTGGGACTATCTGGAGTTCTATCTGGGACTACTAATTCTTGTACTACTTTTTTTTATCGCAATGGTACTGTAACTTTCTTTCCTTCACTGTTGATAGGAGCTCTTTATCTTTGCCTATTCGTCTGAGTACTTCCTCATTTGTCACTCTATCCATCTAGGATATACAAGCATACGACGATACAAGTACATCTCAAAAGCGTTAATACAGTTTTGCAATGTCTGATTGAGTGTTCAACTCTCAGAGCCGTAGAGAAATAAATGTAGCTGCATCTTTCTTCACGAACTACCGGTCCTAAAATCGGTATACCGGTTCCAACAACCAGATCGGTAGGACCGATACTGAACCGGTATACGGGCAGGACCGGAAGACCGGATGTACCGGAAGACCGGTTGAACGGGAATATCGGAAAAACCGAAATAACAGTTTTGGTTGTTGTGCCAGTGAGCATATATCTCATGATACCGTATTAAAAAATGTAAATAGACAGTTCTCGTCCTGTAATGTTAAGTAAATATGGTATTTTGAGGGATATACTAGTGCAGACTAGGGTTGGCACAACCTCGTGCCAACCCTAGTCTGCACTAGTTTGGAGAATAATTTTTGGGTCGAAACGACGTTGGATACCTACGTTGACTAGCAGCCTAATTTAGTACAAACTGCAACGTTGTTTAAAATCCTAATTTACGGAAATACAAAACTATAATAATATGGCGTCTAAGTCGCGTTTTATCCTAAATCGGGATAATTATAGTAAAATATTATTTTTATGATTTAGTTAGACATATGCCAGATGGCAGTAAAGGAAAACAAAACAAAAGTATTTAAGTGTGGAGGATGTTTTGAAGATCATAATTATTGAAACACTTTAACCAACTCTGTAACTCGTTACCCAAGGCAAAAAAAAGTTAAACGCAAACAACTTTATTGATAAATGTATTGTTTCTACTCTGAAAAATACTAATGGGCCTTAAAATTAAAAAAAAAAAAAAAAAATTCTCGAATTTTTTTTAGTAAAATGGTCAACAATTTATTCGAAGTCGAAAAAAATGTTTCCAAGTTGTTTAAGGTCAGATATTTCAAGTTAATGTATTAAAAAGCAGGAATTGCTATTTTAGGAACGAAACATTTTCTTATTCAACAACATGGCGCCTTTCACTTTGTTGTTTTGGAGACTAAGATGGAGTAGTTCGAGTAGTCGCATACCTGGATTAATAAAGTCGCAGTTCGGCCTTTACCAGGTAGTATACTAGTCGCAAGATTGCCTAATTTAGTCATCCTAAAGTCTAGCTTGTGCCGCCGTCTATAATCTAAATAAACGAGGGAGTGGATAAAATATCGGTAATATGTCGATGTTCACTATATATACCGAATGATGTTTACATTGTTACAAATGTTACAATCATATGCCGAATGATCGAAAAAAAACGGCGTCCAGTTGGCTTGAAAATAAACACCGATTACATTCTCCATATAATTTTTTACATATAAAATAACAGCGATCTTTATTTCAAAATGTCTGTCTTGCGCTGCAGCAGTGAATTCAGCGATATTAATACCAGAATATTGCTATTTAACTCATTTATTAGGTTTAAACTAGATTATGCCTCTATTATTTGGAATCCAACCACTTTTACCTACTCAAATATGATAGAGAAGGTCCAGAAAAAATTCCTGAGCGGCCTATTTCTGCAAAAACACGGGTTCTACCTCGGCTTTCGCAATCTTGTATCATACGAATCTCAACTAGCAGAATATATATATATATATAACTACTTACGTGTATTACTTTTAAATATTTTTATATTATTTGCAACGTTTGAAATTGTTTGTGAAGTTTGAAAAAAAATAGCATGTTCTGTTCGGAGGTAAAATTACTTTTTATGCCTCGCTTGTGATGTCAGAACGTACAGCCTCGCTACAAAATTATACTTTTTATTCTACTAATAAAACAATACGCTATTATTTAGAATAGGCAATATTATTTAGAACACACTGTTTAATCTTAAATGATAGTTTGATAGGCTTTATTTTTAACAATTTTATCTTAAAAAGAGCTTTTTTAAAAACATTTTAAAGTAGCATTTGGCAATCGGCGATTAGCACTAACAACTCCCCCCGGTCCTTTCCATATGCAATGCCCTTTTATCACTTCGCAAAACACAATCAGTTTGCAATACAAAAACCGGCATCGAAATCATTTTATACAGTTTTTTTTTGATTTTCATATAATTATGAATTTATTTTTCTGTACCTATTGAACCCGGTCGCCCAGAATCGGTACCAAAATCAGTCTTCCGGTACCGGTACCGAAACCGGTATACCGGTCTTGTAAAAGACGATACCGATACCCCAATATTTCAGAAGTACTGGTCCTACTATCGGTATACCGGAAGACCGAGCATGCCTAGTTATCTGGCATTAAGCATTATTTAGCAGCTGGAAAGAATTTTATTTATTTCTATCGACTATACAGGGTGATCTTTGATCCTCTTAAATTTATGAAAAATATATGAATCTATCTTCTGAACGTTTTAACTGTTGAGACAGAGGGTTTGGTTGTAAAATTGTCAGGATAAAAATCTAAAACCAGTTTTTACATCGCTTTTTTTAAATTAATCCAAGAATCTCCTCCTAAATATTAGCATATCATTAAGTGACACCCTGTATAGTTAAAATCTAACAATAAGATCTGTTATGGAAAAATACTATGAAATATACAAGTTCTCCAAACAATGATTTATGACACCTGTGGCAAAATATTAGTGTAATATTTAATGATATGTTTAGATGTTTTATTTGTTTACTTTGTTAATTGCTAATAATTTTAGTTATTAGAGGTTAATTTACGTTTACTCCAATAAATCGACAAATTTAATCAACATAGTAAAGGTTGTTGTTCTGTCAACATATCAATTGAGTATACCTTTAGATTAATCGAGATTTTGTTTTAACTTCAAAAAAGCTCAAAGTGTGTGTGGATCGGAATTATTATTTTAAATATAATTTAAAAAACTTTTTGTGATATAAATAGTAAAAGGGACTATTCGAATACAAATACCGAAGTGAAAATGCAAAAAAAACATGAAAAATGTGATTTTTTTTATTAATTGTTATTTGTTTGTTACACCTATCTCTGATGAAAATATATTTTGATTCTTATTCTATGATAGATGGCAATTATTAATCATAGATAAAGGTAATACATAAAATAAACTTGTTTCATTTATTCGTTATTAATTTTGATTTACCTCATATTTTTGCTATTGTTAAAGTATCACATTTTCCGATAACTATTTTTTTTTAAAATAAAATATAATGAACTGTAAAATACATTTTCTTCTTTAACATTTTAAAACAGCAAAAATATGACATTAATTAAAAATTTATCAATAACAACCATCAAAAAAATAAAGTCGAAATTATATTACCATAGAAACGCGTTTTGATTTTTAAGATTTTTTAAGAAGAAAAAATTCAACTATATTTTGACGTTTTTTTTTTAATTTCTTCATAACGTCATGGAAATTTGGAAAGTATAAACGGGATTGACCATTTTAGAATAAGCAAAAAATTTATGAAGAATGCATTTTTCTCAAAATGTCAATAATAAGAAAGTTTTTCCTTTTTTAAAGACAATCCGGGGACATATTGTAGAGGCCTGAGCATTAACCGCTCAGTCAGCAGACTTTTTGGAAAAATTCGGCAGTGAAAGCTCAGGGTGGTATTGGTGACTAAATTTCGGCAGACCAATGCAATTACATTTAAGAAAAATGTTGCAATCAGTACTGTCCCGATTTTTAAATACACAAATAGTGGCAACCCTGAATTGCAGACAATATTGATGGATCTCATCGATAATATAAAGAATCGAAGATATTTATTCTTCTAGGATTGACTTCTCACGTATTGCTTGGTTTCGGCAAATATTTGCCGCGTTTCTGGCACAGCTTTTGCACAACCAAACGGCGAAGGATGATCGTAAAAGGCGCGAAACGGCCAGCGTTTCGTTCCGAACGCGGCCCCGCTATCTTTTCTAACTAAACATGATCAGAGCGGTGTCAAGAAAAAACGCCAACCGGTTCTTAGTTCACCAAAAATCGTTCCTTAACGTTTTAAGTACACAATAGATTGAGAAAATGGAAGACTGGCACGCAGAGGCGCAATATAATTTAAATTTGTTTTCCTTGGGTACTACAATCAATAGTTTTTTATAGTAATTCTTACGAAATAATCCCTCGAAGATGTATTTTCAAGGTAGAGTTATTATTGTAGAAATAGGTTTGTGGCAAATTAATTTCTGAAAACATTAAGACTGAGGGAACCATCGCCATTAAACAAAAACATACGAGACTTTTCTAATTGGATCTAATGTAGATAAATGTATTGCTCAATCATATGTAGATTCTTCTTAGACTCAATCCTATAGTAGAACATCTCATCACTTAGTGCGCTCAGGGGAGCAACCATTCATACCATAAACTCTGGTACGACTGGATATTGATATGGAGAAACTAGCTCTCTGTAAAGCCGTCTCATATACTGGCTTTTGTCACAGCCCTGAGACTGTATTATGAGTTATAACTCGTTATAACTCTAAGAAAAAGGGGCACACAATAGATCTGTAAGGTCGTGGTGATTATCCCCCCTCCCAAACATTCTACATTCTAGTAAAGAATAGCTTCCCGCTTTTTTGATTTTTCAAAGAAGAACACACAGGTACTCCACAATATATGAATATCCCAGCAAAAAATATATAAAATATGTCATATTATAGACACTAAAACTTATAAGGTAATTGTCATTGAGTAGTAATTGCAACAACTATCCTGAGGTGCAACTTTGTTTATGTTTCAAAGAGATCGCAAAGTAATTTTGTAGCTTGAGGCACTATGTTCAGTAGCAACATCGATTCGTAGCGATATTCTGATTTCCCGCTTTGTGGCGAGGCGACAGCCTAGACCGTGTCGCACACGTGTGCAAGTGTGTGATAGTGATACCATATTTCGCAGCATTTGCCCAGAATACCCGATTTGATAAAGCAATAATAGTTTTGCAATGAACATAGTACCGATCATTCTTCGACATCGCTTATAAACGATAGGTTGCTAACTTGAACAAAGTTGCACCCCTGATGTCCGAACCGTGGCTGGATACGAGGTTGTGAGCCAGTTCAATTATTTAGGTTCCATGGTAGCAAACTCTGGAGGATTCGAGCCTGAAGTCAGTGGCAATGAAGCTGACTAAGCTATGGAAAGATACAGCAATCACACGAAAAAGTCAACTGCGCATTGCGAACTCTTCTTATTTTCCCCATAGCTATGTATGGCTCTAAAACATGGATTAATTAAAGGAAAGCAACAAAAACAAAGAATAAACGCCTTGGTGGTGTAGGTATATCGACTGCTGCTTCAAATACCATGGATGGCTCATCGAACAAACATTTCATTATTGAAGAACTAAACAATGAGACACGTCTGGTCACAAAATTAAATCAGTCAATCTTGCAATATTTTGGCCACATTGCCATGAGTCGCATTTCAATGAAGATACTGATGGTGGAGGGGAAGGTAGAGTGAAGACGATCACGTGGAAGCTCACCTAAGCGGTGGGTAAACCAAGTCAAAACCCTAGCGGGCCACAACCTCCCCGAAGCTTCACATATGGCAGACATATGGCGCAGTGTAGAACAACTTGGTCCGAGGAAGTGAGGGAATCAATACATGATGTCACCATACTCCTGGAGGATACTCTCGCTCAAGTACGAGACTGTGAATAGAGAGAGAGAGAGAGAGAGAGAGAGAGAGAGAGAGAGTAATTGCTAATTTTTAAATTTGACTATGTAATATCAGCTTTTCAGAACGTCAACGGTTTAATAGACGAGTCGATACTAAATAAATAACTACTACTCTTAAAGTAATGAAATTTAGATTTTTTGGTTTTCTTTTTGTCTTCGTGAAGACGAGAGTGTTAAATTCCTCGGAAATTTTTTTTGGTTGTTTGTTACGAAATTTTGCTTACAAGCAAATAGCTACTTTGAAACTGGTTTCTGTTTCAATTCTAACCCAGTGGCATTTTTACAAAAAAAATAACTTGTAGTTATTAGTCTATTAAAGTAGTGAAATGTTGTGTCTTTTTCCTATACTTTATTTTATCTCATTCATCTCCCAGATTTTAATTATTGTTACTTTTGAATTAGACTGGATTGTTGTCCAAATGTCCAAATGGAGTTAATATCATCTACTAGATATATAAAAATAATTATACAATTATTAAGGCAATTATTTTGTTTCTTCTTCTTTCCTCAACCCGGATTCGTCCAGTCCTGGATATAGGTCTCTCCTATCCTTTTCCATGTCTCCCTGTTTTGTGCTGTATTTAACCACCCTTATACGGGTAGTTTTTTTTTGTATTACCCCGAAATAACCTCGAAAACAGTATTAATCTAAGACAAAATTAAGAAAAAAGTTTAAAAATTAATAAGCATTAAATTTTAAAAAAAAAAAAATATTTAGAAGAAAATTTTGAGCTTCCCGATATACCAACAGATGTCTTAAATGTATTACTTGTTACAAATTCTTGACTGAGTTGTGTTAAATATCATAAGTATCATAAGTATTACATACGATGCTGGATGTTAGCACAATGATACTACTTTTATTAAATTGTTTTACAAGGTACATACACCTACAATATTACTAATTATAACGACAGAATGTTAACTCTTTTCCTTGGCGTATTGTAATGAAAACGGTTCTTTTTCAATTTAAATATGAAAATCTTATGTATACATTTATATATAAGATTTGTTGTACAATTTTTTTAAAGCTATGTGAGTGTAAAGTGCCAAAAAAATACTAAAATGATATGTAGGTATCTGCCAAATGTATGTAATGTATTGATGAGTACCAAATGATATGTTAAATTGCTATAGGTATACGTATTATATTTTTATAAATACATTAACCAACTTGCCAAAAAACAAAGTGATTAGTTACTATAGTTATTTTATATTCACTTGAAATAATAATTAATACAATTTATAACAACCTTGAATCGCAGGCTAATATTACAAATTCTGTTGGTGTTGATTACTTATGAAGGATGTATTAGAACAATACTAGATATTTCTACACAAATAAGTATGTACACATATACGCTAGTCACATAAATATGACTACAAGATCTGTAACTATTTTATATAATTTATTGACTATCATTGTTTTGTTTCATATACTGACCATTTTGTACATAAACAATATTTTTGATATATCTGTGAAAGTACATGTAATGTAACATAGAACCGTTGATTGAAAAGAATTGGCGACCTAATGGGCAAATTCGTCACTAGGCTGATTTGATTTCCTCTTACGTCTCATGTGCTGTACGGTGGAGCCCTAGACATTCTGCGGCCAACGCATAAACACTCATTTTCTCTAATTCGGCCAACGAAGGAATATCAAAGGGCGGTGGGAAAAATGAAAGCGACAGTGTTGCCATATTAAAATGTGTAATATCTGTAATACGTTTGACGAGAACATATCTTTGGATTAAAAAATCCGCATTTTTGCATTGAACATTTATTCGTGTTAAACATGCAATAAAACAACAAAAAATAAAAAATTTTGTAGGTACGTATCATCCGAGGAATCATCTTATAAATTTAAAAAACGAATATTTAGTATGATCGAAAAAAAACTGCTTTTAGTTGGCTAGGAAATGACGATTATTGACATTTACCATAATGTTTTATATGTACAACAGCGATCATCATTTCCAAGCCAACTCTGACGCCGTTTTTTTTTATTTAATCGTATAAAATTATTATTAATATTTAAATCGTATAAATATTAAAAACGTATTGTACCCAAACTCGGATCTACGGATTAAGCTTTATTTTCATGCATTTCAGTTATCCGATGCCAGATGATACGATATTATTTTATTGGTTGAATTTAAAGACTTCGGTTGGTTAGAAACGGTTAACCAATCGAAGCCTTTAAATACAACCAATGAACTTAATATCGTATCAACTGGTATCAACGTATCGTCGGACAACGGACCCATGAAAAATCCAGCTTTAATCCGTAGTTGATCCTGGCAACACTATCTCCGGCAACACTCTGTCGACTGAAAGCAGAACTACGGTACAGCATTCTTTATCTGTTGCGTTGTAAATGACTATCAGCGCGCAGATCCGCAGAGCTAAACTAAATCTCGGAATTCTCGGACAGGTTGACTAGAGGCGACGGTATCACCAGTTGCTATCTCGGACAGGTTTTGTGCCACGAACTTGTCAATAAGATTGCGCATCTTCTTATTTCTTCAATCAGCAATAGAACATTTGAATACTGTATCAAAACCGGGAAGAAAATAAAAATTACTAATATTTGGGTTAGACAAATACGTAGAATATGATGTGATTTGATATGTATAGATGTTCTTATTTCATTTTCTTCTTCTTTTCTTTGTTTTTTTCTTCATATTGCAATAATGAAACTAAAAGGTCTTCTACTCAAGGAAGTGTCCTTAAATTTATTTTTGTATAATTTTAAATTAATTAGTTACGATTAAATAGTAAACGAGAAAAATATCACCAAAGTGCGACACAGACGTAATGTTGTAGTTCTAAATTCGGACTTCACGAGAATCAATATCGCATTGCTAATTATCCTTGTTTTTCATTTTCCTATATTGATAAGATGTAAACTAAATATCCGATATCTATAATTAAATTTGGTATTTAATTATTATATTTTTTAGTGGGAAGACACAAACAGACTGTAGTTGACATGAAGCAACAATTATGGACATATTTTGGTATTTTTTAAATGATATTTTGTATGTTAGTAATGCTTAAAATCTGGCAATTGTATTAAATATATTCTTTCTTCTTACCCCTACGCTACTGCGCTACCTCATTACCTATATATATTTTATTTAGATAAGGAGTCTTTAATTACAGTTGAGGGTTTGAACCTTTGGTGTTTATACAGCAAATAAAACACTAAATTACCACAATGCACCAAACACTTTTACTTTTTACACTGGATGCGCGTTTCGTGCTATTCATGTTAGCATCATCAGCAGATGATTATAAACTGAGGAGTCTTAGTCTCTGATAAAGGAGTCTTATAAAGATAATAGTGGCAATTGAGGTTGATTTAATTTCATGTTGGGATTGCATGGGAGGGGGGCAGTTAATCACCGCGACCTTATGGATCTACTGTGTCCCCCTATCTTGAGTTAAAACTCATCATATAACTCAGCGCTTTTTGAGCCAGTATTTGAGACAGTTTTATAGAGGTTCGTCATCTCCATCGCCGATATCAGTCGTACCAAAGTTTTATGGCACTAATGATTGTCATCTCGGCGCACTCAGTGATGAGATATTCTAGTGTTTCCCCCATTTTCCCTACATAATCTGCATTGGTCATTGTTTCTTAGCTTCTAAATCCAATTGGAGGTGTTCATTGAGGATAGATGTGGAGATTGAGGAGAGATGGAGAGTGTCCTGTTAAAAAAAAAAAAAAAAAAAAAAAAAAAACTTTTGATTTTTATCGGTCGTAAGTGCTGGCGAAAATTGAGTGTCTTAGACTGTTGTAGCATTTCCATTCCAGGTTTCTGAATTCTGTTTGAAGTTTCCACTTGGGAAGCAGGACGGTTCTGGCCTAGTTAGTGGAGTATTTGCTCCTCTTCTAGTTAGATTCGTTTCTGCTTTTCACTCCTTCATTCTCTGTGGGCCAAATCTATATAGGACTTTGGCTCTTTGCTTACTTTGTCTTCTGTTTTCAAGTATTCCTTGATCAAATTCCCTGAATTGATTGATTACTGAGCGAACGCCTGGCGATCGCTGCTTAACTATCGGATAAAATGGATACTTTTTGTTAAGAGATAGATTCAGTAGAACCCCGACCATCGCAAGTCAGTGGTTTGAAGAGCGTGGTAGATGGTTGGTATATGTTCACTTTATCGCCGAATGTAAAGTTTCTGTCTTTTTTCCTATTACCTATCGACGTAGTTGCTACCTCGACATAACTGTCTGCTTTGGTGTATCTTTAGTGAGGAGTCCTGCTTCTGTCTGGGGATGACGTGGTGAACGATGTGATCCACAGTTTGACAGAACGTCATATCCACCACAACGTCGGTATTATGGTATGTTATATATTACATATGGGGTTCTATTTGGTGTGACATGGTAGTAGATCTACCAAGCATGTTTTTATTAGAGGCAACATAACAACCCGACTCTACATTTTAAAAGTAGTGATTTAAGTAGTAAAGTAAAAGTTAAAAGTAGCATCTGAATTTTCAGCAAAAAATAATGTTAGACCGCATATTGTCAGAGCAACGATAGTTTTCATGGATCATTTAAATTATTAGTAAATGCAAGATCAAGATTCCCTTTGGTCTTGACCTTGCATTTAGTAAGTGTGGTGGCTGCAGTTAAAAGTTACAGACTTGGTAGTTAATAAGTTAGTTTTGTAGGGTCCAATAAGGCACTTTCTACATGGAAAATCTTTTAAACAAATACTATATTTTTATTAATATATGTTGTTTTTTTTATTTTCAATGTATTATATTGAAAAAAATATGCAAAAATACGATTGGTAATAAATTAAAATAATAATTTTGAACAACTAAGTGTACTTATATCATATAAACGTTGTCGTGAATGCTTGCTCTTGGTCTGGTAGATCAAACGCTAGTCTTGGTCTCAGTCATGCTTTTTGTGAAAGACCAAGACCGTGTAAAGACCAAGGCCAGTCTCACTAATCACTACAGCATACCGCTGCTTCTTCATTCTCATCGCCTACATCTTTCTCCTTTGAAAAAATGTCTCAAATTCGCCGGAGGCTCGAGGCCCGCAACTTCAATCTCCAATAGGCTTTAGAAAGCATGCCTTTCTCATGAAATTCAGTTAGCCGGGAATGAAATGTCATAAGAAGACATAGGCGTATCAATTAGTGCATAAGAAATCGCTAGTTGGAAGTTTTTTTGGGTAGGTTGTCAACTTAAGCTAAACTTTTAATGATTTATCAAAGCCCAGTTGTACAACTCGGTCCAGGGTGAGTTCAGACTTAAACCAAGTCCAAAAAATTGTAATAGGTTATTCAATGACTTCTTAGTGTTGAAATTAGTCTTGTAAAAATTCTGCATTTAATGGACTGTTGAGCCAGTTACTTTTTTGGGGAGGCCAGTTTGGCGTTAGAGCCCATTACGCATCAAATGTTCAATGTCCTCAGGGGTCGGGTAAAAAAAAATAAAAAAAAAAAATATATTTCAGAAATTCGCCGAAGGCTTAGCCCGATCCTGTCGTGTTATTTCATACCTAAAATTCAAACACACGTGCTTTGATTAGCGTTTGATTAAGGTTTGCAGAATTTCAGCATTTGGGTTAGCAAATAGTGAGCAATTTGTTAAGCAAAACTATATAAATTATATATCACTGTAATCACAAAATCTCACCCCTTCCGTATCGTAATTTGAATTTTAAATTAATCTTTATTTAGAATAAATTGTTTAGTCCAAAACACTAAATATTTCGTTTATGTTTGACCATAAAAAATCTTAAAAATAGTGTTGTCTAAAAATGTGCTGCAATACGGATATAGTATAATGCTTTATCTTTTAATTTCCTCTTTCATTTGTGTAAAAATACCTAGTCAGTTTTACATAAAAACCCACTAATGCCGAACGCTATTTTGCTACTTTTCTGGACTAGTGAAATGGACTCCTAAGCACCTTATAATTTTATACAAAAAAAAGGATACTGCACTAAACTTGCTGAGTTCAGCGATTATGAGAGTTCACAAGAACTCGTGTTAAAGCTGATTGTACAACCGGGACTAAGTAAGATGCACTGAAAATTATTTGAAATTGGATAAATATATGTGGGCATTTTTTGTCATTCAGTAAACAAATGCATGCATTTAAAAACTAGACAATGATACAGTAGAAACGTAGAAATTGTAGAATGCTTTGAAGGAAAGAGTTAACTCTACCGCGACCTTTAGGATCTATTGTGTGTTCCTTTCTTGAGTTATAACGAGTTATAATCTCATCATACAGTCTCAGGGCTTTAAGAAAAGCCAATATCTGAAACGGCTCCACAGAGGCCAGCCTCCATCCTATTAATTGCTTTTGCCAAGGTTCAGCGCACGAATGGCTCGTCGTCTCCCCGGCGCACCAGCGATATGAGGTGTTTTGGTGTTTTCCCCATTTTCCCACAAAATCTTTTATCTGCCGTTGTTTCTCAGTTTCAGCCTTACTGAGGTGTTCGTTGAGGAGACAGTGTCCTGTTAGAAAACCCCGTGACAACTGAAGATTGTTTTTACTTAAATCAAGGAAAACCCTTGATTTTCTGGCCCATAAGTTCTAAGGAACTTTTCGAGTGCCTTAGACCATTGAGACACCCATCCCAAGTTATGGATGGAGTCTTCCAGATTCTTCAGTTCCGCTTTCTCAGTTGGTTCCCGTTTGGAAAACAGAACGGTTCTGGTCCAGCAGTGTTCGCTCCTTTCTCCTAGCTAGATCATTTGCTTTTTCATTGCCTCTGTCCTCGGTGAGCAGGCACCCAGAGTAGGAGGACTTTATTTTCTTTTGCCTAATTTGTTGAGCTTTCAGGCATTCTTGACCAACTTCGAATTGAAGCGTTACTGAGTTGATCGTTAAGTGCTGCTTGACAATCGGAGCAGGATGGCAATTTTCTGGTTTCGATAGTTCCTATCTACGATAAATTGTACGCATCTTTCGATAGCCAAATTTCTGCCTGAAGGATACTGGGGGTAGGTGCCCATTGGTTCGGCATTCAGCTTTGCCCAAATACTCCTATCATCCCCTGTCCCTGCTTTGGTTTTGAAGTTAATTTGCATAATGTACTAATGATGAAGTGGTCTTTATATGCTGAGTAAGCTTCTCTTTCTTCCAATCCTTTTATTACTCAATACTACAGTAGGTGTTTCTCAAAGTTGTAAATTCTGGGTATGTCATCCACTGGGAGTTGAGAAGTGGAATTTTCTTTTGAGGGTGTTCCAAGCCCCTGACCTGGAAATTCTCCCAGCTGTTTCCTGTCAATGACCATTCTAATCATTGGCAACTACCGACGACAATGCGGTAGTGGTGTTAGGTCTAGAATGAACTCCATTGCTGCTGTTGGACACGTTCTCATGGCACCTGTGATGCAGATACATGCCAGTCTCTGTACTTTGCACAGGGTTTGCCTTGCTGCATGTTGCTCTAGTTTTTGTATACCAAGCAACTGCTCCATAAGTAATCATGAGACTTACTATCATGGTATACAACCAGCGCAAAATGTTAGGCGCAGCCCCACCTATTTCCCGCCAGTCTTCTGCATATCATGAGAGCCTTGTGGCTTTGCTGGTAATGTTCTTATGCCTGTTCCCGAAAAGTTTACTATCCAGGGTTATTCCCAGATATTCTACTTCCTGTGATGGCAGTATTTCCTTTCCATCTAGATGCAATCTTTTTCAAGTTTTTCAATTCACTTCAATAATATACAGTACATGTCATATGTTAAATTAAGGAAATATAATTACTTTTAGTTAAAAATAGTAAAATTCAAATCCCCTGCTGTTCCGTTCCTGAGTAATGGTCATCTCGCCAAACCACTGTTCGGCCGATGTGCTAACGAAAAATGCAAACACACCAAATGTATTCCTCTAAGAGCTGCTGACCTAGCGTATAAATAAGAACAGTGTTAGTGAGAAAAGTTTGAATGCCTACTCTATTTTAGATTCGAAACGTCACATCGTCACGGGCTGTATGTAACTATCAGTTACATACAGCCTATATGTATTCCTCTAAGAGCTGCTGACCTAGCGTATAAATAAGAACAGTGTTAGTGAGAAAAGTTTGAATGCCTACTCTATTTTAGATTCGAAACGTCACATCGTCACGGGCTGTATGTAACTATCAGTACTGGTCGGTACCACCAAGAGACCGACGACGTCTCATTAATGGATCCGATTGGTGTTTGGTTATTGAAAGCCGTCGAATGGCCGGCGTTAGTCACGGTTTAAGACTATATTTAATAAGACATTGTTTATTTAAATGAGTCATGTGGCATATGTCTAAAGCATGATTTTAAAATATCATACCTGTTTTGAAATACTGAAATAATAAATTTTTTTTTAAAAATAACTTGTTTTTCTGGCTATTTTAAACATTTTTAAAAATTTTATTTGATTTTATAAAAAAAAAAAAAAAAAAACAAAATTTTGAATTTTCAAATTTTTTTTTTATTTCTATTTATTATTTAGAAGTTTTTTTAGAAGTTCGCCATTTTGAACCAAAGGTTCAGATTTTGTCAAGTTTGAATGTAAAAAGCTTAAAGGACTTGCAAATATGCATTTTAATAAGTATCTTTATATTAACAGTGAAAAAGCTATATCATTTCAGATTTTGTTTAAATCACTGAAATTGCAAACTAAATTTTTGTTCAACTCAAGTATATAACAAATATGGCTGAAACAAGAGCATTTATTTTATTTACCCATATGGATCAACTTTTCTCTTTAAAATTTTTATATCAACGTTAAAATAGCAGTATGGCACTTAGACTGTTTTGTACGTTATTGGCCTTGGCATATAGATTACAAAATTAATGAAATCTTAAATTTCATCAATTTGGCACTTAGGCGCTTTTGAATTTCCACGCTTCAACTCTGTTTGTACTCTGTTTTAGAGGATATATAAGGAAGGAAAAACCTAAAGGAAAACGGAACAAAAACAAAGAGAAATCTTTAAACTTATCATGAAATTTCTAGATATCTAAAACTCAGTTTACAAGAAATTTAGGATAATAGTAATTTATATCTATACTAATATATAAAATCCTTAAGTGACTTGACATACTGATTAATCACGATCCTGCTCAAACCACTCAACGTAAGAAGCCCAATTTGGCATACAGGTTGACTCTAGGGTGTAGAGGTTCGATAAGAAGTGGTTTTTCGAAATTCCAGTTCTTAGAGGGTGAAACCACCCCCTCAAATATTACAATATTTTTACTTAAAAAAACGGTCAGTTTCCGGAAAAACGCTTAAACACGTATATATTTTATTTTGTTTTTTACATATATTTTAAGATTTTTAAAAATGTATACAGGGTGTTTTCTTAAAAAATTGGCTTGGCTGATTAATCACAATCCTGCTTAAAGCGCTTGACGTAAAAGCTGATTTTTGAAACAGATTGCCTTTTAATGTAGAGGTTCGATAAGAAGGGATTTTTCGAAACTCGAATTCTAAGGGACTGAAGCTATCCATCAAATGTTAAAATATTTTTTATTTAAAACCGGTGAGGCTTTTTCGGAAAACTCTTAAACACGTATATTTTATTTTATTTGTTTTAAGCATTAAATTCTACATAAAAAAAAAAAAAAAATATACAGGGTGTATAAGATGAGCAAAAATGTATACATGTTTGGTGGGTAGATGATAACTTTTACTAGTGATCAGATAAATACAGAATTGCTTGTGTTCAACTTATTTATTTGAAACATTTAACATAATTACAAGAGAAATAACATTCTTAAACTCAAAATCTGTCTACTTGACACATGCAGCAATTGATACCTTTACTTTATTACATAAAATACCTTTTAATAGATTTTTTTAATAAAAAATAAGAAAAACTCTTCCTTTCAATTATTTATCTTCATTACCCCCTGTTTTGCTGTAAAATTGTTGAAAATGTCCCGATTCTTTTTCAAAGCATTGAGAATTATAACAGTATGGATTTGCAAATATCTAAAAAGCTTGCCTGATAGCATTTTCCAACTCTTCGGCATTGTTGTAATTGCCACGATATTTTTCAAGAATACCAAATACAGAAATAGAGAACGGATAAATCCGGGGATCTGATGACCATCGTATTCTTGCTCCCAATCCATTGATTTGGGATATATTCGTTCAAAAAATAATATTTTTAGCGATGCGAGCGGAAGCACCATCTTCCTGAAAGTATATTTCACGTAAATTAACCAAAGAAATATCCTCTAAACGTTTTGGCACGCAATATTTATAAAGAGCAAGGTTGAAGCAGAATCCCCAATAAAAAATAAAAATTAGGGCTACTAAGTAAGTTATTCACAAATTTATATGTATATATTATAGTCTAAGCTAGCAACGTTTTCGAGAAAGTATTTTAAGACGTCTGGCTCTGATATATCTTTTACTATGCTCTCTGGAACAGCATGCGTCCCGTCTGGCTGCCGATACCCGTTGCCTTCACTACTGCGCATCGGAAGAAGATCCTATATTTTTTATTAATTTAGTCCTATAAATTCTAGTATTAAAATAATTCTGGTAATTAAAAAAACATAATACTTTACTATCAGAATATAAACGAAAATAAAATAAAGTCTTTGCCCTGACCCGGATTCGATCTCTGAATCATCGGTTTGTGGTCGGAAACTCTACGCACTGCGCTATGGAGACATGTTCGATTTATATTCAATACAAGAATTCTAAAGAAATAATAAAAATATAGATCTTCTTTCAATGCGCAGTAGGGAACGCAACGTTTACCGGCGGCATGCTGTTCTAGAGAGCATAGTAAAAGATATAGATATCAAAGAGCCAGACATATTAAAATACTTGTTTTTCCGACGTTGCTAGCTTTCGTACTATTATATCTAGGAAAATAGCCTAAAAAATTTGTGATTTTGAATAGATAGATTGACTCAAAGATCAAGTTGTCAAATTTGATGTTTGAAATTTATGATCAGTTGTGTCAAAATGAACAAAAAACCGATAAAAATATTTCTTTATGTTTCGTTTTTCTGTTTTTTTAATATTTATTTGATACTTTAATCTATTCTGTTATAGTTGGGGGTTGGAACTTTTGGTGTTACAACAACAAAATAAAACACTAATTCACCACAATACACCAAAACATTTACATTCAACACTGGACGCGTGTTGGAGCTATATTAGCATTATCAGCAGATGATTAAAAACTTTTAATAAACTAAAATGGTTTTAATCATCTGCTGATGATGTTAACATAGTTACCGAAACGCGCGTCCTGTGTTAAAAGTAAAGTGTTTTGGTACATTATAGTGATTTCTTCTTATGCCATATTTAGAAATTTAGAAATCAGCTTTTAATTTTGATAAAAAAATATCGAGTAGAGAAAAATCATTGATGCATAAGAGAGAAATGAAAATGAAAATCACTACATTTTAGCTTTATTTTTTTGGTTTTGATTGTATTTGTAAAAATCAGACCTTTGTAAAATTCATACCTTTTCGAATTTAGAAGAACATATAAATATCATAAACAGATAGAAATAGACTGAGAAAATGGTTTAATTTTTATGCACTTAATTATAATCTTGCAGACTGTCGTAGAATGTTTAGGAGGGGGCTTAATCACCGCGACCTTACAGACCTATTGTGTGTTTCCCTTTCTTGAGTTATAGCGGGTTATAACACGTCCAACAGTCTCAGGGCTTTGACAAAAGCCAGTATCCAAGACAAAAGCCAGTATCCAGCCCTCCATCTTTGACATTGGCCGTACCAAAGTTTATGGCACGAACGGTTGTCGTCTCGGCACACGGCGCACTGAGTGATAAAGTGTTCTAGTGTTTTCCCATTTTGCCCACAGAATCTGCATTCGCCGTTGTTTCTCAGCTTCAATCTACTGAGGTGTTTGCTAAGAAGACTTATGGTGTCCTGTTAGAAACCCCGTGACAATCCGAAGATTGCTCTTACTTAAATCAAGGAAAATCTTTGATTTTTCTCGGTCGTAGATTATGAGGAACTTTTTCGAGTGTCTTAGACCGTTGTAGGATTCCCATTCCAGGTTACGGATGGAGTCCTCCAGGTTCTTCACTTTCGCTTTAAGCTGGTTTCCGCTTGGAAAGCAGAACGGTTCTGGTCCAGTTAGTGGAGTGTTCGCTCTTTTTCTGGCTTGATCGTTTACTTTTTCATTGCATTCTATCCCTTGGTGAGCGGGCACCCAGAGTAGGAGGACTTACGTCTTTGCCTAATTTGTTCAGATTCTCTAGGCATTCTTTGACCAACTTCGAATTGATGGTTACTGAGTTGCTCGCTTTTAGTGCTGCTTGACTATCCAATAAGTTGGCAATTTCCTGTTTTCCATAGTTCCTATCTAAGATAAATTGTACGCATCTTTTGATAGCATAGATTTCAGCCTGAAGGATGCTGGGGTAGGCACGCATTGGTTCAGAGTATTTAGTTTTCGACCCAAATACTCTTATCCCTGGCTCTGCTTTGGATTTGGAAGCATCATATCAGTATACCACGTTATCGTATGGTCATTTATATGTTGAGCAAACGTTTATCTCTTCCAATCCTTTGTATTGCTCAATACTACAGGGAGCTGTTTCTCAGAGTTGTGAATTCTTGGTATGCCATCCACTGGGAGTTGGAGTTGGTGTTCCAAGACACTGGCCTGAAAATTCTCCCAATAATTATTACCTCAGTGACAATTTTAATATTTTTTTTCTTGCTAACTCGATATTTTCTTGTTAATTCTACTAACTATGATTAGCTGTAGTCACTAGGTCAATGACTTGCTACTAACTGAAAAAAATATGATATTTTGCATTATTATTCAACATTATCTTTATACTATTTCTTAATAAAACTTTGGTAAAATTTTGCTTGCATGGTTATAATACGATTGATTTTAGAAGTAAATAAGAAATGCTAATGTTAATAATATTAGATGTCCACTGAAATTGGTATTCACTATTCTATTGATGGACATTGCAAAATAAACAATATGAACCATTTAATTTGGTATGTTTCATTGTTTTCTTCAAGAATCATCAAGTTATTACTAGTGCAGATTCTTAAGACCTTAATAAATGTCTAAAAAAATTACAATATCGTACATGGTCTAGTTCTATCTATCTTCGGATTAGAACGTTAAGGAAAATTTATAACTTTACTTTTTTTAACGGAACATCCTGTATATTTTAAGTTTTTCGAAAGATTTTCTTTCAATTTCAAACATATACAGGGTTCGGCAATAGTGCGTCGGTTATCTGTGGTTCCTAGAATAAAATACTTGGGAATTTTGTGTGCAAACCTAAAGTATGTACTAGTATGTATTTCTGGAAAATATTTTAACTTCTAGAGCGTGGCTCAAATAAGTGTGACTGGTTCGGGATGACATGATTACACACTTTACATAATTCTAAATTCTAAGATATGAGTAAATATATTTCGATAGTTTATTGATAAATAAACTTAAAAAAAAATATATTTTTTTTCAGCGAGATTTTCAGCCTTTCTTAAAAAAAATAAATAAATAAATATTAAAAACACAAAACTGTTCTGAAATCAAAACTATGTTAGGTATTTACTTTAGATGGTCTTTACTTACTTTGCTAAAAATATTGTAATCTTAAATCATACAGGATGTTCACAACACTATGCGAAACTTTCTAAAATATAATATACTTTTTCTTGTTTTTGTTTAATGGAACACCCTGTATATTATTTTTTTATTAGTTGGAGAATTAAAAAATTAACATTTTTTTTATTTAGAGTATTTTAAAATTTTTAACAGTTTCGCAGATATTTGCTATCTATATTTATATCGATCTATATTTCATATGGCAGTTTCGGCAGTACATTTTTATCAAAACCACCAAATGATTTTTCTCTTGTATTTTACCATTGAAAGTGCCATATGAAATATTACCGCGAGGTATCTGTGAAACCGTTAAAAATTTCGAAATATTCTAAATACAAGTAATTATTTTTGGAAATGTGCAAAGTAGAATATCTCGGTTATTTTGGACTTATTTGAAAAACGGTAATGAGAAAATATGTTTCTTTTATCGAGATCTACCAGCCCTGAAAATATTTGCACTTATTTAAGACTTACCCTGTATAATTCTGAACAACCCTTCTCTTTGTTTGCTTTTATAATAGTATGTTTCGATATTTCATATAACAATCCCACTTATCAATTATGTAGGAAGAATTAAAAAATGGGCGACCTTAATTAAAAATAAATCTTCCCTCATAAATGAATTATTGATCACTGTATCTATACAGTTTATATGAAGTTTAATTACCTATCAATATATACAAGCAAAATTGTACATGCCAATTAGTACACCATTCAGATTAGAATATTATGAAATGTTTGATACGTCAGCCCTATGGTACTAGTCCGTACCATGGAAGTGACGTTTTCGAAATGGACATAATTGATTTTCAGATTACGTTATGAAAATAGTGTTTAATTATTTATACTAATCATATGTATAAGTATATTTAACCAAGTGTTAATTATGTTTCAGTGAATCAATTCACACCTCTGTATAATACTCGTATGATTAGCTCCAAACTTTTTTTTAATTATTCCTTTCATACGTCAGTTTATGATAAACAATATTAGATTATTTTTGAAACATCATTTTGTACATACGTGATCATTTTGATATTATTAAATAACTTTGAAGTGTTTTCAATGAACAATTTGGTTCATTCATTCAATTACTTCGATGTATTTTGAATCAAGTTGGTCGCCTGTATTCTCTATAAAAAAATATGATTGATCTTGGATGTATTAAATTAAGTAGAAAATATATTATTAAGAGTAAAATTTGACTAACTGCTACTCCGGTCAATTTAAACGTTTCAATCTACCAAAATTCCGACAAAGCTGAATTTTGGTAGAGACCTTGGATTTACCATTATAAAGGTGCGTTTAGACGGCATTGATTCCCCATCTGCTAAAAAAGTTATTCAAATACCGTATATACCGTTTGAAAAAACTTACCCTTGTTTTGAGGTAAGTTTTTTTCAAAAAAATAATAATTATACCATAATTATTGCAGATTATAAAATTATATACAATAATGATAGTCCTTACACTTTTAATTCCTAATAATTACCACTTCTGAGATATTGCGATTAAAAATGTCGATCGAGTTATGTTCTATACAATATGCAGGCATACGTCACAGATATACATAAAGGGAAATTAAAACAACTTTCGGTGCACGTCATCAATGACACCATGCGTCGTCTTATCGAGTTTGCTGGTGGTCGTATTATGTGGTCGTGATGTGCAACCAATGTTATTTTAATTTTCCTTTAAGTAAAAATGCTTATGTGTCTTATGTATGTATAAACCATACTATATAGGTATATTTTGGGAATATACACTTAAAAGATACTCAGTCAGACTCATTGATTCTACAAAAAATATCAAGAACAACGTCGTCGAACTACAAAACCATCTTCCTGTTCCGACATCATCTTTGATCAATTTATGACAGATCCAGCCATAGACGTTCCAGTAACGCAACAAACTCAGCAATTTCTTGCTAACGTTCATAATAAATCTCGTTTTATTTCAGTATTAAGTCAAAATCTGATCACTGAAAATATTTCAGTGTAACAAGCTGATAATGACGCTGATGTCCTCATAGTTGAAGCAAGGTTGAAACAGCAATAGAACAATAAAATTCAATGCAGCAAATATAACTATTGTGGTTGACGAGATTTTGATTTGCTAATACTACTCACTGCACGGACTTCAATTAATAAAATTATCTATCTTTGAAACCTGGAAAAGCTCAACCACGAACTAAAATACAGGGTGTTCCTTAATGACATACTAATATTTAAGGGGGTGATTCTTGATCTTATTATAAGAGAAAAACTTCATATAAAGTAAGTCTTAAACATCTTAATTTCTGATGCGGTTTGGTTTGGTTGCGAAATCATTTCTGTATCGGCTGGAAGGAAATTAAGAAATAAAACATTTTTTTTTGTATATCAAAATATGCATTTTGATGCATGGAAGACGTGTATCAGATATAACATTAGAGGTATTTTGAAAAAAAAATGTAGAAAATTTTACCACCCTGTATATTGTTCAAAAAGTATATCTACTTATCCCGAGACTTATCCCAAATCGTAAAACCATAATATTTTATTTTTACATGCGATAACTGGCTGTGATACTACATCAGCAATTTTCAGAAGAGGTAAAGCAGCAGTATTAAAATTATTTGAAAAAAAAAGATTTAATAAATACTAATAAATACTATAATAATAATAATGTGGTTGATATCGCTAAAGTATTTAAAGAAATCCTCTGCTGGAGTTCTGAAGCGAAAAGTATATAACACCTGAATTTTGCATGTGCAAACATACGGACTAGATTCAACCAGTCTAACAAAATCACTTGCAAATAAACTCTTTACAACTCAAAGGGCTATGGGATGTATGTTAGGGGCTACGAGACAAAATTCGTAATGAAAACATCAGGAGGCGAACAAGAGTTACCGATATAATTCAGGAAGTGGCTAAAATGAATATAGGATAACGATGGTCATTAGGAATACATGAATACTGGATAAAGACAGATAGACGCATAGAATAACAGTGTGGAGGCCAAGACAAACTAAAAGAAGTGTGGGACGTCCACAGAAACGTTGAGTGGACGATATTAGGTAAGAGTGGCAGGTTAAATACAGCACAAAACAGGAAGACATGGAGAAGGATAGGAGAGACCTATATCCAGGAGTGGATGAATCCGAGTTGAGGAAAAAGATTGAAAGAAATTAATTTATTTTCCTTAATCGACAATCACAGCAGGAATTCACTTTCTTCTTGCTGTTTACGGAGTTCCCAAAAAAGTCAATTGCATAGACAAGTACAGATATTTATCTTTTAAAAATACACGGAACAATAAACAAATACAGCTATCTTGTCTTCCACCGACATCGGCCTCAGCTTAGCAACACTTGTATAGAGTCTACTATCAGGTTCAAATATGGCTAGGCACTAGGTAATTAATTGAACCCAAGACTAGGGTTGGAAATTAACTAATAAAATACTTTGGAACTCATTCAAATTTTACCGATACCTGTTCCGGGAAAACTCCTTAATACTATTATGTGATACCAAATGTGAATGCAGAAAATTAGGATTACTTTGTTCACCAGCGCGTACTCGAATGTTGATGTAAATACTGCTCACGACGCGACGCCGACGATTCATGTACATGTTATACATTTTTTTGAAAGCTAATTTATACCTGCTACTCATCCCACCTTTAATATCATTAAAGTCACCTTTACAAACATAAAATTCAAAATATCTTTATTAAGGCAAAAACTGGTTGGAGATTACGAGCTGTGTGAGGTCTCCTTCGTCATCTTCGATTCCTTCAAAAAAAGCTTATTTGATTGTCCGCCCGACAGGAAACAAACAGAAAATGGCGCGTCGTAAAATATTCAAATAGTGCCCTTTTGCGCAATATCTGGCGCCCTAAACCTAATAAAGCCCCTAAAACGCACCCTGTCTTTTGTCGGCGCTGCCCGCCATTCAAACAGATAAAAACTCTTTTTCCGATGTGGCTGTAAACCGCATTTTGGGCAAACACGATCGCTTGTTTTAATCGTAAATTTGAGAGTTCGATGGGCTCTTTGTTTTGGTACCTGTTCGAAAGCAACAAAATTTTAAGGGTTATTTCGTACATTTTAAATTGTAAAATGAAAAAAAGGTCTGAACCAACTCTCTGCTTGTATGGTTGTAATGGAAGAAAAGAATTTAAAAGTAGTAATAAATATTGGAATAACGAAAAAAATTAATTTTTAAAAGTTTAGATTGAAGTTTAGAAAGAAACAATTGAAATACTAATGTCAATGTTTCTCTCTTTATATAGACAAAAAAATGTACTGTAAATGAACGTAAATCTTTCTACAAAAAGTTGTGGTGATCTCGTGTAAAATCGTCAGTTTATCTTATTTAATTTCTGTTGAAGCACCTATCCAACAATTTTGTTATAAATTGTTAGCATCAATATTAGATATCTTTATTTCTGTAACTAGTGTATACAGCGACTTCGTTCGCGTCGAATTAATCATTTGTAATGGTGATGATAAAGCAAAGCAAGAATTTCCATTAACATACAAACTGGATAATATTTTTGTCAGCATGAGAAAAAACAATATGGCGATATTATTATATAGCTTGGTGATATTTGAGGGGTAGTTTCATCTCGTTGGAATTTGACTTTCGACAAATCCGTTTGCCAAAAATAAGCTTTTGACGTCAAGCAGTTTAAGCAGAATCGTGGTTAAGAAATTACCCAACTTTTTGGAACACCCTGTATGCTTTTTTAAAAAATTTCAAAATATGTAAAAAAAACCAAATAAATTATGCTTGTCCAAGCGTTTTCCCGAAAGACTAACCGTTTTTTAAATAACAAATATTGTAATATTTGAGGGCGTTGTTTCACTCCCTTCTTGGAATTTGAGATTCGAGAAACACCTCCTTATCGAACCTCTACACCTAATACAGTCAATCCTATTTAGCTAAATAATCAGCTTTAAACGTCAAGCAGTTTAAGCAGAATCGTGATTACTCAATGGTCATATTATGAAACACCCTGTATAAAGTTATAAAAAATCTTAAAATATGTAAAACAACAAAATAAAATATACGTGTTTAAGAGTTTTTCCGAAAAACTCACCGGTTTTTAAATAAAAAATATTTTAATATTTGAGGGATAGTTTCACCCCCTTGGAATTCGAGTTTCGAAAAATCCCTTCTTATCGAACCTCTACACCCTAAAGTCAATCTGTTTTCCAAAAATCCGCTTTTTACGTCAAGCGCTTTAAGCAGAATCGTGATTAATCAATGACCAGATTTTTCTGTATACATTTTTAAAAAATCTTAAAATATGTAAAAAACAAAATAAAATATACGTGTTTAAGCGTTTTTTCGGAAACTTGACCATTTTTTAAATAAAAAATATTGTAATATTTCAGGGGTGGTTCCACCCTCTTGGAAATGGAATTTCGAAAAATCCCTTCTTATCGAACCTCTACACCCTAGAATCAACCTGTATGCCAAAATTGAGCTTCTTACGTTGAGCGGTTTGAGCGGGATCGTGATTAATCAGTATGTCAGTCACTTAAGGATTTTATATATTAGTATAGATAATTATGAAAAGACTTAGCACGGTATGATTTTGTACTAATCAAAATGTACTAAAAGCATAAAGCATACGCTACTTAAGCATAAAGCTAGTGCAAGTTGTGCTTAAGTGCTTTGTTTAGATTTACTTAGTTATCGAAATGGTAGGTTAGCTAGTTTTCTAACTATTTGTCGACTAGATAGTCAGTTGCCGGTAGCGGCTAGACGCCTAGCTTTTAATCAATAAGACAACATAGAAAATACCATACAAATTTTGAATTGTCCAAATATTGGCTCTCCTGTTGATTTTACAGCAAAGTCGTAAATAGGTTTTTAAATACGATATATGTATATATGTATGATGAATACACATATCAAGTTTGTATCTAAATATATACCTGTCATCATTGATGTGCCAAAAGTTGAACAGAAACTGTCTTATCGTCATTTTTCGAAGAAAAGTTTATGAATAATTTAAAAAAATGAAAAGTTCTCAAATTTATCTTTTCAGTCAAATAACTATCTACTGAACATGTTTATTTTTTGTCAATAATGACATGTATTGACTACTTCCATTCTAAATATCTTGAGAACGGTTGCTCGTGCCGATTTTTACCTAGACATTTATTACGTAAAAAATCACTCAGTAGTTTTATACAGGTACGGACAAAAAGTTATTACTCTTCAAAACAGTTAAAACACATGTAGGTGGCGCCTTAGATTAAGAATAAAAAGGTGGCGCCACCTACAAGTAGGAGTCATATTGACATCAAAATAAAATTTCTCATGTAAAAAGACTCCCAGACACCAATTTTCGTTTAAATAATGACGTTACTTCAGACATTATTCGGAAAAAATCGAAATATAAATTAAACTTCTACACTTTGTATTTCCGAAACTCAGCATTTTAGGACATACATTTATACGAACTTCTTTACTTATTTTTATCTGCAGAACATGCTGCGGAAGTTTCCGGAATACACTTCGAACCACCCTGTGTAGAAAATATAATTTGACATAATTTACAAAATCATAGGTTGACAAATTAAGGTGTATTGGCATTCACCTAGTTTTGCATTGTTCAGTTACCTGTTCAGTTTTAATTTAAAAATAGAGGCAGTTTTTCTTAAATTAGTTAAAATCGGCTTGTTCAAAATTGTTCTAATTTGGC